>NC_042619.1:243781276-244111683 GCF_901001135.1 Rhinatrema bivittatum | reverse complement strand
GGGACTAGGGCTGGGTGTGGACTCTCTCTCACACACACATACCCAAACACACTAATCACATATTTAACATGGCACTATTGCTCACAAGCTTCAAACTAGTATAATTCAATCCCTTTTTGTGTGCGTTTGCTCTGCAGTATCTGCTTCAATATTATTCCTTCCCCTTCTGTTCCTTGCAATACTGGAGGAGATGTGGGGTTGGTGGAAACAAGAGGGAGGGGCTGGATTAGGGAGTGAAGTAAATGTTCTTGCTGAACTTGGCCGGCCATGGAATGGGCTCGCCACTGGCTGCGCTTCCCTGAGATGCTAAACTGCCAGAAAGACCACCGGCACTGTGAGGGTACCCTGACTGCAGGTGCTGCAGACCGCTATGCTGATGGGCAGCGCCATGCAGGAAATGCCACTCTGCCAGGTGATCGTCCCTATGCGCACAACTCAGGCCAATTTAAAGGGCCTGCGATGGTGAAAGTTCCTGTGGCGCACCCTAATGATGCCATCATGGCCTTCCTACATAAGGCTGGGTCAGACTAGCTATCAGTGCCTGAGCAATGGGTCAAGCTCCTAGGGAGTAGCTGGTTGCCTGACTCCATGTTCCTGACTCTGTGCTCCTGACTCCTGACCCTCATCCTGTCTTCCCCTGGATTGATATTATGGACTTGACCTCAGACCTCCTCTGGACTTTGCTTGCTTGCTGCCTGTCTTGTCTCTTGGTACATCTTTTGGACTTTGCTGTTGGCTGCCTGCCCCAACCGTTGGAACATCTTGACTCTGTTTCTGCCTGCTACCCATTATGAGATTCCTCATCATCGAGACCTGTGCCTAAGTCCAGACAGCTCTGGCACCCAAGGGCTCAACCTGCAGGTAATGAGGGCTGGTTTGGTGAAGGTCCTGTTGGGTTTCCACACCCCCCGGTTCCTCCTGCTGATGATGAGGACCTGCAAGGCTCCTCCCTGCAAGTAGTGTTAATCTCATCTCAGTCCAAGGGTCCACACCAGTAACAGTTCTCTTCTCTCTGTGCTCCAGGCTCAACCCCTCTTCTTCTCTTTCCTGCAGGCTGCCTGGAGGGTAGGAACTGGAGAAGAATATCCTCTTAAGCCTCAAAAGAAGTGCCAGAACTACATTCCTGGCCTTTCCCCCACAAATTAAGCCCTGGTCCTTGGTGTTTTTATAGGTAAAAGGTTCCTGTCCGATCAGTTCTCTGTTGTCATAAGGAAATGATATATAGCACATCCGTATAGCTTTTCTCTTCCTCTATATCTGACTCAATCTCAGTACAGGTTTGTAAAACACTGTGTGCTCTGCGGTCACTTACCTCCCAGGTCAATCACATTGGGGAAAAGGGAGAGGTCAAAGAGTGTCAGCACATCTTTGCCGCATAAATGCCACAAACAATTCATAAATTGTATGAATGTTATCATTTTTTCCTCGGATCTAGTGATTGAAAAGAAAGCCAGGTTGAAGGTTACATTTACATACAGCACATGATGAGATTACTGCATTAATCTACAGCTGGGGATGTGCCACCAAGGAACTACCAGCTGGCACGCTGCTCCCTTCCTATGCTTCAAGCCATTTCAAGACTTCTAAGCCAGTTGTATTAATCTTGTGATGCCCAAGGGAAGGCTCTTGCACGCGAGACAGCATGACTAGTTCTTGTCAGGGGGACTCTTTACGAACCTCCCCCATGGCACGCTGCCCAAAGTGGTTGCTAACCTGTGCTCTACATATTCAAACCCTTCATCCCCTTGGCCCCTCCCTCCCTCCACCCACCCAACAAGATCAAGCCACTCAAACCTCGCCCTCCAATGCTCCTGCATTTCAACCAAGAACTCCATCTCATAAATTAACTTACACAGTCTCAATGTAGATCTACAAGACATAGCCACCCCATCCATCGACCTAAGCATTTCAACCAAAAGCTCCACTGTCACACTGTAGATCTTTAACTAATTAACTGTGCTACAATGTACGTTCCTTTGGCAGACTTAAGTTCCAAATTGTTTCCTAAGTTTTTTTGATACAATGTAATTATTACTATGCTACAATGCCACAATGTATATTCTTTTCTCAGACTTAAGCTCCAATCTGTTCCCTAAGTTTCCCTGTTACAATGTAATAATAATAAGTAGAGATGTGAATCAGAACCAGAATCGGTTTGGTTCCGGTTCCGATTCAAATCTTATAATTTTTATTGTCCGGCCCGATTGGTTTTTTGTTTATCGGCTGCGCCCGATCCGATAAACAAAAAACCTACCCCGACCCTTTAAACCTGACCCCTTAGCCTCACCCATCCTCCCAAACCCCCCCCAAAAAAACATTTTAAAATCACCTGGTGGTCCAGTGGGGGCATGAGGAGTGATCTCCCACTCTCGGGCCATCAGCTGTGCTAATAAAAATAGCACCGATGGCCCTTTGCCCTTACCATGTGACAGGGTATCCGTGCCATTGGCCGGCCCCTGTCACATGGTAGGAGCACTGGATGGCCAGTGCCATTTTTAAAGATGGCGCCGGCCAGGCCAGAGAGTGGGCGATTGGTCCTGGGGCTTCCACTGGACCACCAGGTGATTTTAAAATGTTTTGAGGGGGGGTTGGGAGGGTGGGGGAGGCTAAGGGGTCAGGTTTAAAGGGTCGGGTGGGTTTTTTTTTATCAGGCCATCGGCGCCATTTTTATTAGTGGTGGCCGACGGCCCGAGAGCGGGCGATCAGTCCCGGGGCTTCCACTGGACCACCAGGTGATTTTAAAATGATTTGGGGGGGATTGGGAGGGTGGGGGAAGGTAAGGGATTCATTTTAAAGGGTCGAGGTGGGTTTAGGGGTTGTTTTGGTGTGCCGGTTTTCCCGCCCTCTCCCGAAATAACTCCCGTTAGTGGACACAAACCCGATTAACGATTTTTCACGATAAATCGGGGGAATTTCTATTGTATCACACTCTAACGATTTTTGATGATTTAAAAAATATCGGATGATATTTTAAATCGTCCAAAAACGATTCACATCCCTAATAATAAGACATCTTAATCATATTATTCCATGAGTTGTAATGTAAACTGATGTGATATACCCCAATGAATGTCGGTACATAAAAACAAATAAATAAAATACTACACGTCAAGGAGTAAACTTGAGGCTACTTCACATACTGCAGAAAATCTGCTCTCTCTTAGCTACTTTTCTTGTTTACTCTATGCGTGTAATCATGCATTTGAGGAAATGATTTGTGGAAGTGCTGTGCACAGCCATGCAGAGGGGCAGAATCCAATTTCTAGCTCAGGTCTTTGAATCCCAGGGTCGGCCAGGGCTGGGGATGCTGTGGAGGTAGCGTTCACAGCCCCTGGAAGGAAGAAGTGGTGGCACATAGTGGCTGGATATAGGACCTGTGACTGCAAGTTTCTGGAAGGAGCCCTGGTGCATGGCCCCCAGCCCAGGACTATCACTGTGGTGATTGGACTAAAGTTAAATTGGGATAAAAAATGAAGGTCCATGGCAACAAATCCCAGTCCTAGTTCTGACTGAGCTGGAAGCCCGAAGGAGCAACAGGAAACTACTGGTTTAAAAAAATAATTGGGATATTATTACTAGTATTATTGTATTTGATATTCCTCTTCTATCACAGTGTTCTGTTGGTTCATTTGTATATGTTAATTACTCTGAACACCAGATTCATTCGTGAGGTCTCAGGAACCAGATTGCCAGTGCTCTAAAGTCTAATAATAAATACTGATTTACACAGATAAAAGGGTAGTCTGAAAATAGACCACTCTTTGCCCAGCTAAAAGTATGCAGGGTGTGTTCATGTCAGGGGAGGAGGAGAACTGTGCATGTAGTTGCAGAAAAAAGATGGATACAAATGTCTGTGGATACTTCATCCCTGCGACAGTTTTCAAAGTGAAAGTATGTTCTTCAAGTTTCCATACAGTCCACTGAATTTTAAAAGGCACCAAGATGTGCAAGGTCGGGGGGGAGGGGCGGGTCGGGGATATGGGCATTTTGGGGTGTGGTCAAGAGTTGTGCACGTCTCTGCATATGCACTCTGGCATGCGCCAGGTCCACTGCTGCATAACTTTACTTCTGCTATGGAAGAAGTGGGTAATTGGGGCGTACAGACTATCAAACCAGGGGGGTTTGGAGGACCTAACTGTTAACTGGGTGAACTGGTGAAACTGGCAATTGGGTGGACACGCACCCTTTTTAAATTTACACACCTATGCATATACCTACTTAAAATTAGGCACACGGGTGCTCACTGCCAGGCTATCTTTTAGCAGATGTGCAAATGTGTGCCCAAGTTATATAATCACCACGTCCCTGGGCATGCACCAACAAACATGTGCCAATGTGCGCCTGTGCAATGTTTCAAAGTTACTGTCCCTGGATCGTAGTTTTACAAAGACTATTCTGTTCATATATTCTTGTGAAACGGGATAGATTCTATTCTGAGAGGATGTAAAAGAACAAGTATGAAACATCCCTCAATAAATATGTAATAGGTACATATTATAAAAAGGTTATTATTATTTATTAGATTTAATATACTGCTTGTAAAGATCATATCCAAGCAGCTTATAATCAAAATACATATAAAATGAAATCAAAGTATAAAAAAAGGTATACAATAAAACAGAATTTATAAATAAGGCCCGGTAATAAATTAGCTGCTCTGCATTTGACAATCAGCAGTCAAAAACCTGCTGAAAAGCCTTGTTTTCACTCGCTTCTCAAATTTCATATGATTTGATTCCATAGAGATGTCTAAAGTTAACTGCAGTTCCTTGCATTAAGGGAATGTAATGAATAGAACTAGATACAATAAGGTCAGTATTCAATGCCACTTAGCTGAATAAATTCAGACGTATCCATCTGAATATTCAGCAGCATTCAGTTGCCACTACTTAGCCAGATAACTATTTATCTAACTAAATAATTATCTGTCTAACAGAGTCATTCATCAAAATGCATTATGGCATTAACGCCCTCGATAACGTTTTAATACCATAATGCATGTAATAATAATGCTATTGCATGGCGCAAATGCAAAGTTTGTGAAGGGGCAGGATTAGGGAGGAGTTTGGGTGGGATTTATGAAAATGAGGGGCAATATTGCACCATGCAATAGCAGTTATGAATGTGGACCCTTGGGCCGGCTGAGAGTGATGTTGGCGCACCATGGAGGACCCACAGTGGACTTCACAGCCAGGAGGCGGCGCTAGATGAGGAATCCAGAGAAGACTTCACCACTGGAAGCCTGAGGTCCCCCCAGGAGGAGCCCATAGGGACCCGAGACTCTTGGTCTTAGGTGTGATCCTAAGCGACCAAGGACCAGAAGAGCAGTCCGACGAGGTAGTGCAATGACTAGGCAGAGCCCAGGAGGTAAGAAGAGACTTCACCCTTGGAAGCCCCCGGCCCCCCCGGGAGGAGCCCATGAGGACCCGAGCTGCTGAGACTTAGGTGAAACCTCCAGGCAAGTGAAGAACTGGATACCTGTGGAAATGGAGAGAGCTGAAGCAGGAGTCGATGAACGAAGCAAGGTCAGGAGCCAGAAGTCAGAAGCCAAAACCAGGAACAGGAGCAGAAGCCGGAGTCGATGAACGAAGCAAGGTCAGGAGCCAGAAGTCAGAAGCCAAAACCAGGAACAGGAGCAGAAGCCAGAGTCGATGAATGAAGTAAGGTCAGGAGCCAGAAGTCAGATGTTGGAAGCCAAAGCCAGGAACAGGAGCAGAAGCCGGAGTCGAAGAACACGCAAGGTCAGGAGCCAGAAGTCAGACATCGGGAACAAACAGGAACCGGGGAGCAGGAAGCACAACTAGCTACTCCAAAGAATGAACCTCGCTGCAAGGCAAGGTCTAGCTGTGACTGCTGGGTTTAAATAACCCAGCAGCATCTGATGTCATCACAGAGGCTGTCCTTCCTTTCCCGCGCTGGCCCCTTTAAATCCTGAGCCCCGGTGTATGCACGTGTCTAGGGCGTGGGGCCAGTGGCAGATCATCGATGGCGTCTCCCTCGCAGGGAGAACGCCACAGCAGGCTGCATTCCAGGCCTGGCTGGCCGAAGATGGATTCCTGCGGCCATGCCGGGCCTGGGACCATAACAGTACCCCCCTCCTATGCCCCCTTCCTGGAGGCCTGGGTTTAGCTGGATGATCTACATGAAACTGGTGGAGAAGGGCCTTGTCCAAGATGTTGCAGGCTGGCTCCCAGGAATTCTCTTTGAGACCGTAGCCTTCCCAAGAGAGGAGGTACTCCCAGCATCTGAGGCGGAACTGTACGTCTAGTACCTCCTTAACTTGATAGACCATATCCTCATGTGCCTCAGGAGTGGCTGGTGCAGGCATCTTCCTATGAAAGGGGGAGAGAACCAGTGGCTTCAACAAGGAAACGTGGAAGACGTTGTGTACCCTGAGCGTAGGCGGGAGACAGAGGCAGTAGGAAACTGCCCCTACCCATTCCTTGATAGCGAACAGGCCAATGTACTTTGGAGCCAGACGCATCAAAGGAAGCCGCAAGCAGAGGTTTTTGGTGCTTAGCCACACCTTCTCCCCAGGGATAAATGACGGGGCTGGCCATTGTAGGCAGTCCGCAAATTTCTTCGCAATAACTGCAGTACGCAGATGTTTCTCCTGGGTGGATCTCCAGACCTGGCACAACTGTTGGGCTGTGAGCTGTGCAGCTGGAGATGGCACTTACAATGGCAAGGGCAAAGGAGGTCGAAGACGTTTCCCATATACGGTGTAGAAGGGAGAACTACCGGTGGTGGAATGCTTGTGGTGGTTGTATGAGAACTCCGCCCACTGGAGTAGCACCACCCAATCATTCTGCAGGTCTCCTACGAAGGACTGGAGGAACATCTTCAGTGTTCTGTTCGTACGTTTCACTTGGCGATTAGCTTGGGAGTGGAAGGCGTTCGTGAAGTCTAGCTGGAGCCCAAACTTTTTACAGAGCGCCCTCCAATACCTTGTCGTGAATTGAGAGCCCCTGTCCGAGGCGATTTGTTGGTGAAGTCCATGAAGGTGAAAGATATAGCAGGTAGACAGGTTCGCAAGTTCAGGTCCTGTGGGCAGCTTAGCGAGGGGAGCAAAGTGAGCCATCTTAGAGAACCTATCAATCGTAACTAGAGATGTGCATTCGTTTTTGCTGAATTGGAAAATTGCAACGAAATTGTCCAATTCGGCATGTTTCAGGGAGCCCGAAAAAAATCAGGATTTTCCTGTTTTTTCGCAAAAATTCGTTTTTCCGATTAGTGCGCACTAACGGGAGTCAGTGCGCGCTAACTCCCCGTTAGTGCGCGCTAAGTCCTGTTAGTGCGCACTAACAAAAACTAACAAAAAGTAACAAAAACTAACAAAACTAACAAAATCTAACGGTTTTTGTTAGTGCGCACTAACAGGATTTAGCGCGCACTAACGGGGAGTTAGCACGCACTAACTGGGAGTTAGCGCGCACTAACTAAAAATCGATTTTTCGCGAAAAAAAAGACCCGAACCGAAAAAAACCGACATTTTCCATGGCGGCCGAAAAACGAAGAACAACACGAACACAAAAAACTATGCACATCTCTAATCGTAACCCAGATCACCGTCTTCCCTTCTGAATCGGGTAAATCTATGATAAAATCCATGGATAAGTGGGTCCATGGCTCAGTAGGGACAGGCAGCGGCTGAAGGAGGTTCCAGGGACGGCCGGTGGGAGTTTTCTGTTGGGCACAGGCTGGGCAGGAGCTGACATAAGGCCGAACATCCTTAAACTGAGGCCACCAGTAAAACTCAGAGTAACTCCTGGGTTCTAGCTACTCCCGGGTGACCGGCGGTTAGGGAGTCATGGGCCCAAGAGAGTAACTTTTTCTGGAGATGGAGTGGTACTACCGCTTCCCCATTGGGACCACATCAGAGGCCGCAAGGAGCACCTTGGCCAGGTCAAGGATGTACTGGGGTGGATTAGGGGTGTCCTCTGTCTCCGTTGTACGGGAAAGGGCGTCCGTCCTGATGTTTTTAGCTGATGGCCTGTAGCGGAGAAGGAAGTTGAAGCAGCTAAAGAAGAGGGACCACTGGATCTGCCGGGGATTGAGGTGTTGGGCGTGGGACAAGTATTCTAGGTTCTTGTGGTCCGTATACACGATCACTGGGTGCTGGGCCCCTTCCAACTACTGGCACCATTCCTCAAAGGCCATTTTGATGGCCAGAAGTTCCTTGTCTCCGATACCATAATTTCTTTCTGCTGGTGAGAACTTCCGGGAAAAGTAGGAACACAGCAGGGATTTGCCATTGCTGGATAGTTGGCTCAGGACTTCTTCAACTGCCTTGTCGGAGGCATCGACTTCCACAATAAACTGACATTGGGGGTCTGGGTGATGGAGACAGGTGTCCTGCAGGAAGGCTGCCTTCAGTTCCTGGAAGGCTCATGCCGCTGCAGCAGCCAGTTCCTAGCGTCTGCCCCCTTCTTGGTGAGGGCCGTAAGTGGCACCACCATCATGGAACAGTATGGTATAAATTGCCTGTAGAAGTTGGCAAAGCCAAGAAAGCATTGGAGTGCTTTAACCCCCACAGGTTGAGGCCAGTCCTTGATGGCAGTCACCTTCTCAGGATCCATATGGAAACCCATGGAGGACACAATATATCCAAGAAAGGGTAAGTATTCCCTCTCAAATTGGCATTTTTCCATCTTAGTGAAGAGCCGGTTATCCCAAAGCTTTTGCAGTACTCTGCGGATATCTCGGCAGTGCGTATCCAAGTCCTTCAAATAAATCAGGACATCATCCAGGTAGACAATGACTGATGTATGTAACATGTCCCTTTAGTACCTCGTTGATGAGGTTTTGGAAGACCGCAGGGGCATTACAGAGACTGAAGGGCATGACCAGGTATTCGTAGTGGCCATCCCTTGTGTTGAAAGCGGTCTTCCATTTGTCACCTGGACAAATCCTCACCAGGTTATACGCCCCACGGAGATCCAACTTAGTGAATACCTTGGCTCCTTGTAGCCTGTCCAGAAGCTCTGGAATTAAGGGCAAAGGGTATCGATCACGCCGGGTAATACTGTTCAGGCCACGATAGTCTATACAGGCTCGAAGGGACCCGTCCTTCTTAGCTACGAAGAAGAACACCGCTCCAGCCAGGGATTTGGATGGTCAAATGAACACCCAGTCCAGGTTCTCCTGGATGTATGCGGACATGGCCTGCGTTTCTGGGAGTGACAACAGGAACACCCATCCTTGTAGTGGCATGGTACCCCGAAGCAAGTTGTTAGCACAGTCGAAAGGGCGGTTGACCAGGAGAAGCTCGGCTTTCTCCTTAGAAAAGACATCGAGGTAGTCTTGATAGTGGGGTGGCAGTGCCAACGGAGCCATCAGGAGAGGTATCAGTGTTCGAGGAACAGGAGTCGAAGCACGAGGACCCCCAGGATGCCACCTGGAGGGTATCCCAACAGATTACAGGAGAGTGCTTCCACAGCCAAGGTAGCCCCAAGATGACCGGAACATGGACTTTTCCAAGATGAGGAATGAGATTTCCTCCACATGCAGGAGAAATGTGCATAGAATGAGAGGCTTGGTACGAGTAGAGATGGTTCCTGGAAGGGGATTCCTCTGAATGGAAGACACACAGATGGGGGGTCTTTGGGGTTAGACCCCATTCTGGAGTTGTTAGACTAAGTCCTTGAGGATGATGTTTCCCCCGGCTCCAGAGTCAATCAGGGCTAGCGTATCAAACTCCCCTTAGGGAAGGAGTAAGGTCACTGGAATGGTACATGGGGAGGCAGAAGTGGTGTGACTTAGGGTTAGCTCCCCGACTGTCCCTAGGTCCGAGCGTTTTCCTGGACACTGGCCACAGCAGGCAAGGAAGTGTCCCTTGCCACCACAATACAGGCACAGATCCTGGGACCAACATCTTCTCCTCTCCTCTTGAGAAATTGGGTCCCGGCTCAGCTGCATGGGTTCTGCATCTTGAGCCCCCGGAGAGACAGAAGGGGAGTGCCCATTTCAGGAAGCTGTGGTTCCAGAGCTCCCAGGTCTCTGAGCAGGCTTCCTCTCCCGGAACTGACGTTGGATATGGCAGTCTACATGACCTGCCAGATCGATGAGATCATTCAAGGCGTCCGGGAGATCCCTGGCCACCAACTCATCCTGAAGTCTAGGAGAGAGACCCTCCAGAAATATGCCGTGCAGGCTATCGCTTCCCCAGTTCAATTCGGCGGCAAGAGTCTGAAACTCTATAGCATACTCAGACAAGGGCCGGTTACCCTGGCGTAGCTGAAGTAATTCAGACACGGCCATAGGCCCGTGGGATGGCTCATCAAAGATCCGTCAGAAGGTAAAAACGAATTGTAACAGGTTGGCTAGGCAAGAGTCCTGTCAATCCCATAGCGAAGAGGCCCATGCCAGCAGTTTTCCATCTAACAATGAAATAATGTAGCTGGTCTGGATCTGATCCATGGGAAACTGAGCTGGCAGTAGGTTGAAACATTGGTTAAGAAACCACCGGCATAGCTTTGTGTCCCCAGAGTACCGCGATGGTGCTGGCAACTGTATGGGTGTGGTCGGTCCGGTGCCGGCTACTGCCACCGGTGCTGGGGAACTGGATGGGGTGGCTCTGTCCATTCGGTCTGCTACTTTCTGCACGGTCGATATCAGGGAGTCAATGCAGGTTTGTTGTTGTTGCAACCTCTGTGCAATACCTGGAATGGCTTTCAAGCCTGCGAGATCCGCTGGGTCCATAGCCTTGCAAACTGTTATGAATGTGGACCCTTGGGCTGGCTGAGAGTGATGTTGATGCACCGTGGAGGACCCACAGTGGACATCACTGCCAAGAGGTGGCGCTGGAAGAGGAATCTGGAGAAGACTTCACCACTGGAAGCCCAAGGTCCCCCCAGGAGGAGCCCGTAGGGACCCGGGCTTCTTGGTCTTAGGTGTGATCCTAAGTGACCAAGGACCAGAAGAGCAGTCCGACAAGGTAATCCAACGACTAAGCGGAGCCGAGGAGGTCAGAAGAGACTTCACCCTTGGAAGCCCGTGGCCCCCCTGGGAGGAGCCCGTGAGGACCCGATCCACTGGGATTTAGGCAAAACCTCCAGGTGAATGAAGAACCGGATACCTGCGGAAATGGAGAGAGCTGAAGCTGGAGTCAATGAACGAAGCAAGGTCAGGAGCCAGAAGTCGGAAGCCAAAACCAGGAATAGAAGCTGAAGCCAGAGTCGATGAATGACGCAAGGTCAGGAGCCAGAAGTCAGATGTCAGAAGCCAAAACCAGGAACAAGAGCAGAAGCCAGAGTCGATGAACGAAGTAAGATCAGGAGCCAGAAGTCAGATGTCGGAAGCCAAAACCAGGAACAGGAGCAGAAGCCGGAGTTGAAGAACATGCAAGGTCAGGAGCCAGAAGTCAGACGTCGGGAACAAACAGGAACTGGGCAGCAGGAAGCACAACTAGCTACTCCGAAGAGTGAACCTCATTGCAAAGTGAGGTCTAGCTGTGATTGCCGAGTTTAAATAATCCGGCAGCGTCTGACATCATCGCTGTCCTTCGTTTCCCGCACTGGCCCCTTTAAATCTCAAGCCCTGGCGTGCGCACCTAGGGGGTGGGGCCAGCAGTGGATCGTCGATGGCATCTCCCTTGCAGGGAGAACGCCGCAGCAGGCCGAATTCCAGGCCTGGCTGGCCGAAGAGGGACTCCCATGGCCATGCCGGGCCGCGAGGTGAGTGGAGGTCCTGGGGCACGGCCCGGGACCGTAACAATAGCATAACTCATGCTATCAGTGGTTTTAATGCTGGAAATAGCTAAACCTTTTTTCCTGCGTTAACCTGTGCTATATGACCAAAATAGCCGTAATGCAATAAATTGAGAATTACATTTCAGGACTTGAGAGTGAAGTGGGGAGTGCGGGGTGGGGGAGAGTGTTACGATTCCTCCTGTAGCTGCACTACAGTAGTTATCTCACCTTTTTCTGGAGGCCACTCCGATGCCAGGGCCTCGCCTAAGCAAATGTCCGGATCCTGCTCCACGGCCTGGGAGGCCTTTGGGGCCTACTCGAGGCCTGTTCCACTTCAGCCTGGATGCTCTGGTGTGGGCCATGCCCTTCTCCTAAGGGGCGGGCCCATGGCTCCTTACCACTCTTATAGAGCCAGCGAGGGACGGCACATCTGGACTCCTCCCAGGAAGTTGCCCGCTCCTGGGCTATAAAAGCTTTGCTCCAGCAATCATGCTTTGCCTTGCATTGGAGTTACACGTCTCTGGATGTCTCCTCTTCCAACGCTCCGTCAGGCCTTTGTTGTTTGTTTCAGCTTGATGTCCGGTGTCTTGCATGTCCTGATGTTTCATGATGTTCCTTGATGTTTGTTCCTGACCCTGATGTTCTAACCTCGCTTCAGACTGCCGGTGCGCAGTACCTCGCTTCAGACTGCCGGTGTGCAGTACATTACCTGGACTGCTTTGTGCAGCGTTCTTCCTTTCCTGCACTAGTCCTGCTCCTGCAGGTGTAGGACAGGGTGGTCCTTGACCAGAACAGTGGTACTGACTGTGTAGGGCGCCCTGAGGGACATTGCCAATTTCTCAACCTTCCAAGTCCCTACTTGTTTCAGCATCTACGTCTACCGTACCTTGCTTCAGAGTTTATGTCTACAGTATCTTGCTTTAGAGTCTATGTCTACAGTCTATGGTTCCCGAGTCTTCGTCTATTGTCTTTGAAACGTCATCTGCTCACGCCCGGTGTCCGGCCTGCTGCCTCATGCCATCTCAGCAGCAGGTCCGAAAGAGCCTGGAATGGTCTGAGGACTGTTCATCACCCAAAACCTACAAGTTGGTTCCAGAGGCATGCAGGTCCGGCTGGGGTCGGGTTGTCTCTTGCCACCCATGCACACCTACCCTTGGTGTGGGGTCGTGCCAGGGGCCCAAGGGCACACTCTCTCTAAGGGGGACCGCTCTTCCAGCGCTCCCCGTAACAGAATGCAAGGCCATGTGCCCGGTGTACGTGGTCCAGTGTTGGGACTTGCTTTGTTTCTGGATCCTGAATTTTTTTTCTTGTTTTCGTCTCACGACCTGCTGGAGGCACCAGCTTCTGCCATTTTTTATGACCTGCTAGAGGTGCCAGCTGTCTGGTTCCCACGACCCGCAGGAGGCGCCTGCATCCAGACCATCTGCTCTTTGTTTCCAGGATGGAGTTCCATGACCTGAAGGAGGAGCCTGCGCTCCTCCTGATGTTTTTGCCATAGCTTGCTCCCACCCTGGATTTCCCCCATTCTTTCCTGTTTTTGCTCGTTTCTGCTATGGTCCTGTTTTTGCTCGTTTGGGCTGTGGTCCGCTTGTTGCTCGTTTGTGCTCCCCGTTCACGTGCTCCCGCTTTTGTGCTTTTTTTATGTCGGTCACGTGTTCACCGGGTTGTGTGTTCTCTGGTCTTGTGTTTCTGGTCCTTCTGAAGAGGGAGGGGGACCCCTTTGGGGGGGTACTGTTACGATTCCTCCTGTAGCTGCGTTACAAGAGGCATTTCACCTTTTTCTGGAGGCTGCTCAGAAGCCAGGGCCTCACCTGAGCAAGTGTCCGGATCCTGCTCCACGGCCTGGGAGGCCTTCAGGGCCTACTCCACTGCAGCCTGGATGCTCTGGTGTGGGCCACACCCTTCTCCTAAGGGGCGGGCCCGCGGCTCCTCACCACTCTTATAGAGCCAGCGAGGGACGGCACATCTGGACTCCTCCCAGGGAGTTGCCTGCTCCTGAGCTATAAAAGCTTTGCTCCAGCACTCATGCTTTGCCTTGCATTGGAGTTACATGTCTCTGGATGTCTCCTCTTCCAGCACTCTGTCAGGCCTTTGTTGTTTGTTTCAGCTTGATGTCCAGTGTCTTGCATGTCCTGATGTTTCATGATGTTCCTTGATGTTTGTTCCTGACCATGATGTTCTAACCTTGCTTTTGGCTGCCGGTGTGCAGTACCTCGCTTCAGACTGCCGGTGTGCAGTACATTACCCTGGACTGCTTTGTGCAGCATTCTTACTTTCCTGCGCTAGTCCCACTCCTGTGGGTGTAGGACAGAGTGGTCCGTGACCAGACCAGTGGTAGTGGCTGTGTAGGGCACCCTGAGGGACAGTGCCAATATCTCAACCTTCCAAGTCCCTACTTGTTTCAGCGTCTACGTCTACTGTACCTTGCTTTAGAGTCTACATCTACAGTATTTTGCTTTAGAGTCTATGTCTACAGTCTATGGTTCCCAAGTCTTCATCTATTGTCTTTGAACCGTCATCTGCCCATGCCCGGTGTCCGGCTTGCTGCCTCTTGCCATCTCAGCAGCAGGTCCGAAAGTGCTGGGAACGGTTGGAAGACTGTTCATCACCAACAACCTACAAGTTGGTTCCAGAGGCATGCAGGTCCGGCTGGGGGTCAGATTGTCTCTCGCCACCCACGCTCACCTACCCTTGGCATGGGGTCATGCCAGGGACCCAAGGGCACACTCCCTCTAAGGGGGACCACTCTCCCAGCGTTCCCCGTAACAGAGAGAGCCTTTGGGGAGGCCTTTACAGTATTCAACTATTTATATGCCTAAAGGAAGGACATCAAATAGCTCGAGGTAAGGTGTTGGTGGTGGTTTAGGGTTTAGAGGCCAGTTTATCATGCAGAGTGAGACATACGAACAGCACAGTACACCTTGGTGAATATTTGACTTCATTTGGAGTGAGGAAAGTCTCACAAAGATGAAATTTTGTACTATGTTGTCTCGCCGTAGTTTGATAATACCCTGTTCCTGTTATAGAGTATTGCCCCTCATTTTCATAAATCCCACCCAAACTGTCTGACTGTCTGCATTTATGAATGTACTTATATTATCTTGTAAGACTGCACCATTGTTGGTCACATTTTATACAGCAACCTCAATTCATAGCAGCCCATTGGCTGAGATTATTTATGGATGGGAAGGGGGCTGGAGACATAAGTCAAGATTTAACAGTTCTTCAGATGGTCAGCAATAGTGGAGAGAAAATAGCCTTTGGCATTTTGGGATGGTCAACGTCCTGACTTCAGTTGCATATTCAATTGAATGGGTCTTGAGGTAGATAAAAACAGTGGGAGCTGTAAGAACAGTTGCTATCTGCTCTTTGTCTTCAGCCAGTATCAGTATCAACTGACAATCCTTAGTTAGAGCTGGCTTCTGCTATCAGATGGGTGATTCCACCTGACATTTTTTTGTTAGACTCATCTTTGGCCATTAGGTCAGAGAATCACATAGTTTTTAAGTGCACTGCCCTTCCCCATATTCTCAGTATTCAGTTCTCTAATTGCTAAGTTTCTTTGTGTGGGGCACAGTCAAAGTATTACATTTTTTCAATGATCAGTATTCTCTCTATGACAAGTTTCTTCAGCCATCTTTATATTTCAGAACATGCACGCAAATATTTCAGATGCAGTTCACAATTCAGCACATCACTCATCTTATAAGGTCATTTTTCAAAGGGTATAGGCCTTTAACTTTGTTCCTTTGAAAATTGACTAGAGCAGTGCCAGGAGTGGGGAAAGTAAGTTAGTGGGGAAAAGTGGGGAAAGTAAGTTAGGTGCTCAAAGCTGATTTCCAGTGCTAGGTGCCTAACTTAAAAACCTATATTTAGAGAAGTGAATAGCAGGCCTAAAATTAAGTGCCTCAGTTTTTGGAACCTAGTTAGTTATGTGAATTTTCAAATTAAAACTTAGTTACCCATTCCAACTGAAATTTCGTTGAACTTTAGCTACCTAAAACAAAAATACCTAGGTTAGGCACTCAGCATCCTTTGAAAATCAGCTTTCTTGTTCCCAGAAAAACTACAGTAATTACCTGTAGATAGCGTCATAATGTTTTTTAAAGGGTACTCCAAAAGCTCTTTCCAACTGGTTTTCACCATCTCTACAAAACAAAATAATTTGCATGAAGCTTTTAGCTTATTTTGCTGGAGATAGAAGCTGATTTGTGATTAAGAAAAACATGTTATTGTAGAAGGCAGGCAGGGGCCATGTTTCAGGATGCCCTTGATAGTGTGGTTACCAGGCTTGGCCTTCCCCTGTGTGGGGTGGTTCAATGATTTGGGAGTTAGTTAGAGCCATTGGGCTGGGCTCTTTTGCACTGGAGATTCAAACTATGCAGTGGCTGTTTTGGTGCCCTGATTGGTTGTGCCCCAGTGCATCAAGAAAAAAAGGTAGTCGCTAGAGGCTGGTTTAAGGGGTGAGGTATAGAAGTGCTTTTTTTGCCTTCCAACATCTGCACATCTCCTGGCTTACTTTTGGCATGCCTTCTAGAGAGAAGAATAGAGCAGGGGCAGCCATGCAGGCCCTTTTGAATAACGACCAGGTGAACAGGTGATAAATGTGCCAGTCGGGCTCCTTTGGATGAGCTGGAGGCAGTTAGTGTGTCTGTCAGGTTGGGTTGTGCTGCAAAGTCATGTGGGTCATACCGAGCTGTCAAGTGAGCCCTCGTTGATGGTGGAGTCTTCTCATGTGTCAACTGGGTGGGAGTTGAGTGCTCCTGACTGCGCAATGACAGTGAGCCGCCATCAGGAATCGGAGGCAGGCCATGGTGAAGCGTGTGATTTGGGCGCGTATCGGGAGCTGTGGCAATTGTCTCGACCCATGGTGGAGAGTCGGCAGCAGGTAAGGGTCCATTTGTAGAGTTGGTTCACATGCCTCATGTTGCTAATAAAACTGCAAGGAATCATGCTGGTGAGCATGCTAGAGGATGCAGTTTGACAGTGAGTCGCAGTATGCCAGAGATGTTTCACCATCTCCTTTGCAACCTAATCAGCTGGCTATTCCTCAGCCTATTTCAGTAGGGGTGTGCATTCGTTTGCAACATATTGGCAATCCGCAACGTATATGTCCATATATGTTTTATTCATGGAGTCGCGAAACGTATCGTAATTCCCCACAAATATAACATATCATCCGTTTCATACGTTGTGTGCCGCGTGCTTTTCTTAGCCGCCATTTGAAATCGGAGAATGCCATTTGGGTGTATCCATAGCCAAAATCCAGCCCTTTCCTATGAGTCATCAGTGACCTCACAGCCCTGTCAGACTGGGTCGGTCAGGTTGGCAAGGAGACCAGAATGCAATGTATCAGCGATAAGAAGTTTTGCAATGCAGCCAATCGTGCTCTCACTCAATGGTCGGTGACACTTTTCCTGATGACCCAGCACTATATATACTTAAGCACGCGGCACGGCGTGCCATGCACTTTCTTTGCAGGGGTGATCTGGGGTGGCCGGGCGGTGGTCTGTCTCTGCGGAACATGGCTGCACAGAGCTAGTCTGAGTTCTCAAATCTGTATTCAATTGCTAGCTAGGGTAGTTACTTAGATAGAAAAATATATTTGTTCTTCATTTGGCTGCAGTGCCAGCTAGCCCTGTTTTTTTTAAGCACTTTTTTTAGTTGATCTGAGATGGTCTCTCTGTGCCAGGGAGAGAAGCTGCTAGCAGTGGCATTTTGTTGTTTAGGGTAGGTTACAAGCACCATTTGGGTGTTGTGGGTGGGAGAGATATATTCAATTTCGAGCTAGTTTGCTAGAATTTCCATTGAAAAATATATTTCATCAATTTTCCTGCTGTGCCAACAATTCTAGTTTTTTTTTGTTAACTGCATTTGTTTAATTGAACTCACTCAGTCTCTCTGTGCACTGAGCATCAGTGCCAGTGGGGGCACTGAGTAGTTTAGCAGACTCAAGTATATTGGGAGAGCGCTGTTTTCTGAAGCCAAATCCCCAGTGGGGCTCTTTTGTAGTTACAAGCCTTGATATGCACACATTACATTAGTGCATATCAAGTGACATAGTGAGGGCAAAGGCGATCGGCGCCATACTGGCAGTCGATTGCCTTTGCCCTCACTTTGTCACAGGGAGCGACCGTCGCTCCCTGTGACATAGTGAGGGAAAAGGCGATCGGCGCCATTTTGAAACCTCCAGCACCGGCACCGGCACCGAGGGTATGATTGAAGGGATGGCTCCCGGACCCCCCGCTAGACCACCAGGTACATGTAAAAGGTTTTGGGGGGGGGGGGTCGGGAGGGTGGGAGAAGCAAAGGGGTAATTTGTAAAGTGTCGGGGTGGGTTTTTTTTATCGGGCCATCGGCGCCATTTTTATCAGTGGTAGCCAAAATGGCGCTGATGGCCCGAGAGCGGGAGATCGCGCCGGGACCCCCCCCCCCCCACTGGACCACCAGGTAACTTAACATTTTGGGGGGGTTTCAGGAGGGTGGGGGAGGGTAAGGAATTGGTTTTAAAGGGTCGGGGTGGGTTTAGGGGTTGTTTTGGTGTGCCGGTTTTCCCGCCCTCCCCCAAATAATTCCCGTGCCCTATTTAATGATACAATACAAATGCCCCTGACGATAAATCAGGGGCATTTGTATTGTATCGTGCACTCTAACGATTTAGAACGATTTTAAAATTATCTGACGATAATTTTAATCGTTCAAAAACAATTCACATCCCTACTTTGGAGCTCTTTTCTTGTTCTGATGATTGCTCCCCAGAAGTTTCATCAAAATTGATAAAAAAAAAAAAAAAACCCAATTCTGCAGCCAAAAATAGGCTGCAAATACTTCCCCCAATGACTTTAATGGGAATTGTTCTTATTTTCTTAACCCTATTCTGTAGACGTAAACTTTTCTTGAAGACTGTAATCTGTAAACACCTGTATTTATTATAAGAACTTGTATTTACTATTTATATTTATTATTTAGCTATTAACATTGTTCTATTACCACTTGGTACTATTTCTCTCCTTCACCTCTAACTCTAAGTTCCTACTAAGTTAGCCATGTTATTTATACCCAATTGTTGGATGTAATTGTATATTTGTTTAATTGTTCAATCTGTTTGATGTAATTTTCTGTTCCTTGTTCCGTGTAAACCGAAGTGGTATGCACTAGTGCATGAACTCCGGTATATAAAAGCCTTTAAATAAATAAATAAATAAATTGGAAAATGAATAAAACATAGCAACGGATTGGGGCCGCCATTGAACAAATGCAACGTATTTGGCCCCTGATGAATACGAATACCGAATCAGATGAATCCGTCCCTTCTGCACATCCCTAATTTCAGGTGGGTCCAAGTTGCCTGAGGATGGACTGCCCCGGTGTCTGACCCGGGTGGTACTGTTGGGACGTTTTGTGAACCAATATTAAATGCTGATGCAGCAGGGGCCTATCCAGGTTTTAATATGCCTGGGCTTGGAGCTAGGAATGTGGGATCAGGATAATTCCGCCTGGTGCAGGGGATGGGGGGGGGGGGGGGGGGGGGAGTACTGGTGTGCAGACTGACTCCAGACTCCCAAATTGGGATTTTGACTTGGGTCTGTTGGATATGCAAGGAGCATGGGATGCAATGGTTGAACAGCCTCATGGCACTGGTTTAAGTCATTGGCAGGGGGCCTGTCCTAGTTGGGGTGCTCCTGGAAGATATTTGGGGGTATCTTGAAGTTCTTTTGGAACTGATGCTTGGTTCTCTATGGGGCAGTCTGGTAGTTATATATTGCCTCATGGCATGGGATTTAAATCTGTGGGTTTTCCAGTAGAAGGTCAGAGGTGCTCTGGGAATATAGGGGGTGCACAGGGTAGTGGATCTCGTGGGGGGTGGGGGTCTGATTTGTTGTTTCAGGTGGATGATCTATGGCATGTGGGGGATGAGTCAGTGGATCGCCTTAGATCTTCATATCAAGAGAGCTGGAGGACTGCAAGAGTCTGCTGAGATAAGCTGAGTTTTTGGTGGATTCCAGGGTAGAGATTACTAGACAACCAGGCTCGGCTCTGGAGAGTAAATTTGCTGGTCAGCAAACAGGGAGGACTCACGATGAGCAGGCAACTTCAGTATTGGGTGAGTGTGTGAATGTCAGTGGAGACAGGCCAAGGGATGAGGGTGAATTTATCATGGTTTCTGAAGGGCCCTCGGGTAATTTGATTGACTAGAATGGTCACTCAGCTGGTAGTCAGGGTGTGTTTGTATCTCATATTGGTAGAACTGATACAACTGCAAGTCGGTAATCTGTGCCAGCAGAGCAGGGATGGAGCAAGGATATAGCTGGTATCCGTGCTAGTTTGGAGTCTCTGAATAAAAAGGTTGAGGTGGCAGGAAGTAGCACAGCTGAGCGGGCAAGACTGGTGCAGGATAAGAATAATAATCCTGCTTCTAGTACGAGTGCTGTATCGGGGCAAGTGGAGCAAGGGTAGGTCAAAGATGGGCAGGAAGCCTTGTGGGGGTCACAGGAATTGTAGTCGTTTTGATTCCACTCTACTTCTTCTAGCTCTTCTTCCTGGTCTCCTGTAAATTTAGCTTTGGCTGTTGGCAGTCAAGCTATGCGTGTTACGCGCGGGCTGTGTTCTGGTGTTGTGAACACCACCCAGAAGGGTGGCTCCAGGTAGAGAGAGACAGGGATGGCTGGAAACAGTGTCAGAGTCCAGGCTGGGTCAGGGCAGGTGGCAGGTAACAGTGTCAGAGTCCAGGCTGGGTCAGGGCAGGCAGCAGGCAACAGTGTCAGAGTCCAGGCTGGGTCAGGGCAGGCGGCAGGTAACAGTGTCAGAGTCCAGGCTGGGCCAGGGCAGGCGGCAGGTAGCAGTGTCAGAGTCCAGGCTGGGCCAGGGCAGGCGGCAGGTAACAGTGTCAGAGTCCAGGCTGGGTCAGGGCAGGCGGCAGGTAACAGTGTCAGAGTCCAGGCTGGGTCAGGGCAGGCGGCAGGTAACAGTGTCAGAGTCCAGGCTGGGCCAGGGCAGGCGGCAGGTAACAGTGTCAGAGTCCAGGCCGGGTCAGGGTACCTAGTAGTAAGGCAAAGAGCCCGAAGGCCACACACACACATGCATGGCAGAGCAGAGAGCCTGAAGGCCACACAGGCATGCAGGGCAGAGGGCCCGAAGGCCACACACACAGACACGACAGAGCAGAGGGCCCGTAGGCCACACACGCACACAATAGGACAGCGGACCAAAGGCCTTACTCACACGGCAGGGCTGAGGGCCTGAAGGCCTCACTCACACAGCAGGGCAGAGGGCCTGAAGGCCACACACATACAGCAGGGCAGAGGGCCCGAAGGCCACACACAGCACAAGGTATAGCAGGGTAGAAGGCTCGAAGACCACACACAGCGTAAAACAAGGCAAAGCAGGATAGAAGGCCCGAAGACCACACACAGCGCAAGGCAAGGCAAAGCAGGGTAGAAGGCCCGAAGGCCACGCACAGCGCAAGGCAAGGCAAAGCAGGGTAGAAGGCCCGAAAGCCACGCACAGCGCAAGGCAAGGCAAAGCAGGGTAGAAGGCCCGAAGGCCACACACAGCGCAAGGCAAGGCAAAGCAGGGTAGAAGGCCCGAAGGCCACACACAGCGCAAGGCAAGGCAAAGCAGGGTAGAAGGTCCAAAGGCCACACACAGAGCAAGGCAAGGCAAAGCAGATCCAAGGACCACACGCACCGCAAGCAAGGGAGGCTAGAGCAGGGAGCCCAGGCGAGCTCGATGCCGAAGCCCTGAGGGAACTGCCAGACAGGGATATAAAGGGAAGTACAGAACATAGAGTGAATAAGGGAGTTGGACTGGGCCCGTCAGGAGAGCCAGCTCTAGAGGGACCCCTGGTGGTGAGGTGGTTGCACAGCAGCCATAGCCGTAACAATGCGGGGAGGACAGGGGGACGCCTGCTGTGGTCACTCTCATGGAGTTAGGGAACAATGTATCACATTCTTACAGGGAAAAAATTAGGAAGCAGAAATATATTGATATTTTTTGCTTGCTTAAGGGTGGCAGGAGGAAGGAGAAGAGAAAGGGTAAGAAAGAAGGTTACCAGAGTGCTGAGAGTAGGGTGCCAAGATATTTTCTTAGGTTGGCCAGTGTGGCCAGTATGGTTGTTATGACACTTCACAGTACGGTTGCTTGCTTGTTTGTGCTGATATGATTTTAGGGGCTCATAAAGGCTCAGGTAACGAGTTCCACAGTTTCTGCGCAGCAGAGGAGGGTGGGCCAGGCAGTTTCAGCACAGGAGGGGCGGCCTTTTCATGGGCAAGGAGTGTCACCCAGGGGAAAAATGCTGCAGGATTTCCAGATGTCTGTTGGCATTTTATAGGGATGTGCAGCCAGAAAGTATTCCTTGCATTTGGGATACGTATTCGTCGGGGGGCATTTTCATTGCATTCGGACGTATGGCACCCCGATATGTTGATACGTGCATTCGTTTTCCGGTTCCCATTAAAGTTAATGGGGGAAGGATTTGCAGCCTATTTTTGGCTGCAGAATTGGGGTTTTCTTATCAATTTTGATGAAACTTCTGGGGAGCAATCATCAGAACAACAAAACAGCTCCAAGGTTCTTGGACTGTGGCAAAGTGGCACCAAAGTGGCATGAATAGCCTAAGGTACTTTAAAGGGGCAAAGGGGTACCAGGATTGGCAAGAAGAGTGCTTTAATAGAGGCACAAAGCAGCAGCGAGAGTGTCAAAAACACACCACAGCTTCAAAAGAGAGCACCGATAACAAATGCATGAACCCTCGAAGGCAGCATGACAGGCAAAGAGGCAAGACAAGTGGCATCGACATCATACAGCACAATGAAGGAGGAACATACATAGCAAGCAGAAAGACTGGCACCAACACACTGAGTAACCATGATAGTGGCCAGAACACCACAAGGAGTTGAGTGAGTCATCTGGTGTATGGCAGCAAGGCAGAGGGTAGATACAGGCTGGCTACACCCGGGGAGAATTCCCTTTCCTTTGAGCCGGAAAGGGCTCCCTTGAATGGGTTGGCCCCTAGAGTGGAGCATGAGCCTTCAAAGCGTGGCAACGTGGAACAGGGTCTCACTGTGAGCATGGTCTCACTGTGCTGTGTTTGCCACAGTCTAAGTACCTTGGAGATCTTTTCTTGTTCTGAACATGGGTCAACAGGTGGTAAGAGGCTGCAACAACAGGGAGAGTTCCTGCTCTTTGAGCAGGAAAGGGCTCCCTGGAATGGGTTGGCCCAGAGCGTGTATAATGTTACAAATTGTTAGGATTTAAGCATTTCCAAACAGATCATGACTTCATAAGCAAGGTGGAGGAAGTTCTCTTCTCTGCCCTGAAACTAAAGAAAACTGTTTTTTTTTAAGGATCCATGCTGTGAAGGATTACTAGTTTGAATTGCCAGAGACTGTGGTTTCCCTTTGCAACACGGGTTCAGCCATTAGGACTGGACATAAGGCATGGACGAACAGGCACAGCAGTCGAGGACAGAGGTCAAGCCCATGGAGGGACATAAGGCCTGGACGAATAGGCAAAGCAATCGAGGTCAAGCCCATGTAGGGACATAAGGCCTGGATGGACAGGCAGAGCAATCGAGGTCAAACACTTGTAGGAACATAAGGCTTGGACTGACAGGCAAAGCAGTCGAGAGATTGACAGAGGTCAATCCCACCTAGGGACATAAGGACTGGACGAACAGGCACAGCAATTTGGTTTTTTTTTTAAATTTATTTATATTCCTATTTTCAAACTTTTCCAGCACTTCATAGTCGATTACACTCAGGTACTGTAGGTATTTCCCTATCCCCAGAGGGCTTACAATCTAAGTCAAACCCTTGTAGGAACATAAGGCCTGGATGGACAGGCAAAGCAATGGAGGTCAAACCCTTGTAGAAACATAAGGCCTGGATGGACAGGCAGAGCAATCGAGGTCAAACCCTTGCAGGGACATAAGGCCTGGACGGACAGGCACAGCAATGGAGGTCAAACCCTTGTAGGGACATAAGGCCTGGACGGACAGGCACAGCAATGGAGGTCAAGCCCTTGTAGGGACATAAGGCCTGGATGAACATGCATAGTAATACAGGACAGTGTCAATCCCACCTAGGGACATAAGGCCTGGATGAATAGGCACAGCAGTCGAGAACAGAGGTCAATCCCACCTAGGGACATAAGACCTGGACTGACAGGCAAAGCAATTGAGGACAGAGGTCAAGCACACTTGTAGGAACATAAGGCCTGGACGGATAGGCACAGCAGTTGAGGACAGAGTTCAATCCCATGTAAGGACATAAGACCTGGATGGACAGGCACAGTGGTTCAGGTCAGGTACATGTGCTGCAGTGCTTATATTATCTGGAGCAAAGGAGGCAGTTGGAGCTGCTGCAAGGCTTTTAATTGCTTTTATTCATCTTGCCATTCACAGGGAAAATTTGGAAACCCAAGCAAAGGCAGGTTTATTTGGAAATTTGCGATATGGAGCCACTTTAAAGTGATGAAAGTCCCACGTTTTGCTTGGTGTAATTACTGTGCCAGGGATATTAGCAGAGGCAAGCAAATGGGACATCTATCAAATTTTGGAAAGAACCATCATATGAAGAGGCAACACCCAACAAGATTACTGCCATCAGGGGATGGTGGCAGTACCAGTGAGGGGATCCCTTCCAAGCAGTGAGCAGTGGTTCAAAAGCAGCAGAGTCAGCTCACACCCTCATTCCCGTCTAGCAGTCAGGTAGCAGGCCAGCAACCCCCTGACATGTGGCAGAAGCGACAACCCAACACGGAGGAAATGGGGTGGAGTGCGGTAACGCTATCCCAGAGTAGGAGGCAGGCAGCCTCAAAAGTTGTAACCAGGACCACTGGGGAAATGATTGCCCTTGATGACCAGCCCTTGCAGTTAGTGGAGAATGTGGGTTTCAAGCGTTTTCTGAAGGTCGTAGTTCCAAATTACAAAACACTAGCATTTCCATCAACTCTGGTGCCAGCCTTCAGTGGTGAAGGCTCATGATATCCCCTGTCATTGAAAAGACACGTTCACTGGGCACACTGGTTGGTGGACATAACAGATATTGATGAGCCACTTTGGCTAGGTGTGGCCAGACAGTGGACTTGTGTGCCCAATATGCCAGTGGATCTGTCTGCATGTTCTCTATCAGCTCTGAGAGATACCGTGTCACTGACAGAGATAGAGCAGCTTTTAAACTAGAACAAGGGGGAAAGCCGACAGTCACTCAGCAGTGCATGGTTCGGAGAAATGTATCCTTGAAGGATACTAATGAAACAGGAGAGTTAGGGCATCCCAACAGAGAGGTTCCATTAAAAGCAAACATAGTCCATATGCCAATATGTAAAAAATCATCAAAACTAATGATTTCCGAATTATCCCAAACAACTGAAAGCAGGTTGTTAAAACAAACAAAAAACACACTTTGAAATGTCTATATGCCAATGCCAGAAGTCTAAGAAGTAAGATGGGAGAGTTAGAGTGTATAGCAGCAAATAATGAGATTGACATAATTGGCATCACAGAAACTTGGTGGAAGGAGGATAACCAATGGGACAGTGCTATATCAGGGTACAAATTATATCGCAATGATAGGGAGGATCAACTTGGCGGGGGTGTGGCACTATATGTCCGGGAGGGTGTAAAGTCCAACAGGCTAAAGATCATACAAGAGACTAAATGCTCAGTAGAATCTATATGGGTAGAAATCCCATGTGTATTGGGGTAAGAGTTTAGTGATAGGAGTATTCTACCATCCACCAGGACAAAATGGTCAGACAGATGATGAAATGCTAAGAGAAATCAGGGAAGCAAACCAATTTGGCAGTGCAATAATAATGGGAGATTTCAATTACCCCAATATTGACTGGGTAAATGTAACATCAGGACTTGCTAGAGATATAAAGTTCCTGGATGTAATAAATGATTATTTCATGGAGCAATTGGTTCAGGAACCAACAAGAGAGGGAGCTATTTTAGATTTAATTCTTAGTGGAACACAGGATTTGGTGAGAGAGGTAACAGTAGTGGGGCCACTTGGCAACAGTGATCATAACATGATCAAATTTAAACTAATAAGTGGAAGGGAGACAATAAGTAAATCTGCAGCTCTAACACTAAACTTTCAAAAGGGAAACTTTGATAAAATGAGGAAAATAGTCAGAATAAAACTGAAAGGTGCAGCTGCAAAGGTTAAACGTGTTCAACAGGCTTGGACATTGTTTAAAATACAATCCTAGAAGCACAGTCCATATGTATTCCATGCATTAAGAAAGGTGGAAGGAAGGCAAAACGATTACCGTCATGGTTAAAAGGTGAGGTGAAAGAGGCTATTTTAGCCAAAAAATCATCCTTCAAAAATTGGAAGAAGGATCCATCTGAAGAAAATAGGATAAAACATAAGCATTGTCAAGTTAAGTGTAAAACATTGATAAAACAAGCGAAGAGAGAATTTGAAATGAAGTTGGCCATAGAGGCAAAAACTCATAATAAAAACTTTTTAAAATATATCCAAAGCAAGAAACCTGTGAGGGAGTCGGTTGGACCATTAGATGACCGAGGGGTTAAAGGGGCTCTTAGGGAAGATAAAGCAATTGCAGAAAGACTAAATGAATTCTTTGCTTCCGTGTTTACTAGTGAGGATGTTGGGGAGATACCAGTTCCGGAGTTGGTTTTCAGGGGTGATGAGTCAGACGAACTGAACGAAATCACTGTCAGCCTGGAAGATATAGTAGGCCAGATTGACAAACTAAAGAGTAGCAAGTCACCTGGACTGGATGGTATGCATCCTCGGGTACTAAAGGAACTAAAAAATGAAATTTCTGACCTATTAGTTAAAATTTGTAACCTATCATTAAAATCATCCATTGTACCTGAAGACTGGAGGGTGGCCAATGTAACCCCAACATTTAAAAAAGGCTCCAGGGGTGATCCAGGTAACTATAGACCAGTGAGCCTAACTTCAGTGCCGGGAAAAATAGTGGAAACTATCCTCAAGATCAAAATTGTAGAGCATATAGAAAGACATGATTTAATGGGACACAGTCAACATGGATTTACCCAAGGGAAGTCTTGCCTAACAAACCTGCTTCATTTTTTTGAAGGGGTTAATAAACATGTGGATAAAGGTGAACCGGTAGATGTAGTGTATTTGGATTTTCAGAAGGCATTTGACAAAGTCCCTCATGAGAGGCTTCTACGAAAACTAAAAAGTCATGGGATAGGAGGCGATGTCCTTTCGTGGATTACAAACTGGTTAAAAGACAGGAAACAGAGAGTAAGACTAAATGGTCAATTTTCTCAGTGGAAAAGGGTAAACAGTGGAGTGCCTCAGGGATCTGTACATGGACCAGTGCTTTTCAATATATATATCAATGATCTGGAAAGGAATACGACGAGTGACGTTATCAAATTTGCAGATGATACAAAATTATTCAGAGTAGTTAAATCACAAGCAGACTGTGATACATTACAGGAGGACCTTGCAAGACTGGAAGATTGGGCATCCAAATGGCAGATGAAATTTAATGTGGACAAGTGCAAGGTGTTGCATATAGGGAAAAATAACCCTTGCTGTAGTTACATGATGTTAGGTTCCATATTAGGAGCTACCACCCAAGAAAGAGATCTAGGCGTCATAGTAGATAATACATTGAAATCGTCGGCTCAGTGTGCTGCAGCAGTCAAAAAAGCAAATAGAATGTTAGGAATTATTAGGAAGGGAATGGTTAATAAAACGGAAAATGTCATAATGCCTCTATATCGCTCCTTGGTGAGACCCCACCTTGAATACTGTGTACAATTCTGGTCGCTGTATCTCAAAAAAGATATAGTTGCAATGGAGAAGGTACAGAGAAGGGCGACCAAAATGATAAAGGGGATGGAACAGCTCCCCTATGAGGAAAGGCTGAAGAGGTTAGGGCTTTCCATCTTGGAGAAGAGACGGCTGAGGGGGGATATAATAGAGGTCTTTAAGATCATGAGAGGTCTTGAACGAGTAGATGTGACTCGGTTATTTACACTTTCGAATAATAGAAGGACTAGGGGGCATTCCATGAAGTTAGCAAGTAGCACATTTAAGACTAATCGGAGAAAATTCTTTTTCACTCAACGCACAATAAATCTCTGGAATTTGTTGCCAGAGTATGTGGTTAGTGCAGTTAGTGTAGCTGGGTTCAAAAAAGATTTGGATAAGTTCTTGGAAGAGAAGTCCATTAACTGCTATTAATCAAGTTTACTTAGAGAATAGCCACTGCTATTAATTGCATCAGTGCATCAGTAGCATGGGACCTTCTAGGTGTTTGGGTAATTGCCAGGTTCTTGTGGCCTGGTTTGGCCTCTGTTGGAAACAGGATGCTGGGCTTGATAGACCCTTGGTCTGACCCAGCATGGCAATTTCTTATGTTCTTATGTTATGTTCCTTTGCTTGGGCAGGCTGAGAGTCACTCATTCCAGCTGCTTTCTTTCTCGCCCATCGCACAACAGATGAATCTTTATGGGCAACATGCCTTGGGCGTTCTGAAGTGGTGGAGGAGGTACTATCTGTCGCTGACACAGTGCTGCTCCTGCTTGGGCTAGCACAAGTCTCTTAAGTGCCTGCTGTTTCCACCTCTGCGTCAAGCCTAATCTGTCTCTGCCTATGGCGCTCCTGTTCACAGACGTTTGCTAACAGCAGGTCCTTCATCAATATGAGATAATCATACTGTAGGGCGAGTTTTCCTTTCACACGGGGATCACATATTGTGGCGAGCATGTATGTGCGGTCTTCTGTTAAAGGCCTTTTTCTCTCTTCCACCTGCTGCTGCAAAACGTCCAGACAATGCAACGCCTCATCTGTCATTCCCTCTTCCTGTTTAAAGGCCTCCAAATGTTCATCCAGGAGATGAACTATAGGGATGATGTCAGCCAAGGTGGCACTTCTGGAACTCAGCTCCTCCGTGACATCCTTGAAAGGCTGCAGGATTTTTACCAGCTGACTCATGACTAACCAATCATGATGCCCTAGGGGATTCTGCACACCTATGTCCATTGTACCAGAAAGTTCATGAAGGGGTGTCTGCAGCTCCAATAACCTCTCCAGCATCATAAAGATGGAATTCCACCGGGTGGCAATGTCTTGAATGAGACGCTTGTGAGGCAACTCCAAATCAGTCTGCTTTTGTCGGAGAACCTGCCCCGCCTTCACACTTCTGTGGAAGTTGACTGCTATGTTCCTGCACTTCTGTATTAATCTATGCAGGTATTTGTTCTCTTTGTCATTAGAATCCAACCCCAGAGCTGACTTCACTACCAGGTGCAGAGTGTGTGCAAAACATTGGATGTTCTTAAAGCACCCATCGTTTATTGCATTAACCATGTTTGCACCGTTGTCTGTGACAAGGAACCCAGCCAGAGGTTTCCTGTCTCGCTGCTGTAGTTGCCAGCCCTCCAGCATCTCTCTGATGCATGCTAGAATATTGGCTGCAGTATTGGCCTGGTCTGTCAGGAGGGTGTGCAGTAAAGCCCACCTCTACCCTGATACTTGTTCAGTAATAAAGCTGCTGGCTGCCCCTGCCTCAGCTAGGACCGCCAGTGTGCTGTCAGGGAGAAGTAAGAGTGTGCAGCATTCATGGCGGTCCAGATATCACAGGTGAAATGCACTCTCCCCTCTGCCTTAGCTAGCAGTGCTTGCATGTGACTGCAACACTGTTTTTACAGGCTGGGATGACCTTTCTACTAAATGTGGTTCTGGAGGGGATTTGTAATTTGGAACTACGACCTTCAGAAAATGCTTGAAACCCACATTCTCCACTAACTGCAAGGGCTGGTCATCAAGGGCAATCATTTCCCCAGTGGTCCTGGTTACAGCTTTTGAGGCTGCCTGCCTCCTACCCCGGGATAGCGTTACCGCACTCCACCCCATTTCCTCCATGGTGGGTTGTCGCTTCTGCCACATGTCAGGGGGTTGCTGGCCTGCCACCTGACTGCTAGAAGGGGATGAGGGTGTGAGCTGACTCTGCTGCTTTTGAACCACTGCTCACTGCTTGGAAGGGGTCCCCCGACTGGTACTGCCACCATCCCCAGATGGCAGTAATCTTGTTGGGTGTTGCCTCTTCATATGATGGTTCTTTCCAAAATTTGATAGATGTCCCATTTGCTTGCCTCTGCTAATATCCCTGGCACAGTAATTACACCAAGCAAAACGTGGGTCTTTCATCACTTTAAAGTGGCTCCATATCGCAAATGTCTTTCGTGATCTTCCCCTCTCTAAAGCCTTGGGGGTGGAAGCTGGCTCTGGAGCTGAGGTAGTGGGTGTACCCTGAGAAGCAATGCCAGGGGCCTCAGTCACCCTCTGTGCCTGTGCTGACTGCTCTTCCTGCTCCTCCTCCTCATCATCAGTTTCATCTCTCCCCTGCTGCCCTGACATGGAGGCTAAGACAGGACTAACTGATCCTCCCGAAGATTCGTTGTCACCTATTACTTCTTCCGTTTCTCTTGAGAATCCCACACAAGATGATTCTTCATCTGAATCAGAAGCAAAAGTGACTTAGCTACCTTGTCAACGCTAAGTGTTATCGAGACTTCTGTCCCCCTGCTGCTTTTGGGTGTAGACATTTTGTCTGGCATGACTCTGCCTCCCCTTCCCTCACCTCCAAAACTACAGGGCCAGAAACATGTGGTGGCAATGGCGATGCATCATGGTCAGATTTCAATTTTTCAGGATGGAACTGCCGGCCCCTACAAAGAGTTTAGATTGCAACAGATGCCTTTCTAACTTTAATGGGGGAGTTACACTAGTGTCTTTTGAAGTGCCTCCTCTGCCATTCCCAATCACTCGACCTCATCTAGCTTTCCCTGACATTGTGGATTTAATGTGACTGAGTAGTGCCTACCCACTGCCCACTGTCACGGTGCCTTGCTGTACACTAATCTAAGGCGTGTGGTGTGCACACACACGCAGCTTGCTTGTAAGCAGAAAAGAGGCAGACTGGAGATTTCACTGCACAGACCGTCCCAATAATAAGGTTCAGTCTGTTAAACTACCCACTGCTCACTGTCACTGTGCCTTGCTGTGCACTAATCTAAGGCGTGTGGTGTGCACACACACACAGCTTGCTTGTAAGCACAAAAGAGGCAGACTGGGGATTTCACTGCACAGACCGTCCCAATAATAAAGTTCAGTCTGTTAAACTACCCACTGCCCACTGAAGCCCAGTGCACAGAGAGACTGTGACTTCAATTTAAAAAAAACTCAGTTTAAAAAAGCAGGAATTTTTGTTACACCAAGAAAATAGATGAAAATATATCTCTCCCAGCCAGGCACAACACCCTAATGGTGATTGCTAGCAGCTTCTCTCCCTGACACAACGTCTCAGTCAGATCACCTAAATAAACTGCTTGAAACAAACAGAAACAGGACTAGCTGGCTGGCACTGCAGCAAAATAAAGAATAAATAGATTTTTCTTTCTCTTTAGTCTTTACTAACTACTACTAGCCTATCTCTCAGTGCAGCAACTTCTTTACACAAACCCCACCTCCCCACACCACCGCTGTAAAGTAAGTGCGTGGCTCTCCTCGTCCTGATGTATATATAGTGCTGGCTCATCAGTAAAATCCACAGAGAGCACTGAATGACAGCACGATTGGCTGCATTCAGTGCATTTCACAAAATGTCAGCACCGATACGCTGCATTCCGGTATCCATGCCAACCTGTCCGACCCTTTCCTACCGGAATGTAGGGTATGGGCGCTGCCATTTTGTGAAATCATAGCTAGCTAATGGCGGTGAAGAAAAGCACGTGCCATGGGGTGCAACAAATTAGATGGATAATTAGTTATATTCGTGGGGAGTCGCAATGCGTTTCGCCTCCCTATATATATAACGAAAAGTGTAATACACGTTGCGGGTCGCCAATATGGCGAAAACGAATGCACACCCCTAGCATTTTACTCGATCAGGGTGTAACTTCCAGGATTGCAAGTTCAAGCACCTCTGTTCAGTGTGTGCACCAATCACCTGGCCATTAAGTGTTCCCAAAAAGGGGAAGGTGGCCCCACAGCAGGCAGTTCAAAGTAATTTGAGTTTTGAAATGACCTCTATACCAATTGTAGTTTCAGGTATGTGTAGTTTGCTTAGGGGTTATCCAAAGCATGAGGCAGCTATGCTTTTAGAGGAAGGTTTTACTGTTGGATTTTGGATTCCTTCTAGTGGTAATTTGGAATAGGGGGTTCAAACTCTAGTTCGTTGCTTAGGTTGGAAGCGGCAGTATACCAGAAGCTATTGGAGGAGCTATCGTTGGGTAGAATTGCTGGTCCATTTTCAGAGTCTCTGTTTCCAAGAATGATTGTATCTTTGTGGTAGTAATTACTAAAAAGGATCCTGATAACTGTAGGCCTATTTATAATTTGTCTTTTCCTGCGGATTTCTCGGTTAATGATTTTATCCCTAGAGAAGTTTATGTGGTGCATCATACTTCCTTTGATTCTGCAGTTCAATTGGCCTGTAGGTGGGGCAGGGCTGCATTGATTGCAAAAGTGGATATTGAGTCTGCTTTCCATCTGTTCCCAGCTCACTCGGACAGTTTCCATTATTGGATTTTCAATTTCATGGGAGTTATTATTTTGACAAATGCATCCCTATGAGCTGTTCCATCTCTTGTGCTTACTTTGAGATGTTCAACAACTTTGTACATTGGGTCACTGATCACGTGGCTGGTTCCAGCAGTATAGTACATTATTTAGATGATTTTTTATTTGGGAGGCCAACAGGGTCAAATGTCTGCACTAGTATTGTTGAGTTTCTACTATGTCTCATCTTTTTGGTATCCCTATTGCGCAGGGCAAAACTGAGGCACTTGTAACCTGTCTTGCTTTTCTGGGTATCGAGTTAGACTCTGTGGCAATGGTGTCTCACTTGCCAGTGGGTAAAGTTTCAAAGCTGAAAGTTCTTGTTGCGTGTGTTTTGAAAGTCTGCCCATGGGACGTGTTTTCTACATCGCTTGTCAGCAGTAATGTTGGATGTGCAGAAGAGGCATCATCATTTTCGCATTGTTTGCCAGAACAGGGAGGATTTGGGATACCTTTTTGGTGTGTCAGTTTGGCAGAGTGAGTCACTTTCCAGGCGTGATTTGGACCTGCTTTTCGATGCCAGAGGGGAATTGGTTTTGGAGTCTGTTTCTTGGCCTGTCGAATGGGTATCAGCTTGGTCTACCAGGGATATCACCTTTTTGGAGTTATTTCCTAATGTAATGGCTATAGTGATTTGGGGTGACAGCTTGAGGAACAAAAAGGTAGTATTTTAATGAAAAATTTTGGACATTGTGCAGGTTATTAATAAATTATCAGCCAAGTATTTGTTGGTGGCTGATTTTAGAAGGGAATTTGTGTTGCGTTGTTTGCAGTTTAATTTGACAGCTTCAGCATAGCATGTTCCAGGAGTTGATAATAGAATTGATGATTCTCTTTCTAAGTGGGATCTGTTCCAGATGTTGGTGCCAGATGCGGATTCGATCACAGCGATGATCCCCAATTTCCTCTGGTGTTACAGAATCCCGAGGCATGGAAGTTATTGAGAGCATCTGTGGTGGCTTCAACGTGGGCCTCTTACAGCAGTGGTTGTAATAAAGTGTTACAATTCTTGTTTGCAAATGGTTGGTCTTGGAGAGTACCCGAAGAGTTGCTGTCAGATTATATCACATATGCTAAGAGGAGTGGTTTATCCAGGTCTTCTGTGGCAGCTCACATTTCAGGTTTGTCATTTTTTGTTAAAGCACATGGCTTGGGAAATCCATCAGATAGTTGTTTTGTTAAACATCTGCTGGCTGGTTGTTTGAGGGGTATGGCCTCTGTAACAAATGGTAGATTGCCACTTACTCACAACTTGTTGTCACAAATTTGGGATTGGCTACCAAAAAGGTGTTTTTCATTTTACGAGACTTGTTTATTTAGGGCTGCCTTTGTTTTGGCCTTTTTGGGGTCATTTAGGATTGGTGAATTGGTGAATAGGGAGGGGATAGCATAGATCACTCAGGATAAATGGCTGAGCAAGTAATCTTGGAAAGGGACAGAGTGTGATTAAAAATTCATCACTCTAAGAAGTACCACACTGGAAAAGGTACCTGGCTTGTCTTGATGGCAGTGCCAGGGTTGTTGACCTATCCGGTTGACAATGTACATACACATTTGAACATGCACCTGCCTGGTGGAGTTCTTTTCTCATTACATGCTGATTGCCAACCTCTTACCAGGTATCAGTTTGCTACGATTTTGCAGAAAGTATTAAGGGACTTGGGTTTGGGGAGTGGGAGGTATGGTATGCATTCATTTCACATTTGGGCAGAAACCTTTTATAGGTCATTGGAAATCTGGGGCTTTTGCATCCTATGTATGGAAGGATAAGCTATGAGTGATGGGAGGTTGTGTGTTGTTTGATTCTTCTCTGTAGGGAATGAGAAGCTATTACTTGGGGATGCTATGTTAATGTTCTTGTGTTTTTCAAGTAATTGCTACAGAGACAGACATGTGTGGATTGCTGGACATTCATATGTTGTATAGGCGTATCAGCATGCGTTACAATGTTCTTATGGTCCACACCTGGATCTGTCCTTACATGGTACGAGTTTGCTGGTTTGGATGGTGTGGGATGAGCTGGAATCAGCTTTTGTTGTGCATCCAGTCTTTATTGTTGAAGTGAGCGTCTCCTGAGGTGTTATTCATTTACCTTGGGGAATAGTCCTATTGGCAATTATTGGATGCAGTTAGAGTAGATCTGTCTAGTGTCTACCATGATGCTGTGGTTGCCTAATATGGTCATTTATTGGTCAGACATCATTCCAAAGCTGGCTTGCATGGAGCAGCGAATTTGGGTCATAGTCGGGCAAAATGAATCCCGGTCCTCTCATTGGCCGCGGCAGGATGGGATCTGCTGCAGCCACACCACATTGGTCTTTGGCTACAGAGGCATAGGATTCACCACAGTCAAGTGGTTCCTCTCTTTGGCCAAGATGGAGGGATCCAGCATGGCTGCGTTGGCCTATCATCAGCTGCAGCAGGATAGGCTCACCACGAACACATGGTTCCTCTCTTCGGCTGTGGTGGGATCTTCTGCAGCCATGCCTGCCTGTCTTCAGGCATGATGGGATGGGGCCCACTATGCCTATGTGATTCCTCTTTTGTCCATGGCAGGATGAGATCTGCTGTGGCCACACAGGCCTCTTTTCCATCGCTGTGGTGTTCAGGGAAACCCTCAACTGAAAGTTCCCTGGACAATCACCCAGCTTGCCCACCTCATATACTGACCCTGCTTGCATTCCAAAACATCATCAAAACCTGTGAGATGTTTATAGCTTTAGATAACTTTCTTGGGGTCCTAGGTCAAAGTTTTGAAAATGGTAAATGTCTTGGTAAATGTCAGACTCAATTTAAATTACTCTGAACTTTATGATTTGCATTTGGATCTGAAAGGTTTGGTGAATTGGATAGATGTTTGATCAAAGATGAGCCAGGCCCATTTCCTGGAACCACAGCGCTGTACATTCTGAGGCAGATAGAAGATGCCAGCAGTCTGCCCATCTATGCCTGCTACTTGAGCTTTGACCTCCTTTATCCTGTCACTAAGGTCTCTTTATATCTATCACACCTATTTTTTATTGTGGAATTTGCAGGGAAATGGGATACTGTAGGGGAGAGAGATGAGGATTTGGGGGAGTGGGGATGGAGAAGTATATTTTGAGTAGCTATGAAGTTGAATTGGGGAGAGGTGCTATAAACTCCCCTTTCCTTTATCAGAATGCACATTAGTTTCTTTTTAATGATAAGCAGGGAACTATTTCTTCTTACACTGTCCTTTATTTACTACTAACCTGTAAATCAATCTGTTTGTCTTTACTTTTTCCTAATTACAATTTCTTTTTTAAAGTAACAAAAAGCAGAAGAGATTAACCCTATTCTAAGTAAATACAACAATTCTAGGTTGCAACGTTATTGGTTCTTACCTCACAGCATCTGTTAGGTAATGCCAGCACAAATACGTGGTCTGAGAGTAGAACATCATCGTATGATACAAGGATTTGGGACTAGATTTTGTGAGATACAAACTGGAAAGCTCTGTATTCCTGTAAAATGCTGAAAAGAGATAATTGGCATGATGATCACACTGTGAAAAATGACTCTGAGTATTTATTTATTTATTTAGGCATTTTATTTGCCGTCGTTACAGAACAAGATCATAATGGCTTACAAAATCATTGTTCATAATCTTTTTAAACAATTACATTCTGAGTCAATATTCATAATCAAGGTCAAAACCAAAGCAGATGTGTGTTCTTATACCTGTTCATACGTATTCTTGGTACTATTTAGACAGCATTACACTAAGAGCCAACACTAGTGATAAGTGTTATTGACTCACAATGTAATAAGAGGTGATGACATCTAGACTAACCACACAGACACATTCTCTTACATGCATACCTCCAGGGCCTTGAGGAAACAGGCATACATCTGAGCTTGCTGGCATCCAGAATATGTTTCATTGATGAATGATAAAATGTAATTATATTCAAGACAAACCAGGAGAGGGAAAATTAATCTCCCAATCAATTATTTACTCAAATTAAAAAGTTGTTCACAGTAAGCAGAGACCGTATCATAAAATAAAAGTGCCTCCGATTTAATTCACTCTCTCTCACCCACAATGGGCCCCAGGCAGTATCAGCCTTTCTCACAGGACAAGCAGGATGTTAATCCTCACAAATGGGTGACATCATCAGGATGGAGCCCAATCACGGAAAACTTCTGTCAAAGTTTCCAGAACTTTGACTGGCCCCTACTGGGCATGCCCAGCATGGCATCAACCCTGCAGCCAGCAGGGGTCCCCCTTCAGTCTTCTTTTTTCCGCGAAGCAGTTGCCACGCGGGAAAGGAGCTCTTACCATATTCCTGAAAGGAATTTCTTCACGGACTTCTTTAACTTTAAATTCGCCTCACAGGGGTTCCCCCCTGTCTCTAAGTTTAGCCCGCAGTACTTCGGTAAGTTTTCTGCCGTTTTTAGTCTATTACCGTCGAGTTTGGCCCGTGCGGCCTGCTGGCCATCGACCGTCCCACGGCTAAATTTTTGGTCAATGGCCATGGCGTCGGGGTTCCGTCGGTGCCCAGACTGTTCGTGCACCATGTCCATCACAGACCCTCATAGTCTGTGTAATGTGTTTAGGAAGTGAGCATGATGTCCTGACTTGCACCAAATGTGCCCTTATGACACCAAAAGGTCGCAAATCCAGAATGGAGAAGATGGGACTCCTTTTCCATGCTCGCACTCTGACGCCGTCCATCGCATCGACTTCCTCGGAACCGGCACCGTCGAAGTCGCACCATCGTCAACAACCTCCCGGTGACCGTCTGCCATCGACGTCTCCACGGCCATCGACTCCCGTCCCCTCCCCCGATGATCGAGGGGATCGGAGGGAGAAGCATCGTCATCGACATCGCAAGTCTCGGACCGTCGAGGAATCGAAGTCATCAACCTCGGTACCGTCCGAGCTGCCACTGAAGAAGTCTCGACCAGAAGTGGCACCGTCCACTCCTGTCTCTGAGACACCGAGGCATCCCTCACCCAATCGGGGTTTGGGAGCCGCGATTCCACTGGTGACGGTGGTCCCTCAGGCTCAGCCTCAGCCTCCCTCTTCCGCGGAGCCGGGTCTTGTTACCCCAGGTCTCCAGGAAGAACTGGACCGGCTGGTCCAGGAGGCCATCGACAAGGCGATGCAACAGTTCCAGATTCCATTGGCACCGACTCCGGCACCGAGAGTGGAACTGGTCACCGACCCGATTTCAGCAGCGCTGGCACCGCTGCTAGCCCAGATGGAAGCACTCATGACTGCCCTTCCACCGGTGATACCTGGGTCACCGACGGCACTGATACGCTCCCCAATGGCAGTGTCATCGGGTGGAGAAATACCGTATCGAATTCCTCCTTCGGGAGTTGTGCCATCGATGCCGTGTCGTCCCTCGCCACCAATACATTACTCGGGGGCGATACGCACATCAGCGCCACCGATGCCTTTGATACGGTCTCCAGAACTGAACACAGTACTCCAGGTGAGGCCTCACCAAGGACCTGTACAAGGGAATAATCACTTCCCTTTTCTTACTCGATATTCCTCTCTCTATGCAGAATGCTGGGCTGCATAGAGAGAGGAATATCGAGTAAGAAAAGGGAAGTGATTATTCCCTTGTACAGGTCCTTGGTGAGGCCTCACCTGGAGTACTGTGTTCAGTTCTGGAGACCGTATCTACAAAAGACAAAGACAAGATGGAAGCGGTACAGAGAAGGGCGACCAGGAAGGTGGAGGATCTTCATCGGATGACGTACGAGGAGAGATTGAAGAATCTAAATATGTACACCCTGGAGGAAAGGAGGAGCAGAGGTGATATGTTACAGACTTTCAGATACTTGAAAGGTTTTAATGATCCAAAGACAACGACAAACCTTTTCCGTAGGAAAAAAATCAGCAGAACCAGGGGTCACGATTTGAAGCTACAGGGAGGAAGATTCAGAACCAACGTCAGGAAGTATTTCTTCACGGAGAGGGTGGTGGATGCCTGGAATGCCCTTCCGGAGGAAGTGGTGAAGACCAGAACTGTGAAGGACTTCAAAGGGGCGTGGGATAAACACTGTGGATCCATAAATTCAAGAGGCCGCCAATGAAGAGTGGGGGACTCGCCAGAATGATGGCTACTGCCTGGAGACAATACCCTTATTCAATAAACATATACATGGTTACTGTGACTCCAACATCACTCTAAGCTTCAACAGCAAGAGGAAATATGGAAAAAAGGATTTGCACTCACAAAGAGGGGAGTAGCTGGCTTGTTACGGCGGTTACTACCCCAAACCAAATAAGCCTGATACTTCACTTTCAATGCATACCCAGCATAGTTCTCTGCTTCAACGGCAGGGCTGAAGAAAAACTGATACTTCACACATCCAGCAGAGCTCTCTGCTTCAACGGCAGGGGAGAAGAAAAAAGGGTTCACACTCACAAAGCGGGGAGTAGCTGGCTTGTTACGGCGGTTACTACCCCAAACCAAATGTGCCTGATACTTCACTTTCGATGCATATCCAGCATGGCTCTCTGCTTCAACGGCATGGGAGAAAGACTGATACATCACGCATTTCCAGCATAGCCCTCTGCTTCAACGGCAGGGGAAAAGAAAAACAACCAATAAGGGCTGTATAACATAGTCTGGGTAAAACAAATAAGCATGGGTGTGGCTTGCTTATTGCGGCGGTTACTACCCCTACTACCCCTAACTGGTCAAGCTGGACATTTCACTTGGATGCAGCTCCATCGCTGCTTTCTACATTGGTGGTGGGGGTGGAAGGGAAATAGAACCAAGAGCTAAGAGAAACAGATAAGTATGAGAGAAAAAATGTGTGAGGCTTGCTGGGCAGACTGGATGGGCTGTTTGGTCTTCTTCTGCCGTCATTTCTATGTTTCTATGTTTCTATGTTTCTATGCCGGCACCGATGCCTCCGAAGGTATTTTCGATGCCCCCAGTGATCCCTTCGAGTTTCTCGGAGCCTCAACCGGGGCCTTCGGGTATCCAACCCCCTCGTGGTCCTACAGGTCAGTTGCCTGATCCTTATGACACCTGGGGTGATGATACCTCCACAGACACCGATGATTTACTTTCACCACCCTCTCCTGCTGAAAGCAGAAAGCGTTCTCCCCCAGAGGACCTCTCTTTCATCAATTTTGGGAAGGAAATGTCGGAATTGGTCCCTTTTCAGCTTCAGTCGGAGCAAGATGACAGGCACCAGATGATGGAGCTACTCCAATTTCTGGATGCTCCTAAAGTCATCACTTCTATTCCAATTCATCAGGTTTTTCTGGACCTTCTGAGGAAGCATTGGGAAACTCCTGGATCTGTTGCTCCAGTAAACAAAAAAGCTACTTACCTTGTACAGTCAGCACCTGGCTTTCAGAAACCTCAACTAGACCACCACTCTGTAGTGGTAGAGTCAGCTCAAAAGAAAGCTAAAAGGATGAAGCCATACTCCTCTATACCTCCTACTAAGGAAAACAAGTTCCTAGATAGTATAGGTAGGAAAGTATACCAAGGGGCCATGCTCATTTCCAGGATAGCTTCCTAACAGCTTTACATGACCCAATACAATAGGGTCATTTTCAAACAGATACAGGAATTCTCAGATACCCTACCAGAACAATTCCAACAACAACTTCAAGCCCTAGTGGCTAAGGGCTTTGAAGCTGGGAAGCATGAGATAAGAACAGCTTATGACATCTGTTGCGATCCTGCCCGTGAGGAGCGTGGGCAGGGCTCTTACCTTCTCGCAGCCAGTCGGGCTGCTGACGCTGCTGCTTCTCTCTCCCTGAATCAGCTGGGGCCGTCCCCGCAGCTGTTGCCATGCGGTCGGCTCCTCTGCTCCTGTTTCTGCCTTCCCCCGACATGCTGCTGTGATCCCGGGACCTTCAGCCAGCAGGGAGGCTGTCCCTGCCAGTGCCTGCTTCAGCCCGGGTCCTCACCCAGCCGGGAGCCGTCCCTGCCGGTGCCTGCAGCCTCTCACAGCTCCCTGCAGCCAGCACTTCTCTCTTCAGCCTTGCAGCGTGGAGCAGTGCCTGCAGCCTGCTACAGCCCCCTGCTTCCCCTGCAGCCAGCCTTACCTCTCTCTGCTTCTTCCTGCTTCAGTTCTTGCGGCTGGGAGCTACTCCAGTGACCTGCCTTCACACAGCTCCAGTCCAGGGCTGCTCCACGGCTTCCTTGGGCCCTCCACGTGGCTGAGGACGCCACCAGCTTCCAGCTCTTCTCTCCAGCTTCCTAGGGTGCGGGCGTGCGCCTCTCTGCTCCTCTTCAAGGGCCAGCCAGGTGTGGCCCCCTGCTGACCCCTCCCTGGGCGTTGTCCACCTCAGCTCTACTAAAGGGCTCAGCGTTCAGTCTGTCTTTGCCTTCACAAGGAGTTGGTCACTCCTGAGTTCCTTTGCTCCAGGAAGTCGTCCATGTTCCAGCACTTCTGCAAGGTCCTGTGTTTCTTGTTACCTGTTGGAGCTCCTCATCCAGTCCTGATGTCTGCCTGCTGTTCCAGTCCCAAGGTCTGTCTCTTGATCCAGTACTTATGTTCCAGTCCTGATGTTACCTGCTGTTCCAGATATCCATGTTCCAGCCTGAGGTGTGTCTCCTGATCCGGTATCCGTGTTCCAGTCCTGATGTTACCTGCTGTTCCAGATGTCCTTCTTCCAGCCCTGAGGTCTGTCTTAATCCTTGTTCCTGATCCTGATGGTTTAACCTGCCTTGAGCTGCCAGGAGTGCAGCGTATCTGCCTTGAGCTGTCAGGAGTGCAGCAAACCTTGCCTTGAGCTGCCAGGAGTGCAGCAACCTGCTTCTTCCCTGTGCTCTCTCGCTCTCAGCGTGGTTCGCGACCAGCCTTCCTGGGCTGAGTAGGGCACACATGGGACAGGGTGGTCCGCGACTCAGTCCCGCGGGTGGTCTGAGTAGGGTGCCCTGAGGGACAGTGCCCATGTCTTCCTTCAGCCCTCGTTCCTGAGTCCACCTCTGTGCATCCAGTACCTCGTCCTGAGTCCACGTCTGTTCCTGAGTCCACCTCTGTGCATCCAGTACCTCGTCCTGAGTCCACGTCTGCTCCTGAGTCCACCTCTGTGCATCCAGTACCTCGTCCTGAGTCCACCTCTGTGCCTAAGTCCACGTCTATGCATCCTGCACCTTGTTCCTGAGTCCACATCTATGCCTGAGTCTACGTTGAGTCTCGTCTGAATCCATGTTCCAGTCTTCGCTGCCCTGGCCTCCATCTGGCCTGCCGCTTCGTGCCGTACCCTGCGGCAGGTCCGAAAGGGCTGGGAATGGTCGGAGGACTGTTCACAAGACCAACATTGCGTTGTTGGGTCTTCCGAAGCTTGCAGGTCCAGTCATCACTCCAGCCTTGCTCCCGTCCAGCCCATGCTCGGGCATGCCACACCTCCCGCGGCACCTCTTCAGAGTTCCTCTGGGGTCATCTCCCAGGAGTGGGATCGCTCTCCTAGTGCTCCACAACAACATCTCTGATGCTTCTACTAGGGTGTCTGCTGCGGCCATCTCGGCAAGACACTGGGCTTGGCTTAAGTCTCCTGACCTCCACCCAGAAGTTCAGGACAGGCTCTCTGACCTGCCCTGTTTAGGGGATAATTTATTTGGTGAGCAAATTCAGCAAATAGTTGCTGAATTAAAGGATCATCATGAGACCCTCAAACAGCTCTCATCGATTCCTTCTTACTTCTCTTCTAAACAACCATTTAAGAAGAACCCTAAAAAGTCTTTCTTCCATCCACGGAAGTACTATCCCCCACAAGCTAAATCTAGGTCAACGAGGCCTTACCAAAAACCTCAGCCTCGCCAACCTCTGAAACAAAAACCCGCAGCAGCTCTGCAACCAGGTCCTGCGTCGGGGTTTTGACTTTCACTTAGAGAGCAGATGCCTAATCCCTCTACCAAGCATACTAGTAGGAGGTCGATTAAGCCACTTTGCAGCAGAATGGCGTCACATCACCACAGATCAGTGGGTGCTAGCCATAATCGCACGTGGTTACCACCTAAACTTCCTAACTCTTCCTTTGAACTCTCCACCTCTGCAAGCGTGGAGACTTGCCGACCACTCTCTTCTCCTAGAGCAGGAAGTTTCCTTTCTCCAATCAAACGCTATAGAACCCGTTCCTCTCTTACAACAGGGACTAGGGTTCTATTCCAGGTACTTTCTGATCCCAAAAAAGTCAGGAGGACTTCGACCAATCCTGGACTTACGGGCCCTCAACAAGTACCTTCACAGAGAGAAGTTCAAGATGGTAACCCTGGGCTCGCTTCTCCCTCTGCTTCAAAGAGAGGACTGGCTCTGCTCTCTAGATCTGAAAGACGCTTATACCCACATTGTGATAGCTCCAGCTCATCGCAAATACCTCCTGTTTCTCGTAGGCCAAAAACACTATCAATACCGAGTGCTCCCATTCGGCCTAGCATCCACACCACGAGTTTTCACCAAATGTCTCGTGGTGGTTGCAGCATTTCTAAGGAAGGAAGGTGTCCACATCTACCCTTACTTGGACGATTGGTTAATCAGGGCCCCAACCCAGCAAATCGCTCGGTCCTCCCTGACCCTGACTATTCAAACTCTGATTTCTCTAGGGTTTCTTGTCAATTACGAGAAATCCTACTTAGTCCCATCTCAAACCTTATCCTTCATTGGGGCAGACTTGGATACCTTACAGGCAAAAGCCTTCGTTCCTCATCAACGACTACAAACCCTTGTATCCCTAGCTTGCCAGTTGCTGTCTCAACGCACAGCAACAGCTCGTCAATTCCTTATTCTGCTGGGACACATGGCTTCAGTTTATGTGACTCCAATATCCCGTCTGGCCATGAGAGTCATGCAATGGACCTTGAAATCACAATGGATTAAAGCGACTCAGCCTCTGTCAACCATTGTCCGCATCACAGATGCACTCCGTCTATCTCTTGCCTGGTGGAAAAATCAATCAAACCTCCTACAAGGCTTGCCCTTTCACCCACCAGATCCTCAAATGATTCTCACCACCGACGCTTCCAACGTCGGCTGGGGAGCCCATGTAAACAGCCTACAAACTCAAGGATTCTGGTCTCCAGAGGAAGCAAAACACCAGATAAATTTCCTGGAGCTTCGAGCAATCCGATATGCTCTCAGAGCCTTTCAAGATTGCCTATCACATCACATCATCTTGATTCAGATGGACAACCAGGTGGCCATGTGGTACATCAACAAACAGGGAGGCACAGGCTCCTTCCTTCTCTGTCAGGAAGCTGCGCAGATTTGGGCGGAAGCCCTCTCCTGGTCGATGTACCTCAGGGCCACCTACTTGCCGGGGGTGGACAATGTCTTGGCAGACAAACTGAGTCCTGTCTTCCAACCACACGAATGGTCGCTCAATCCATTAGTAGCGACATCTCTATTCCAGCAATGGGGTTATCCCCACATAGACCTCTTTGCGTCCCCTCAGAAACACAAAGTGGACAATTACTGCTCTCTCATTCACAGCCATCACTCTCGGCCCAGAGATGCATGCTCCCTAATGTGGACAACCGGTCTGCTGTATGCATTCCCTCCACTTCCTCTTCTGTCGAGAACTCTCGTGAAGCTATGTCAGGACAAGGGAAGCATGATCCTGATAGCACCACCCTGGCCACGTCAAGTGTGGTTTCCCATACTCCAGGATCTCTCCATCCGCAGGCACATTCCCTTGGGAACGGACCCGCATCTGATCACTCAAAACGACGGATGCCTCCTCCATCCCAACCTCCAAGCCTTGTCCCTGATGGCATGGATGTTGAAAGGTTAATCCTTCAACCACTTAACCTTTTGGATTCAGTTTCTTGTGTCCTGATCGCTTCACGAAAGCCTTCCACAAGAAAATCCTATTCATATAAATGGAAAAGGTACACATCATGGTGCACTTCTCAGGCCCTTGATCCCTTTTCCTGTCCAATCCCTAAATTCTTGGACTATCTTTGGTATCTATCAGAATCAGGTCTAAAGACCTCTTTCATCAGAATGCATGTCAGTGCGGTAGCCGCTTTCCATAAAGGAATCGGGGATGTCCCGATTTCGGTACAACCCCTTGTCACAAGGTTTCTTAAAGGCTTGCTCCACATCAAGCCACCTTTATGGCCTCCGGCCCCTTTTTGGGACCTTAATATGGTTCTCGGTCGACTTATGAAACCGCCTTTCGAACCTCTTCACTTCTGTGACCTAAAATACCTCACATGGAAAGTGTTATTCCTTTTAGCTGTCACTTCTGCTCGCAGGGTTAGTGAGTTACAGGCCCTAGTTACCTATCCACCTTACACTAAACTCCTGCAGGACCGGGCAGTACTCCGCACTCACCCTAAGTTTTTACCTAAGGTAGTTTCAGAATTTCACATTAATCAATCCATCATACTACCTATTTTCTTTCCCAGGCCCCACTCCAACTCTGGGGAACAGACTCTGCATACCCTCGACTGTAAACAGGCTCTAGCATTTTATCTAGACCATACAGTTGCCCACAGGAAGAGCACTCAATTATTCGTCTCTTTCCATCCCAACAAGTTAGGGCAACCTGTGGGTAAGCAGGCTCTTTCCTCCTGGTTGGCGGACTGCATCTCTTTTTGCTATCAGCAAGCTGGCATTCCTTTCCAAGACCGTGTTAAAGCACATTCTGTGAGGGCCATGGCAACTTCAGTAGCACACCTTTGCTCGGTGCCACTTCCTGACATCTGCAGGGCTGCTACCTGGAGTTCTCTCCATACATTTGAAGCCCACTACTGCTTGGACAAAGCCGGAAGACAGGATTCCATCTTCGGCCAATCTGTCTTGCGTAACCTTTTTCCAACATGACGTACCAACACCCTTCCGCCTGCCCGGTGGGGTGCGGATGTCCTTCCCAAATTCCAACCACAGTTGTTGTGCCTGTTGCACGCCGTTAGGTACATTTGGTGCACGTTCAGACATCCTCAGCTCGGTACTCACCCATTTGTGAGGACTACCATCCTGCTTGTCCTGTGAGAAAGCAAATGTTGCTTACCTGATGTAACAGGTGTTCTCACAGGACAGCAGGATGTTAGTCCTCACGAAACCCGCCCGACACCCCGTGGTGTTGGGTTCGTTTTCTTATTTTATTTTTCAGCACTGCCTGTAGCTTTGAAACAAGACTGAAAGGGGACCCCTGCTGGCTGCAGGGTTGGTGCCATGCTCTGGCACTTCCAGGTTAAAGCACCTTAAGCTTTAACCCATATTCTTTATTGTATTATGTTACAATTACTTCCTGCCTTTACCTTCTTCCAGCTAGTTAAGCTTCCAAGTTTTTACTCCTGTTTAAATGTAACTTTGCCTTATTCACCTCTATTGTTAATTACTTTAGTTATTGCTTCAGTTATACCCTTGTTCTATGTAAACCGATCCGATATGGTTATTACTATGAAGGTCGGTATAAAAAAGTGTTAAATAAATAAATAAATAAAATGCTGGGCATGCCCAATAGGGGCCAGTCAAAGTTCTGGAAACTTTGACAGAAGTTTTCCGTGATTGGGCTCCATCCTGATGATGTCACCCATTTGTGAGGACTAACATCCTGCTGTCCTGTGAGAACACCTGTTACATCAGGTAAGCAACATTTGCTTTATGGCACTATGAATTGTAATCATGTACCGTCTCACTTATACCATGTTAATTTATAATTTGTATTTTATTTATTTTATTTCATTTTATCTTTGTCCCTAGAAAAACTCTAATTTATTTTTATTTTTATAAAAGGGTAATATTTTATTTTATTTTATAAACCACTCATGATTACAATTCATAGTGCCATAAAGGCTGATACTGCCTGGGGCCCATTGCGGGGGAGAGACAGTGGATTAAATCGGAGGCACTTTTATTTTATGATACCGTCTCTGCTTACTGTGAAAAACTTTTTAATTTGAGTAAATAATTGATTGGAGATTTATTTTCCCTCTCCTGGTAGGTCTTGAATATAAATATTTGGAGAGGAGTTGGCTTCTGTGTTTGTGATTTATGTATCATGATAAAATGTAATTACATAAAGAATTTTGAAAATTGGTTATAGCCAAGAAAAAATAAATTATGCTTCCTTTTCTTCCATTTAATTTACAATCTCTATCTTCATAAAATCACACAAAGCTACAAAGTAACCTATAAGACAGATTCATCCAGATCTATATTTTTTTGAAACAATACTAATCTCTTGCAAACACACGATACATATAAAGTGCTTAATAGTACTAATAGTAAGGACAGCCTACTAGCTAATTGGCATCTAGGAATAACCATGAGGCACCACGTCTCAGACATCACCTACTACAGTACTCTATTTGGCACATTAAAAAGGACTTGAGCAGACTACCTGAAATATGTAGCTTGTATTCTCAGACAATAATTGTCTGGTTGTTATATTTTGTGCATCTATAAATCAATAATTAACTCACACATTACCTTAAATCTATTTTTATCTGCTAAGTTCTAATACTACAGCTCACAAGTTCATAGTTCTTTTTTTTTTTTTTTGCAATTATTTTTTTCAGGCATGCTAACAGCTGATAATTTCTTCACATCAATCAGGAGTATGCTTTGTTTGTTGAACTGAGCTTTAACAATGCAGTTTTATTATTATTTTTAACATGAAAATATGGTTTGAGAATAAAAAGAGAGGCAGTGAGGCCATTAAACCCACATTCAGAGAAAACAAATTAGTACATTAGGAATCTTCGTAAAGAGTGACCTAGATCCTTATGCATCACCTTCTTCATTTTTCAGGTCGGCCTCCAGTAATTTCAGACCCACACAGGCACTAAGTAATCTCTCCATTCCATCAATGCTGCTGCCCAAATGCTGAGCAATGACAGCTGAAGAAAGAGGCACCTCCGACTCCAGTAACAGATCAAACACTCCCAGCTCCCAGGCGGTAAACATAGTCTAGAAGAGGAAACCATGCAGGGCAATGATAGCATATCAACACTTTCTACAGTATCCAGGAAATGTTTTCTCACTGCGATTGTTTCAATTGGCTCTCTTGCTCATGTATTTTTAATAATGTTTCCATTTCAGCCAAGGGCAAACAGCTAACCCCCAAAATCTGCCCAAAATCATGTAGTTCTTGCCAGAGTAACAACCTTTAGCTCTTGATTGTCCAGATCTATCCTTCACTTTTATACAGTGGAGGTCATTTTCAAAGAAGTTACATGCATAAATATAACATTCTATCGTAGCAAATTTCAAAAGCCATTTACTCAAGCAAAGTGCATTTTTACATGTAAAACCCAGTTTTAAGTCTGTAAATGCTTTTGAAAATCAGATCCAGTATATACAATAAGGTATAACAGAGCCTCTAACACCCACTCTTCAAGACTTCATAATTCCTGAGCTGTGTAATGGCCAAATATCTGCTTAAATTTGTAGCTAGTGCTCTATTATAGAAACATAGAAACATAGAAATGACGGCAGAAGAAGACCAAACGGCCCATCCAGTCTGCCCAGCAAGCCACGCAGTTTATCCATTTCCCCCCCCCCCCCTTTTTCTCCCTCCCACCCGTCACTATTGGCTTTCAGCACCCTCCGGCCCCAACTCCCTTCCACCCCTCCACCAATGCAGAGAGCAGCGCCATATCTGCATCCCAGTGAACATCCAGCTCAATCAGGGGTAGCAACCGCCGCAACAAGCAGGCCACACCCCTGCCCCATACTCTTACCCACCCCTGCTTTGTTTGTTTGTTTTTTGTTTTTTGTTGGGTTTTTTTTTGAGATGGCAGCCCTCCATCCCTCCGCTCATTGAAGGCGGAACACCAACCACTGGCCACTGGCATCCCGCTTCGTGAATGCCTCTGTGGCTACTGCTGCTCCGTGCAGTGTTTTGCTGCCTGAAGGTGGAACACCAACTATTGGCCACTGGCAACCCGCTCCGTGGGAGCGGGTTGCCAGTGGGATGATAAGGGGAATGGAACAGCTCCCCTATGTGGAAAGACTAAAGAGGTTAGGACTTTTCAGCTTGGAGAAGAGATGGCTGAGGGGGGATATGATAGAGATGTTTAAAATCATGAGAGGTCTAGAACGGGTAGATGTGAATCGGTTATTTACTCTTTCAGATAATAGAAAGACTAGGGGGCACTCCATGAAGTTAGCATGTGGCACATTTAAAACTAATCGGAGAAAGTTCTTTTTTACTCAACGCACAATTAAACTCTGGAATTTGTTGCCAGAGGATGTGGTTAGTGCAGTTAGTATAACTGTGTTTAAAAAAGGATTGGATAAGTTCTTGGAGGAGAAGTCCATTACCTGCTATTAATTAAGTTGACTTAGAAAATAGCCACTGCCATTAGCAATGGTAACATGGAATAGACTTAGTTTTTGGGTACTTGTCAGGTTCTTATGGCCTGGATTACCCACTGTTGGAAACAGGATGCTGGGCTTGATGGACCCTTGGTCTGACCCAGTATGGCATTTTCTTATGTTCTTATGTTCTTACTCTTAGCCCACCGAGTTTTTCATTCCTGAATCATTAACATTGCATTAGATTTCTAAGACTTATAAAAGATATTTAGGTAACTCCTTCTATTTTTAGTTCTTTCTTCAGTCTTATGTAATATTTAGTTATTTTAATAATTGCTGAGTTACTTTCTATCACTGTATTCTAGCTGCAGTCACTCACTTCTCTTTCCACTGCATCTCCTCATCTATCTGCACCAGTAACAAGCGTTGCAGAATAATTACTATGATAAATCTTCATTTCTCTTGTTCAAAATAATATCACTAAAATAATCACAGATCCGTGCTTCACATTTTTGCTATTCTTACTTTACAAACTGGAAAACCATTCCTGGACTCAAGTAGTTTCTTGGGATAGTCAAGGTCTTCTGAGGAGCCCATGTCTCTGTGACAGTCTGCAATAAATCTGATTTCATTACCCATATAAGCTGTTTTTGTACATGGAAGCTGATTACTCTGGGATAATAATTTTAGCTCTGCAACTACAACATAAACCAAAATGTTTACAAGTGTATATACATAGTGGTCAATGTTTAAACTCATTTACAAGTTATCTAACTCAAATGTTTATCTATAGTTCCAAGATATCCAAGTTATCCATTAATGCTGAGATGTTTTTGTCCTGGTACTAACCTTTGAAGACTTGCAAAATCAGTGAACATGATCATAGTGGACAAGACAAGCTCAGGACTCATGAACAAGGAACACTGAACATAGAGGCCCGAAAGCTAACTAGGCAAGGCAAATAAGTAAGAGACCCCGAAGGGCAAGATCAGAGCAAGTGAAAGGCTTAGGGAGGCCACAGAGCAAGGCAAAGGTCAGAAGGCCAAAGGCCACAAGGCAAGGTGATGGTTAGAAGGCCTGGAGACCAAGAGGCAAAGCAAGGTTAGGCAAAGGTAAGAAGACTCAGAGGCCATGAGGCAACAGGGCAAGGAGCCAAGGCAGACTCAATGTGACGGCATCAAAACAGGGAACAGAAAGCCTTCTTGCACAGCTGTAAGAATTCAGACATGTTAAATATATTCCTCTAATTGCAAGCCTCTGTGTTGTGCAATCACTGATTTCTGGCCTACCTCTTGTAGCTAACACTGCAACAAGCTGAAAGCATAGCTTGGCTAATCACGACAATTTCTCCCTTGTGTTAGATCTCAGAAGTGGGTCAAGACCTTCCATAGCAAGTTCATCTAATTTTTCTAATTTATCTAATTCTTTATCTGAGGAATGAAGGTAGCAGGTGGTGCTGTGGGCAACTCAAAAATCTTTAGAGCCATAATAGTAGATGCAGTGGACAGATTTCTTCTTGTGCGGTAAAAAATAAAGGGACAATTTTAAATGTTACGCGCACGGGGTACATTTGTGTGCGCTACCTGGCGCACACAAATGTACACCCGATTTTATAACATGCGTGCGCTGCTGCGCATGTTATAAAATCAGGGGTCGGCGCACGCAAGGGGGTGCACACTTGTGCACCTTGCGCGTGCTGAGCCCAAGAGGAGCCCCGATGGCTTTCCCCGTTCCCTCCAAGGCCGCTCCAAAATTGGAGCGGCCTTGGAGGGAACTTTTTTTTAGCTCCCCCCACCTTTCTTTCTCTTCCCCTATAAAACCCACCCCCGAGCCCTAACTAAATCCCCCCCTACCTTATTTCACTGAGTTACGCCTGCCTCTGGCACACCAACCCCTGGCACAGGCTGCTGTGCCGGAGGATTCAGGACCGCCCCGGGACCTCCCCCGGACTGCCGCCAAGCCCCCGGCCCCACCCCTGGACCACACATTTTTGAAAGCCCCAGGACATACACGTGTCCCGGGGCTTGCATGCGCCACCAAGCCTATGTAAAATAGGCTCGGCACACGCAGGGATAGGTTTTCGGGGGTTACACGCATATCTTACGCGCGTAACCCTTTGAAAATCTACCCCAAATTGTTCACACTTGCCAAAAAGTAATATGTCCATTAGAAAGGCTATTATTACTAACATCCAACCTACCACTTGCTTGCCTAACCCCCCATACCATGATCTTATTCCCAAGACGTCCATTTTTCCATTTCATTTTGCAAACCATTGGCTTGGTGAGCCAAATCATTCAATTTTCCCTGATTGATCAACATATGCACGACAAGAAACATGTATTACTAAACACATCCCTCCCTTTTCTGCTAAAACAAATTTCCAATGCTATGTGATTATTCACTACAACTCCAGCCAAAGAAGATATCTCCCCTAGTACTTCTGATAAGGCTGCACTACTTTCATGGGCCTTCTTTTCCACTATAGAGGACAAATTCATAAAGACAGTTTTGGAGATCATACACACCTACTCCTGGAAAAAGAATTTCCATAAAAGTCTTAAAAGCGCATTGTACCTGTCTAGAGGGCTGGATATTTGGGTGGTAATTCTTAGAAATCTGTCTGCTCAAATTGGGAAAATGATGAACAGAGAAATTGGGAATTGTATACCCAGGGATATTCTCTCACTAGTATTGCCATATTACATTTTAAAAGCACTTTTCCCATTCATATAAAATATTCCTGGAGCACTAATCCCAGCATGGCTCTTTGTGTTGCTTGGACGAATAGGAGGATACACAGTCCATTCATACTTATGTGTAGGGAATGTAAATTTGTTATAGCATTGTGGGCAAATAAGGAGGTGCATAAGTTGTAAAAGGGGCATTAGATGCAAATGTTCAGCAGGGGTAAAACTACATGTCGCCACAGTTGTATTTGATAAAGTTAAATTGTTCCCAAAAGGTCCACATTGACTATAAGTGTCCTTATATGAGTATACCTTCAGAAAAGTATCATTGAAATATATGTTTACTGGCAAAACAATCCACTATTTTTAATTACCAATGTGCATGAACCATTAGATTGCCACCCAGGAAGAACCACATAAGCATCATTTGCAAAAGCCATTACAGTTTCGTGGCAATGGGGAAAATCATCATCAGTATCATAAGGCACAGATTGATTGATTTTCCAGTATCTATTGATGACTCCATTCAGCAAACATTGCAGGAGCTATCAGCTCAATGGTGTCTATTCCTTTTGGTGGAGCAATTTTACCTGCATATGTCAGCACCTGAGTGATGCTAGGATAACGTAAGATTTGCTGGCACTGCCTGAAAAACTGAAGAAGCTAAGAACGCCTCAGCTGAAGATGGAATTCTTGAACAAATCCAACTGTCTATAAGGTTGAAATTGCTTTGGGGGCCCTTGGTGATCCATATATAGCCATTCTTATCAGAAAGCATAAATGACATGATCATTAAGAAACACAGCCATGCCAGATACATGTTGGTCTTTTTTCCACACATTGCAGCAAGAACTCTTGGATCAACACACTCAGATATTGAGGGAACCTGCCGGGCCATCCCTTTTCTAGTACTCCTCGAGTATATGTCTTACTTTAGTCATTTGATGCTGGCCTTATAGGACTTGTGGCAAACTCAGTCTCATCAATATGAATAACTTGCACTGTGTATTAAGCTTTCTTATAGTGACTGGCATGGACCCAGTGATCTAGTCCTTTTAGTTTTAGTGTGGAATGACTTATCAACAGTATTATTATTATTATTATTTTTAACTTTTATATACCGATGTTCCTGTATAGTATACATATCGCACCGGTTTACATAGAACTGAACTGTCGCAGTGGGGCGGATACAATGAACAAGTGGTACAATAAACATGAGAAAACAATGAACATGTGGTACAGTATAGATATACTGTAATATAATAAAAACAAAGGGCTATACATGATGACATTTCAAAATGATCTTTAGGAGAAAGCCGTAATAATGGGAGCAACTGATAGATAACAGGTAGAGCTAACTTAGCTAGTGGGCAAGTTAAAAGGGAAGAAATCAAACAGAAATGCAATAAGAACGTATAGCTTAGAGGTTCATGGAGGGACTGAGAGAGACTACTAGCAGCGTATTGATCAGCAGCAAGGTTAAGGAATTAATGTAGTCTCTGGCTCCCGGTGTAGTTAAAGAACTGGGAGATATATGGAGAGCAGGTATAGTTAAGAGGGTTTAGAGTCGAAGAACTAGTCTATAGTTGGGCATGACCAGTTGGGCATGATCTAGTGGTGTGGGTAGGGCACAGGTTCCAATGGAACATCCAGAATGTGCAAGATATTCAATATGTCCATATATGGATTGGGCTCCTTACATACATGAACATTCAAAGATTTTCCCATCTTTTCCAAGAACTTTGAATATGTCAGATCCTCAGGTGGAAAGGTGTGCTCTGGTACTTGATAAGGGCCTTATCAGTACTTGATAAGGGCCTTTCCAACAAGGTCTCAGGCAGTCTTTATGCTCGAATACCTTGAAATAGACAAAATCTCCAAGCTGTACATCTGGTGTTTCTGTATTTGGTGGCTCTTTGAGGACAGGAGTAATCTGCTGATGAATTTTCTTTGTTTGATGATTCAACTGTGATATAAATTGTAGAATTAGTTCATCTTATGTAAAATTCAAATCTACTGGAGGTTTAGGCATAGTGGGTACAGGGAGAGGTCTGCCAAATAGAAACTCATGTGGAGTTAGTCCATGCTTACGGTTTGACATAATTCTCATACTCATTAAAGGTAAAGGTAAAGCATCACTAAAGGTAAAAGAAGTCTCATTGCATATCTTAGGGGGTCATTTATCAAAATGCACTAAGGCATTTTTGCATGTGTTAAGGGCTTATTGCATGCGAAAAGCCCCGTTAATGCATGCGATAGCATCATATCATATGGTGCGATGCAAATCCAAAAAAGAGGAGGAGTTAGTTGGGTTTACAAAGTTCTATTGCATGGACTTCTGAAAGGCCTGTTTTTGTAGGTTTGAAGTGAGAGAGAGAGAGAGAGAGAGAGAACCTAGCCATAATGCCCTCTCCTTAGATAGGTATTTATATCCCTAAGGGAGGCCCACCTCTCTCGCTCTCTCTCATCTGAGCTCCCTGGCACCATTAAAGATGGTCACCCAGTGGTTGTATGCATGAAATACAGGTCTGGCACATATCACAAAATGTTATTGCAATAACCTAGCTCTTTGTATTAGCACAAATTACAATAAACTGTCCATTAGCATGAAACACACCCCTTTTGCTATCACATGTGATACTTATCACATTTTGATAAATCCAGGCCTTAGTCACTTTTTTTTTAAAGTGATTTATTCAATCAGTTAAGCCAAATGCTTACAGTCTGTACAGGCAATGCAAATGTAGTTTAATCCCTAGTGCTTTACCCAATTCTTGCATTACCTTTCTGTCAATATGAGGACCTCTCATTTTCAATGACTTCTGGAATTCCAAATCAAGTTATATAAGCTCTTTTAACAGTTTTCTTGCAACAGTCTCTCCATCAGTCTTAGCTGTAGGAAATGCCTGGATCCAACCACTAAATAAGCACGCTACCATGAGGATATATGTCTATTGTAACACTTGTTTCATTACAACAAAATCCATTTGCAATCTCACTAATGGACCCCAAAGAGCAAGATACAACTCACAACCCTTTCCCTATATTATGGATTGTGCAAGCAGAACACCTTTTAATCATATTTTGCACTAGGCCGAAATTTAGAAGCCCACCTGGCTTGCTAGAATGGGAATGAGCATGTACTACCTGTAGAAAAGAAAGGTAACAAGTTAGAAGGGACAACAGGCAATCTATTTGGGCCCTTCATAAACCATCAGGTGCTTTGGTGCATCCTTGTTTCATATAAATACCATAAATAAAGGAATAATTTTTTAATTATAATTTTGTAAAAATACAATGAATAATTTACATTACAAAATACAAAATATTGCATGTGTATAGATGACTAATCATACATACTATATTACTCTCAAAATATTTCATCTAAAAACACAGTTTGAAACAATCACAAATCACCATTCATCCAATTTTCTTAAACATACATACTCCTCATACATAAAAAGTCACACAATGTGACTCTTGTGAAAACAATTCACTCCTATAGAGTTTCAAATGTGAATATTTGTATAAACAATGCACTCCTATTAAATTTCAAATATTAAATGCCTTATAGCTAAAAAGGGGCCAATACTCTCCATCAAATGCCTTATAATCAGAAAGGGACAAATACACTCCACACCCCGACAATGGGCCCAGCTGTTTCACCTGTTAGGTTTCTTCAGGGGGATCAACTTCATATTTTATTCTTCTGTTGAATGTAATTATATATCTATCATGGGTTTATAGAGTGAATATCACTACCAAGCATTTGATCAAAGAATCACTTGCTAGAATAAATCCTCAATGCTCAAAAGTATGGAGAAAATTGAATGAATATCCATGCTCTTTTAACTTTTTACCAGACTTTTATCATGGGTTACAAAAAGTGTTTCAATATCAAGAGTTCCTGGAAGGGAGGGGCTGTAGTAAACACGGTTAAGCTGCAGTATATAGAGATACAGACATGTACCCACTGCTGGGGAGAGAACAATAAGAACGTCGTCAATGCAACTTGCTTCTATGCAACAAATCCCTGAAGACCTCATTCATCATGTATTGAAACACTGCGGGGGTGTGGCAAATGCCAAAGGTATGACCAAGTATTCAAAATGCACTCATGAAGAAGGAGAGTAGGAAAAATATGCAGTCCAAAGACTTAAATAAAGTTTTTCAAACAAGAAATCTTTCTTGCTTTTATTATTTTTATAAGCGGCTACTCCAAAAGCTCAGTACAGTGTACCATGGTTGTCAATCAGGTCCCCTGACACTGACCGTGTTTCGCTCAGAGCTGCATCGGGAGGGACTAACTCAGTGTATAATTTCAACCACTGAAAATAAAAACAAAAGTTTTTTACATAAGAAATAACATAGGACTGTAAAGTAAGGGCTAGATAACAATTAGTGCCGGGACACATACATTAAGAATAGTCCAGTTTTGGGTCAATGGAGAGCGAGTACTAGCAGAGACGCTGATTTAAAGAGCTATGTTTTGGCGCAAAAACACAGCGCCAGTGAAAACGCACCAACACAGATTTCAGCAGCCAATCAAAAGACATACAGAGAACATCCAGAAAACAGTGAAATAAAACAAAATCATTCTGTTTCATTGTTGAGTCCCTTTGGAAATAAACAATCCAATTTGAATATCCATTTCTGTCCCCTGTGTATCAAAATTTCCGCAAAATTACCACCCCGTGTTGGGGGAGGAATGACATCAATAACAAGAAACTTTAGGTCAGATTCTGTATGTGCGTGAGAAGTCCAATGGGGAACCAATGGTGCTGTTTCTCGACCGGTCCGAATGTTGGACCAATGTTCAATGATTCTAGTACGTGCTGGCTTAGAAGGTTTGCCCACATACAATTTGGGGCAGGGACAGATGATCACATAGATGACACCTCACGAAGCACAAGTTGTAGAAAAATTTAAATTGCAAAAAAACTGAGAAGTGGGATGTTGAAATGTGGTACTGGAACGAGCGTGTGGCAACACTAAACAATGTCCACAAGGCAAAAAGCCAGAGTGGATGGAGAAGTTTAAAGGACTAATATCAGCAAATTGGGACTGTACTAATATATCCCTAAGATTATGACCTCGAAAAGTAAATCGCAAAGGGAAATTCAAGCATTTGTGTAGTGCCAAAATGGACCAATGATGATTAATAATGGTTGTGAGATCGCGGGTGTGGATAGAAAAAGGTAAAATGCAATGTATGCAACCTTCAGAAAACTGAGTTTGAGGATACGTGCTTTTCCACGTATTCCTTCTTTTTACACACTTTCAAAAATACATAAGTCTCTATAGGATCCCCCTGGCCGACCCATACTATAAGGAATAGGTTCAGTGTTAGAGTCACTTTCACAGTTCGTAGACCTATCTATACAACATTTTGTATCTTTAAGTCGTTCGTATGTTAAGGAATCTAATCATCTCATCACTCTTCTTCATGATTCTCCTACTTCTCCAACTCCTGTTTTTTGATTACTTTAGACATAATATCACTTTACTCTAATATCCCACAAGATGAAGCCCTTGTTTTGATTGAAGAGATCTTGAACCAACGTCCAACTCCTACTCGTATTTCTACTGCATTTTTGTTAACACTTAAACAATTGGCTTTGACTAGAAATTATTTTCAATTCGAATCTACTATTTACCACAGGTTAAAGGTACCGCCATGGGGGCTCCCATGGCGCCCAGCCTTGCGTGCCTTTATATTAATAAGTTTGAAGAATTTTTTCTTTATCCCTTGCCTTGGGCATCTTTCATTTACCTTTGGAAGCACTATATTGATAACGTTCTTTTGATTTGGACGAGCACTAAGAACATAAGAACATAACATGCCTATACTGGGTCAGACCAAGGGTCCATCAAGCCCAGCATTCTGTTTCCAACAGTGGCCAATCCAGGCCATTAGTACCTGGCAAGTACCCAAAAACTAATTCTATTCCATGATATGGTTGCTAGTAATAGCAGTGGCTATTTTCTAAGTCAACTTAATAGCAGGTAATGGACTTCTCCTCCAAGAACTTATCCAATCCTTTTTTAAACACAGCTACACTAACTGTTCTAACCACATCATCTGGCAACAGATTCCAGAGTTTGTGCGTTGAGTGAAGAAGAACTTTCTCCGATTAGTTTTAAATGTGCCACATGCTAACTGATTTACAGTTTTACATGTTTTTTGATTGGCTTAACTCATGCAATAAACAGCTACAGTTTAATTTTTGCATTAGTTCTCATACTGTAGAATTTTTGGACATTACGATTTCTTTGTCATCTGGTATTTTTTCTATGTCTATTTTCAAAAAACCTACAGACCACAATATATTGTTAAAATTTGACAGCCACCACCCTTCCCATTTAAGAAGCAATATACCAGTAGGGCAACTCTTAAGGCTTTGGTGTCTTTGTTCATCTAGATCTGAGTTTGTAAACCAAACTAAGCAGATGATCCTATGGTTTCAAGAAAGAGGGTACCCCTGTCAAGTTTTACAAAGGGCTTTTCAACCTGTACATTTTGCTAACTACAAATTTTTGTTTATTCCTCAAACTCGGTCCTCTGAAGGTTACATAATTTGCATCTTACCTTTTTCTACCCACACCCACGATCTCACAACCATTATTAAATGTCATTGGTCCATTTTGGCACTACACAAATGCTTGAATTTCCCTTTGCGATTTACATTTCGTCGAGGTCATAATCTTAAAGATATATTAGTATATTCCCAACTTGCTGATATTAGTCCTTTAAACTCCCCCATCCACTCTGAATTTTTGCCTTGTGGACATTGTTCGGTATGTCCACATGCTCTTTCCAGTAGCACATTTCAACATCCCATTTCTCAGTTTTTTTGCAATTTAAATTTTTCTACAACTTGTGCATCGCGAGGTATCATCTATGTGATCATCTGTCCCTGCTCCAAATTGTATGTAGGCAAAACTTCTAGGCCACTACGTACTAGAATCATTGAACAACGGTCCAAAATTTGGACTGGTCGAGAAACAGCACCATTGGTTCCCCTTTGGACTTCTCACGCACATACAGAATCTGACCTAAAGTTTCTTGTTATTGATGTCATTCCTCCCCTAACACGGGGTGATAATTTTGTAGAAATTTTGATATGCAGGGAACCAAAATGGATATTCAATTTGGATTGTTTATTTCCAAAGGGACTCAACAATGAAATAGTTTGTATTACTCTGCTCTATCATGTATGTAAATTTTTAGTATATCAAGTATGTAAACCTTGTTTTATTGTGTATGTAAATTTGTAAACCGCTTAGACGGACACGTAAGTGATCCCATGTGCGGTATATAAGAAACTTTTAAATAAATAAATAAATAAATAGAATGATTTAGTTTTATTTGACTGTATTCTGGATGTTCTCTGGATGACTTTTGATTGGCTGCTGTAATCTGTGTTGGTGTGTTTTCATTGGCGCTGTGTTTTCACGCCAAAACATAGCTTTTTAAATCAGCTTCTCTGCTACTACTGCTCGCAGTACTGGACTGGACTATTCTTAAGGCAGTGGTTCTCAACCCTGTCCTGGAGACCCCCCCAGCCAGTCGGTTTTCAGGATATCCACAATGAATATGCATGAGAGAAAATTTGCATACACTGCCTCCATAACATGCAAATTTTCTCTCCTGCATATTCATTGTGGATATCCTGAAAATCCGACTGGCTGGGGGGGTCCCCAGGACAGGGTTGAGAACCACTGTCTTAAGGTATGTGTCCCGGTGCTAATTGTTATCTAGCCCTTACTTTACAATCCTATGTTATTTCTTATATAAAAAACTTTTGTTTTTATTTTCAGTGGTTGAAATTATACACTGAGTTAGTCCCTCCTGACGCAGCTCTGAGCGAAACATGGTCCGTGTTGGGAGACTTGATTGACAACCATGTTCATTGTACTGAGCTTTTGGAGTAGCCCTTATAAAAACAATAAAAGCAAGAAAGACTTCTTGTTTGAAAAACTTTGTTTAGGTGTTTGGACAGCATACTTTTCCTACTTTCCTTCTTTGTGTGCGGATTACTATTGGAGAATAGAACTTCTCTTATTTTCATTGTTCAGGTATTCATAATGGCCATCTCTGGTGTTGAACGTGGTCTTACACTCATCCTCGGGTTGGATTCGGACCAGGTTGTAAACCCCCCAGCAGATCCAACTTAGTAAAGATCTTAGCTCCTGCAGTCTATCCAGGAGCTCTGGGATAAGAGGCAGTAGGTACCGATCTTTTTTAGTAATGGCATTTAGACCCTGATAGTCGATGCAGGGTCTTAGAGTGCTGTCATTCTTGGCCACAAAGAAGAACCCGGCTCCTGCTGGGGAAGTGGATGGTCAGGTGAAGTCTCTCTCTAAATTCTCCTGAATGTAATGTGACATGACCTTGGTTTCTGGGAGAGACAGTGGGTACACCTGGCCCGAGGTGGCGTGGTACCCAGTAAGAGGTCAATAGCCCATCGAACGGTCAGTGCTCCAGAAGGATCTCCGCTCTCTTCTTTGAGATGTCCTTGAAGTCGGCAGACCTAAGAAAGTGGTCACCAGAGGGATCGTGGGCCATTGAACTGGGAGGATACAGGCAGATTGGCAATGGGACACCTTAGAGGTGATCTGTGTACAATTCTGGTACCGCATCTCAAAAAGGATATAATTGCGATGGAGAAGGTACAGAGAAGGGCTACCAAAATGATAAGGGGAATGGAACAGCTCCCCTATGAGGAAAGACTAAAGAGGTTAGGACTTTTCAGCTTGGAGAAGAGACAGCTGAGGGGGGATATGATAGAGGTGTTTAAAATCATGAGAGGTCTAGAACGGGTAGATGTGAATCAGTTATTTACTCTTTCGGATAATAGAAAGACTAGGGAGCACTCCATGAAGTTAGCATGTGGCACATTTAAAACTAATTGGATAAAGTTCTTTTTTATTCAATGCTCAATTAAACTCTGGAATTTGTTGCCAGAGGATGTGGTTAGTGCAGTTAGTATAGCTGTGTTTAAAAAAGGATTGGATAAGTTCTTGGAGGAGAAGTCCATTACCTGCTATTAACTAAGTTGACTTAGAAAATAGCCACTGCTATTACTAGCAACGGTAACATGGAATAGACTTAGTTTTTGGGTACTTGCCAGGTTCTTATGGCCTGGATTGGCCACTGTTGGAAACAGGATGCTGGGCTTGATGGACCCTTGGTCCGACCCAGTATGGCATGTTCTTATGTACTTATGCAGTGTTCCCCAATCAACATTGGGGGAGTGTAGCTGGAGCCAAGGCAGCCCCAACACAATAGGGTGCACAGATTTTCCTATACACGAAAACTGATGAGCTCCTGATGCAAGATGCCAGTCTGTCGACACAACGGTGTAGTGTCGTGAGTGATCCGGCCTGGCAGAGAATCTCCATGGATTAAAGAGATGATAAGAGGAGGAATCCAGGGTGATGCAGGCAGGGCTAGCTGCAAAACCAAATCCTTCAGGATGAAATTTCCCCTGGCGCCGGAGTAAATGAATGCCAAGGTAGTGAAGATGCGGTGAGGCAGGACAATGGATATGGGGACTGTGCATTGGGGAGCTGAGGTGAAGCAGCCTAGGGTCATCTCCCCACTGACTCCTAGGTTAGGTAGTTTCCCTTCCTCTCTGGGCATTGCACCAATAGGTGGCCCTTCACGGCACAGTAAAGGCAAAGGCCCAGCATGTGTCTCCGCTGTCTGTCTTCAGGCGTAAGCTGGGTTCGTTCCACTTGCATGAGCTCTTTCGGAATGAGAGGGTCTGGTCTCCGCAGGAGGGCTAGGTGCCAATGGATGTGAGAAGGAAGGCTCAAGGGCTACTAGTCGGCAAGAAACTCGGGTCTCCCGAAGACGTTGTTGTAGGCAGTGATCAATTCTGCCTGCTAGGTCAATCAAAGAATCCAAACCTTTGGGGAGCTCCCATGCCGCCAACTCATTTTTTATTCTTGGAAAGAAGCCCTCCAGGAGAATGCTTTGGAGCCTATCCTCCTGCCAACCCAGTTCAGTTGCAAAAGTGTGGAATTCAATAGCATATTCCGCTAGAGCCCTTGAGCCCTGTCGAAGGTGAAGTAAGTCGGAGCCTGCGGTGGTTTGGCGACCTGGTTCGTTGAAGACCTGCTTGAAAGTCTGTATGAAGCATTGTAAATCCTGCAGCAAGGGGTCTTCTTGTTCCCACAGGGGGACACCCAGGCCAAGGCCTTCCCATCCAGCAGGGAGAGGATAGACGTGGTCTTGACTGCATCACTGGGGAACTGAGCTGGCTGGAGCTGAAAATACATAAAGCATTGATTGAGGAAGCCTCTACACTGCTTTGGATCTCTGGCATAGTGAGGCAGAGCCGGCAAGCAGAGAGTCGTGGTTGCAGCCAATGGTGCAAGTGGTACCAGGGAAGCAGAACCGACAGAGACCTGGGGGTTGAGGCATCTAATCGAGTTTCTATGCACTCCACGGTACTAGCCAATATCTCCAAGCATTGCTGCTGCTGCTGTATTTTTTGAACTAGGCCTGGAATGGCTTGTAATCAAGGGAGGTCCGCCAGGTCCATGGCCTCAGCAAACTGTTACGCGGAGTGGTGAACCCTTGAGCCAAGACGAGGTTGGTGCCACCTAAAGGAGAGGGTCCCCTATAGGTCCTTGTCAGGAGGAGGACGTGGGTGATGGAGACCCAACTGGACCTTTACCTATACCAGCCCTTGTTCCCCGTAGGTTGAGCTCTTGGGTGCTAGGGCCGGCAGGACTTAGGTGCGGGTCTCCAGACGAAGACAATCTTCGAAGGCAGAAGCGAAGTCAGACATACCTGAGGTGGGGGCCGGCAGCTAGCAAGAAGAGACGATGAGTGGGCAAGTGTTCAGGACAGGCAGCAGACAGCGCAGAATCCAGGGATGAGCCGAGTCAAGAACCAGAAGAGCAAACTGAGTGGACGAGGAACCGGCACAGTAACCGGAGTGGGAGAAAGATCATGGAAACAGGAATACACGGAGCAGGAGCAGGAACATACGGAGCAACCAGCAGCCCTGAAGCAGAGTGGGATCTGTTGCCAGAGACCGCAACATTTATATTCCGTCTTTTGGCACTTCAAAGTGTACATCAAAGTGGATTATATTCAGGAACTATAGGTATTTCCCTATCCCCACAGGGCTTACAATCTAATTTTGTACCTGAGGCAACAGAAGGTAAAATGACTTGCCACGGTTACAAGGAATCACAGCAGGATTTGAATCCTGGTTTCCCTGGGTTGTAGCCCGCTGCTTTAACCACTAGGCAACTCCTCCACCCTTACACATCTGAGCATGCTGCCATCCAGAATATGTTTCATTGATGCATGTTAAAATGCAATTATGTATTTTTTAAATTGCCTAGAATGTGAATTGATTATTTATTCTTTCAGATAACAGAAAGACTAGGGGGCACTCCATGAAGTTAGCAAGTAGTACATTTAAAACAAATCAGAGAAAATTCTTTTTCACTCAATGCACAATTAAGCTCTGGATTCATTGCCAGAGGATGTGGTTAGGGCAGGTAGTGTAGCTAGGTTTAATTAAGGTTTGGATAAGTTCCATTAACTGCTATTTATTAATCAAGTTGACTTAGGTAATATCCACTGTTATTATAGGCATTAGTAGCATGGGATTTATTTAATGTTTTGGTACTTTCCAGATACTTGTAATCTGGATTGGCCACTGTTGGAAACAGGATGCTTGACTTGATGGACCCTCAGTTTCACCCAGTTTGGCAATTTCTTATTTTCAAGAAAAAATAAATGCTTCCACTCAATTTGCAATCTCTGTCTTCATAAATGCACACAAAGCTACAAAGTAACCCTTAAGACAGATTCATCCAGATCTATATTTTTTTAAACAATACTAATCTCTTACATACATGCAACACGTTTAAAGTGCCTAATATTAAGGTCAGCCTACTGGCTAAGTGGCATTAGAAATATCCAGGAGGCACCACTTCTTAGACATCACCTACTGCAGTACACCATTTGGCACACTTGAACTGACTGCCTGAAACATGTAGCTTGTAATCTGAGACAATATTAGGTAGATCTTAAAAGAATATGCAATCGCTTTCTTTTGTTCGCGCACCAGGCGCAAACAAAAGTACGCTGGATTTTATAAGATATGCGCGTAGCCACGCGTATCTTATAAAATCCTGGATCGGTGCGCGTAAGGCTGCCGATTTTGGGCAGCCTGCGCGCGCCAAGCCGCGCAGCCTGCCTCCATTCCCTCCGAGGCTGCTCCGAAATCGGAGCGGTTTCAGAGGGAACTTTCTTTTGCCCTCCCCTCACCTTCCCCTCCCTTCCCCTACCTAACCCACTCCCCCAGCCCTCTCTAAACCCCCCCCCCCTACCTTTATCCATGGATTGGCGCGCCAAGACCCGACCCGGGGGTGTTCCGGAGGGCGTGGCCACGCCCCCGGAACGCCCCCAGGCCGAAACCTCGCCCCCGGGCCCACCCCCCAAATGCCGCGTCATGCCCCCGAAACGCCGCGTCTTGTGGCCACGCCCACGACACGCCCCCTCCTGCCCCTTTTAAAAAACCCCGGGTCTTACGCGCTTCCCGGGGCTCTGCGCGCGCCAGCGGCCTATGCAAAATAGGCGCGCCGGCGCACGAGGGCCCTGCTCGCGTAAATCCGGCCGGATTTACGCGAGCAGGGCATTTAAAATCCGCTCCTATTTGTCTGATTGTTATTTTTAGTGCATCTATAAATTAATTATTACATCAAACATTAGCTGAAATCTATTTTTGGTGTGGCTTAATTCTAATACTACAGCTCACAAAGTCATAGTTAATTCTTTTCCTTTTGCTATTATTTTTTCAAGCATGCTAGTAAGTGATCATTTCTTCACATCATGCAAGATTAGGCTTTGTTGAACTGAGCTTTCCTGATGCAGTTTAATTATTATTTTTAACACAAAAATATGATTTAAGAATAAAAAGAGAGGCAGGAATGCCATGAAACTCATATTCAGAGAAAACAAATTAGTACAGTAGGAAACTTTGCAAAGAATGACCTAGATCCTTATACATTACCTTCTTCATTTTTCAGTTCGGCCTCCAGTAATTTCAGGCCCACACAGGCACTAAGTAATCTCTCCATTCCATCAACACTGCTGCCCAAATGCTGAGCAATGACAGCTGAAGAAAGAGGCACCTCCGACTCCAGTAACAGATCAAACACTCCCAGCTCACAGGCGGTAAACATAGTCTAGAAGAGGAAACCATGCAGGGCAATGATAGCATATGAACACTTTCCACAGTATCCAGGAAATGTTTATTCACTGCAGTTGTTTCAATTGGCCCCACAGTCTTGCTCATGTATTTTTTTAAATCATTTTTCCCTTTCAGCATGGGAAGAGTTAACCCAAAAAATCTGCCCAAAATCATGTAGCCTTTCCCAGAGTAACATTCTTTGGCTCTTGATTGTCTAGATCTATCCTACTTCTTTTTTATGCAGTATATATAAATAAGGTATAACAGCACCTCTAACACCCACTCTTCAAGTCTTCACAATTCCTCAGCCATGTAATGGCCAAATATCTGCTTCCATTTGCAGCTCAATGCTCTACTGTTATGATAAGTTTTCCTATCTTAATTTATTAACATTGTACTAGACTTCTAAGACACTGTAAAAAAGATGATTTAGGTAACTCATTCTAGTTTTAGTCTTTTCTTCAGTCTTAATAATTGTTGAGTTACTCTCCATCACTATATTCTAGCTGCAACCAGACAGTTACTTCCATTTCCCCATCTAATTACACCAGTTCATCCTCTAAGAACCTTGAAGATTAACAAGCATTAGTGAAGAATTATTTTAACCAATCTTCATTTCTGTTGTTCAAAATAATATCACTAAAATAATCACAGATGCATGCATCACATGCTTGCTATTCTTACTTTAGAAACTAGAAAACCATCCCTGTACTCAAATAGTTTCTTGGGATAATCAAGATCTTCGGAGGAGCTCATGATGCTGTGACAGTCTGCCAAAAATCTGATTTCATTACTCATATAAGCTGTTTTTATAACCTTAACTAACCCTGCACCTACAACATAATCCAAAGTGTTTGTATGTGAAAATACCTAGTGAGGTCAATGTTTAAAGTCATTTTAATGGATAACTGACAAGTTATCCATCTAACTCACGTTATCTTTTTAACATTTGAACTACTGCCAGGACATTTTCTCCTGGTGCAAACCTTTAAAGGCTTGCACAATCAGTGAGCATGATCACAGCATCTTCTAATTTTGTGAATTTATGATGAGTTTAGATTTCTGAAAATTTTAACCCCCACCCCTTTCAGTTTTTGTTCTATATGTCATATATCCTAGAACCTCTGCTGGCACAATTTTGTGCCGTAGAATGTCTCCCATTCTAAATATCCTGATTTATCGGTAAAAGTGTCAGAAAAGCCGGCCGTGATTCGCCACAGTCGGGCCTTCCTACCTGCTCCAGCGGGTCTGGAGGATCTATTTTTGGCCCGGACGTCATCTGCGCCATTCGCTGAGGGCTGCGGGCCGATCGCACAGCTCAGATCACTGTTGCAGGAACGTTGGTGCACGCCCCCCTCCGGGACGTGCGCACGCAGACCAATGACATCATTAACGTCTTAAAGAGGCAGTAACAGGCTCGAAGCATAGAATTTACATTAGAAGCTTGAACCTTATTTAAAAGTGCAACCGTCAGCTGTTTTTTTGTCATGTCAACAGTTGATGGTGAGTGAAGTCTGCCAGTCTGTTCCAGCTACAGATTTTCTTAGTTCCAGCTTGTTCCTGCTTCAGCTTCAACTTGGTCCAGCTTGTTCCTGCCTCAGCTTCAGCTTGTTCCAGCTTGTTCCTGCTTCAGCGTCAGCTTGGTCCAGCTTATTCCAGCTTCGTCCTGTTCCAGCTTTGTCCTGATCCAGCTTCAGTCAGATCCTGATCCAGCCTGTTCCAGATCCAGTGTTTACTCCGCCTTCTGTGGACAAATTATCAGAGGCTCAAACTTTGAGACAGCTTCATAATGTCATGGAGAAAGGGTCCACGATCTCAAACGTTTGCCAGGAGAATGGACTCGGCAGATTTGAGTGGTCTTCAGGCCATTCCTGATTTGGCCCAACACCTTCAGCAGCAACAGATATGGATGTCCTGGTTGCAAACGTAGAGCGCTTGGTGAACCTTTTAGACTCCACTCCCATGCCGACGGCTCCAACAACACCTCCAGTGGCTTCACTCTCTCAAGTTGCTCCAATTCATCTGCCAGTACCTCCAAGGTACGCCGGAGATCCTAAGCAGTGTCGTGGGTTTTTAAACCACTGCTTTATGCACTTTTCATTACAATCTGCTCAATTTCCCATGGATCAGGTTAAGATCACTTTCATCTTGTCCTTGTTAGATGGGAAGGCTCTTGCGTGGGCCTCCCCCCTGTGGGAACATAGAGATTCTCTTCTTACGGGTCTGACTTCCTTCATACAAAATTTCAGACAAGTTTTCAATGAACCGGGTTGACAATCTACAGCGTCCTCGGATCTTTTGCATCTTCGACAGGGTTCCCGACGTTTAATGCATTATGCAGTGGAATTTCGTACTTTGGCTTCTGAGCTTGGCTGCCATGATAACAGTTTATGCAGCATTTTCTTACAGGTATTATCATCAAGAATAAAAGATGAACTTGCTGCCCGAGAACTACCTTCGGAGCTTGAATCTCTTATTGATTTGGTGGGACAAATTGATCGTCGTATCCAGCAACGCCTCTGGGAGGTTAAACCAATTCGCAAACCAGTTCTTCTAGCACCGGCTTTCTCTCGACCAAGAGTCGCACCTTCTTGCACTGAATTAGTCTCTAACCGTACAGAAGAATCTAGGCAGCTGGGATGTAGTCGGCTTATGCCAGAAGAGAGACAATGTCGTTGTTCCCAAGGTCTATGCCTTTACTGCGGAGGCAAAGGTCATATTTTGGTCAATTGTCCCGAGAGGCCGGAAAACTCTCGAGCCTAGGAGTCACTGGGGAGATGACCCTAGGCTGCACTAATCCTGCTCCCCAGTGCACAGTTCTAGTGACTCTTTTTCATCAAGAAGATTCGTTTACTACACAAGCTTTTATAGACTCTGGGGCTGGTGGAAATTTCATCTTGGCTAGCCTTGTTAAGCAAGTAGGACTTTCAGTCATTCCCAAGACGCCTCCACTCCTTATTTCCTCCATCCAAGGGGAATCGTTATTTGGCCAAGTAACTCATGTTACCAACCCCGTGAGATTTCGAACTGGGATTTTGCATGAATAAATTTCTTTCTTTTTATTAGAAAAGGTCAATCATCCAATTGTCTTGGGCCTTCCTTGGCTTCAAAAACATTCACCACATATTGATTGGGAGACATTACAATTAGCGGCTTGGGGTCCAGCCTGTCATACATCTTGCCTTCATAATGTACCTCAACCATTGTTTGTGCTTGCTATGACTTTTACTGGTCTACCTTCTCAATATGAAGATTTCATGGATATTTTCTCGAAAGAAAAGGTGGAAACTCTTCCCGAGCACTGACCGTTCGATTGTGCTATTAATCTCCTTCCAGGTAGCACTCCACCTAGAGGACGTGTACACCCATTATCTTTACCTGAAACTCAAGCTATGTCACACTATATTCAAGAAAATCTTCAATGTGGGTTGGTTGGTTGGTTGGTTTATTTATTTATTTATTTATTTATTTATTTAAAGCTTTTATATACCGGTATTAGTAGTTACATCATATCGGTTTACATCAGAACTGAAGGTGGAAATTACATCAAACAGGGACCGGGAATGGGACTACAGAATTTGTTCTTCCAACTCACCGGCAGGAGCCAGATTTTTCTTTGTGGCAAAAAAAGATGGGACATTAAGACCTTGTATAGATTATAGAGGTCTTAATTCCATTACACTGAAAGATAGATATCCACTTCCGCTCATTCCAGAGTTATTGGATCGTCTCCAAGGAGCTAAAATCTTTACTAAACTTGATCTCAGAGGAGCATACAATCTAGTGCAAATTAGATCCGGAGATGAGTGGAAGACTGCATTTAACACACGTGATGGACATTACGAATACTTGGTGATGCCTTTTGGACTGTGTAATGCCCCAGCAGCCTTCCAAAACCTAATGAATGAAATATTTTGAGATCTCCTTAATACTGGTGTGATCGTGTACCTCGATGATGTACTTATCTATTCCAAGGATCTAAGGACTCATCGTACTGCAGTTAGACAAGTTCTACAGCATCTGTGGACGCACCACTTCTATGCAAAATTTGAAAAGTGCTTGTTTGAGCAAACCTCATTACCGTTTTTGGGATTTATAGTTTCTACTGAAGGTTTCTGCATGGATCCAGATAAAGTGGCTTGTATTCGAGACTGGCCCAACCACAAGGACTTCAAGATCTTCAACGGTTCCTTGGATTTGCCAATTTTTACAGAAACTTTATTCCTAATTACTCTCATTGTGTGGCTCCTCTCACAGCTTTAACCAAGAAGGAAGCTGCTGCACAGAACTGGTCATCTGAGGCAAAGGAAGCCTTTAAAAATTTAAAGCAAGCATTTCTTCAAAAACCTTGTCTTAGGCATCCAGATCCAACATGACCCTTTGTGGTTGAGGTAGATACTTCTGATGTCACTGTAGGAGCAGTTCTCGGCCAACATTCTAATACTGGAACGCTTTTACCTTGCTCCTATTTTTCTAGAAAGTTTTTACCGGCTGAGAAAAATTATGGTATTGGAGATAAAGAATTGTTGGCAGTCAAGATAGCATTGGAAGAATGGCGACAATGGCTTGAGGGGACGTTACATCCAATAACTATCTTCACAGACCATAAAAATTTAGAATTTCTCAGTAAGGCCCAATGTTTGAATCCTCGTCAAGCTCGGTGGGCTTTATTTTTTAGTCGTTTCAGTTTCACCTTACGATATCGACCAGCTACAAAAAAACATCAGGGCTGATGCACTATCAGGAGTATATGAAACAGATGATATTCTGATCTCTCTACAATATATTGTGGATCCAGCACGAATAATCTTTGCAGCAATGCAAACTGTGCCAGTAGGGAAGACTGTAGTTCCCCTTCATCTTAGACAAAAAGTGCTAGCCTGGGCTCATGATTCTCTAACAGCTGGACATCCTGGCAGACTACGCATTCTTAAATTATTAAGTCATTAATACTACTGGTGGCCAACCATAGAGAAAGACACACAATCCTATGTGGATTCTTGTCCAATTTGTGCACAGCAAAAACCTTTACTGGGGCGCCCTTGGGGGCTTTTGCAGACTTTGCCAATACCAAAAGCACCTTGGACTCATATATCTACAGATTTTATTGTGGAGTTGCCTCTATCTGTTGGTAATCAAGTGATTCGGGTGGTGGTAGATTTTCAAAGATGGCTCACTTCGTTCCTCTTCCTAAGTTACCCACAGCTGCAGAACTCTCACAATTATTCACACTACACATATTTTGCTTATGTTACATGCCCCGTGTTGTTTTCGAAATTGGCAGACTGCTAGGGAGTTAGCAATCTGTTGTATTTAGGAGAGTTGTGGGTGGATCCTTGGACCAGTGTTAGATGACCACGCCCCCGGGGGAGAAGATCCCGAGAGGGACCACTGGTTAGGCTCAGAGTATGGAGACAGACACACACTAGTTCTTTTATTAGACAGTATACTGAACCACCAGAGGTGGCAGCAGTGAGTTGAAATTCCCGGCTGGGCTGTAGTCCCTCAGATACTGGAACAGCGATCCCTGGAGGCTGAGCTGTAGAGAAACTGAAATATAGTGAGTAGGCAGGATATGCAGAGTTCATGTACTGAACCCGATGGTAACACTCACACAATGTCTCATAGAAGCCCAGGAGCTGGAAAGTATAGGCCTTCAAGGAGTGAGTACCTGGTTCCAGGGAAAGCTCTGAGAGAGCGATGGTAACTCACAGATGTAGTTGGCAGTGATGACTTCCAGGCAGAAGAGAGTACCAAGAGAGTCTGTGAACAAAGCACTCGAGGAGCGAGAAGCAGTTCCAGACTGTCACCTTATAAGCAAAGGAGAGAGTGAGGGCCTCGAGCAGCAGATACCCCTGGTAAGTCCAAGGAGGCAGAGTAGCTTAGTTAGAGTAACCCGAACCCTTGCTAACTCAATCTGTTAGCAAATTCTAAGACCTTATATATCCATCACGGGTGACGTCATCTTAGGGGGATGCCCCTGAGGTTTTCGCCATCGCTGGAACTTTAGTCAGGGCCGCGCTGCGCGCGCATCCCTAGGCCTCCAGGAAACATGGCGGGTTGCAACGTCTAGCCGGTCCAGGGACGCCGGAGGACTTCGGCAGAAGAACGCCACGGCAGCCAATCTTCCCGTGGGCGAAGAGGGAGGCGCCAAAGAGGTAAGGATGGTGGAGAGAGGGCGTCGGGAACCAACGGACACAACACCCCATTCGTGCCCGTCCCACGACGGGCCTGCTCACCTTCATGGTCCCACGGCAGGTCCCAGGTCGATCTCCCTAGCTGCAGCTGCTAGCACTTCCAGGCCCCAAGATCCCACGGCAGCGGTCGCCGGGACTTCTACTGTGCACCAGGCCTCACGCCGGAGCTCGGTATCTTCGGCGCTGTGGGCCACGCCCCTATGTGTACGAGCGCGGACTGCCCAGACTCTTGTAGGGCCAAGGGCAGGTCTTAGCTCCACGGCGTGCCCTGATTGAGAGTATGTTATAAGGAAGTCCCTGCCTGCACTTCCTTGCCTTGGCAATCGGGTCGGCTTATGCTAGATTGTCTCTGCGCCTGTATTTGTTCCTGTCATGTTCCAAGTCTCATTCCAGGATCCTTCTGTTCCAGTTCTGTTCCTGCCTTGTTCCTGCTTCCTAGTTCCAGCCTCCTCCTGTTCCTGTTCATCTGTTCGTCTACCCAGGTAGTACCCCGGACAGCCTCTCTGGTACTGAACTTGGTTTGCTTCTTGACCTGCCTGCCTGCCTTGTGACTCCAGCCTGCTACTCAACTCGTCCGACTGCTACCTGCCTCCTGACCCAAGCCTGCTACTCGACTCATTTGCTATTCGACCCCCTCGTCAGCAACCCCATCATCCCATTAGTGAACCACATGAGACACCTAGGAGCTATTTTAGACACCCGAATGAATTTCAGAAAATTCATATAAACAACACGACAAAAGAATGCTTCTATAAGCTACATGTTCTAAAACAGCTCAGACCCCTCTTACACCATCATGACTACCGCTCAGTCCTCCAGGCCATACTGTTCTCAAAAATTGACTATTTATTTATTTATTTATTTTTGGTTTTTATATACCGGGAGTTCCTGTATACAATACATATCACTCCGGTTCACATTTAACAGAGATAACTATCCCCAGGGGGGGGCGGTTTACATGGAACATATCTAATATAATGAACGGATAAACTATTATAATGAACAGACTATTATGAAACATGGTAGGAACAACTTGGAACACAACTTAGAACACAACTTAGAACCCAACTTGGAAACATATAACTGAAGCAGTATAAATATTACATTATTGCTGTTATACAAGTATGAGTTGTTGATCTACTTGCTTTTAGCTCTCTGGGAAAGCTTGATGGAAGAGCCAAGTTTTGAGTTTCACCTTGAAGGTGGTATGGCACGGCTCAAGGCGGAGGTCCGGTGGTAGGGAGTTCCAGAGAGACGGGCCCGCAGTGGATAGAGCGCGTTTTCTCAGTGATGATTTTGCAGGTTGTGTAACCATTCTGTTCTGGTATGCCCTTCTGGTTGGTTTTTCAGCAGTGTGTAGTTGCAGCTGGAAGGTTAAGTTGAGTGGGGAGATGTTATGTAGGGCCTTGTGAATCATCATACTGGTTTTGAACTGAATTCTGTATTTGATGGGAAGCCAATGAAGATGCTGGAGGATCGGGGAGATATGGTCCCTTTTTTTGGCGTTGGTAAGGATCCTTGCTGTGGCATTCAGAACCATCTGGAGTGGTTTGGTGGTGTATGCTGGGAGGCCCTGCAGGGGCTACTGTAATGCTTTACTCCTCGGCCTTCCTGCCTCTACTACTAAACCATTACAGATGATCCATAACTCCGCAGCTCGGATCTTAACCAATTCAAGGCGAAGAGACCATATCACCCCTATCCTCAAAAACCTACACTGGCTTCCCATCAACTACAGAATCCTGTTTAAGACCTTGACCATTATCTACAAAACCATCTACCTTCAATCTTCACTCCAACTCAAAATTCCGCTCAACCCTCACTCCTCTGTGAGACCGATCAGATCGGCATATAAAGGATCACTTCACGAACACCCCAAGAAATCCTCACTTCACCCCTCCATTAGGAAACGTGCATTGTCCACTGCCGGACCCGCCCAATGGAATTGATTAGCACCAGAGCTCCGACAGGAACAATGCCCTTTCACCTTCCAAAAGAAATTGAAAACATGGCTTTTCAAACCTGCCTTCCCCTAACCAATTTCATAATCTCCTGTCAGACCTACTCTGTTCCTCTATAATCTCAGGAACTCTGGCTGCCCTCTTGCTCCAACCTATTATCAGGAAAGCCCCCCCGATAGATTTGCAGCCCCTCCCCCCTTCACACTCTCCCTTGGTCTTTTCCCCACCCACAGCCCACCCCTGCCCGGACCTCCAACCCGTCCCTTCCAACCCTTAACACCTCCAACGTTTTTACGTCATTCCCATATAGATTTACTCACCCCTGAAGAACTAAGTGACTGTTTGATTTCCGACATGGTATCTCGCCAAGTTAATTTTATAAACTACTTATTGTTTACACCAGAGCTTTCCAAACTTTTCATGTTGCTGACACACTTTTTAGACAAATGACACAAGGGTAATATAATAGTCCTTAACTTAATAACACATCATACTATGTAAAGGACATCAATATACAAGCAAATACATGAGGGCATAATTTAACACATAGCAACACATTCTTTTATTATGATAATTTATATAATTTTATTTTAGCCAACAAATATTTTATTACAATATTGGACATGTATTTTTTTTAACAAAATTAACATCTAACAGACATAAATATGTGTCATTCAATTTAAAACAATATCTTTTCACATAGCGTGGATACCCAACCTACCCCAAATTTTCACATTAATACAACATTAAATACCCCATATATTAAAATTTGGCTTGGGGATGTGAAATTATTGGAGGATTTTAAAAGGTATTTGAATTTGGTAGATGAAAATTTGAAGTTTACGTTTCAAGTTGAAAAATTCTCTATTCCATTTTTGGATATGAAAATATTCTGGAATCAAGGTAAACTTTCTTCTACAGTATACACCAAACCTACCGATAGAAATTCAATTCTACACTTTAATAGTTTTAGCCTATAATTTTGCTATTTACAATTGTCTTACACTTTGGCTTTTTTACAAATTACATTGGATTTTAACGTTAACTCATACAATTGTGGTTATATAATATTTGTATAATTCATAAATAATTGCTTCCCTTATAGCAAAATTAACAAATGTATTTCAATATATTATTATTGAGAAGTGCAATATTTTAATTGACTTAGCTATAAATGTCCTCTTACAGACACAGCAGAAGAGTAAATGAACAACATAGATCTATTTTCTTCCTAATATTGCACCTTCCATCTTTCCAGATGTCCTAACTTGAATCTCCTTAAACCCCACTGCTGTAAGGAGTTTGCTGTACTCAGCTGGAGTCCTTTCCTTCCCTTCTGTCAGTAGCAACATGTTCAGAGATTGTAGCTGGGAAGGCACAGGTCCAGTTCTGTCTTCATTCAAAAGTAATTCCAGCAAAAGGACAGCACCACCTTATTTGATTAGGATACAGAAAGCATATTTACTTTAGATAACATGATGACAGGTTTTGTTTTTCAATTATGTGTTTGATAACTTGCACATTTACAAAAACTGTGACCAAGAACTATTATGCTTCTAACATTAATGAAAGTCATTAAGCTCAGAATACGGAATATATGCTAATCATTACTAAGCATTCTTTTGTAATGCTCTTCTAGAGAATTAATTTCTAATTATGAGATGACATCACCCTAAACCATTTGTGTGTCATTTGTGATGGAAAGGTAGTGTAACAGGGTGCCAAGTTATGATTGTCGTGATGGCCACAATTGTGTTTTGATCTCACTTTGAACTCCAGGTAATGAAGGCTTTAGGCTTCTGGAGGCCCCAGTCCTGTAGCAGACATTAGAACTTATCAATCCTACCCTGAGGTACGCCTTCTCCCTCATTAAAGAAACTACAGACTAAGACCATATGGGATCTCCACAATATCCGCAGAGAGCATAGCAGCCATCTGCATCATACCTGCATTCAGTAGCAGAGCCATTTCTGCTTCTGTCTTGTATCAAATAGTTTTCTGAATTATAGGTAGTTTCACCAATACATTTTTACAAGTAAATAGGAGCTTTTATGTGCATAAATGACTTTGAAAATAACCCACAAAAGATCCAAACAAGACAAAAGCCAGTCAAGATTAGCCATTCAGGTGAATTCACAACTGAATAACTTATCTTTGGGGAAAGCCACCATACCCATCAGAGGTATGCAGGCAAAAATCAACTATTTATCTAAACTAAAGAGTCTGGGCATTTACCAGGATAGTCCAGTTTTCCATGAATCTGTCCTGACAATAGCCTAAAACTAAGGGTCAAGTGTTGATAATTTCTGATGTTATCATCTGGAAGGTTCTAGAAATAACATATCAGCAGATAAGCTCACCTAGAAACCCATGACCAATTTGAACTAATCCAGATTAGTTCTAGCTTTCTAACGTCTTCATATAAAGCAGTGATTTCCAACCATCTTGTGGAGGCACACCTAACTAGTCTGTTACGATCCCCAGCCGCAGGCCGGGATCTTCTACCTTCTGACGCTGAGCTCTGACCTCGGCCTCCCTCTCCTTAGCGGCAGCAGGCAGCCACCGTCGCAGTCGTGCCACTGCCGGGTCTCCCAGCACAGAAGGGGACAGCTCTCCACCGGTCCGCGCTGCCTCTTTCCCTCCGGCGGTCACTGCCGTGCGGAATATGCTGCTGCCGCCATCTTCCTCAGCCCTCTGCCCCTAGGCGCGTGCATGCGCCATTGGCTGGGATTCAAAGGGACCGTGGCAGGAAAAGTTCCAGCAGCCCCTAGTGATGACGTCTGCTGCTCAGAGTATTTAAGGCAGCTCTGGCAGACACGGTTTGCCTTGGCAACAAGTCTCCTCACTCATTCCTGGCATTGCTCTACATTGCTGTTCTTGTTCCTGTGCTCCAGTTCCTGATCCAGCTCCTGTCCTGCTCCTGCATTCCAGTACCCACTCCAGCTCCTGCCCTTGTTCCTAGCCCCGGTTCCCGTTCCTGCTCCTTGTTTCTCAGACGGATTTTGGTTCCTGACCCAGACTGTTCCTGACTACGACATCTGCCGCCTGCCTCTGACCCCTGGACCGAACCCGATGAAGAGATCAGCCGCTAGCCTCTGACCCCTGGACTGGACCTACTGCCTGCCTCAGACCTCCGGACCTAGCCCGCTGCTGTCCTTCACCACCTGCCTTGATCTCCAGCCCCTGTCCATCTCTTGTCTCATCTGGCCGTGCTCCGTGGGATCATCCATGCAGAGGCCCACCTAAGACCAGCTGGCCCCAGTACACAAGGGCTCAACCTGCGGGGAATGTGGGTTGGTACTGGCGAAGCTCCTGCTGGCTTCTGCTTCCTGTCTGGCCTTGCCTCCCAATGGTGGGGACCTGTGGGAGTCTCCCCTACAGGTAGCGCCAACTCCACCTCAGGTTAAGGGTCCACGTCTGCCTCTGCGTGCCTTATAGAATCCTGCCAGGCTGGTCATGGACAATGCAGGGATGAGACAGGGGAGCCACATGAGACATCAAACTGGAACACAGACATCAAGGCTGGAACATGAAACATCAAGGCTGGAACACGGACATCGGAATTGGAACATGAAACATCAAGGCTAGAACATGGACATCGGAACTGGAACATGGACATCAGGGGATCCTAAAACTAAGATGCCAGGCAGAAGCGGGAAGCGGAAGTCCAGAGGAGAGCTAGCCTAGGAGGAACTAGCATCAGGAGACTTGCTCCTTGCAAAGGCAAGGTTGAAGTGGCGAAGGGGCCCTTTTGTAGGGCTGGACCAGGAGAAAGCCCAGGGAGGAGTCAGAAGCACCACTCCCTCACTGGCCCTTTAAGTGAGGGAGAGAGGCGCGGGACCGCCCTTTAGGAGGAGCAGGAGCAGGACCCTGGACAGCGGCGTCCTGCCGCTCAGAGGAGCAGGAGCGGAGACTAGGCCTTGAGGCAGACCTGACGGGGGAAGCGGCTTCCCTACTACTTGAGGAGGAACAAGGGCGGCTCCAGCCGCGGGAAGATTCCAGGGACTGTGGCCTCCGGGCCGCGAAGAGATGGTGATGAACAGGCCTCCAGGCCTGCCGGAGGGCAGCGACAGCGGTGGCTCGATGCCGCTGAAGAGGAACAGTCTGTGGCTAGGGGCGGCTCCTGCCATATCGGAGCACGGCGGCAAGGCCTGCCATGCCGAGGACACATGGGCGGCCTCCAGGCCGCGGGAGAGCGGTATCTGCGGCCTCCAGCTGCAAGGAAGCATGGTGGCAAGGCCCGCCTTGCCGGAGCAGCACGGAGGCGGTTCCAGACTGCGAGAAAGCGTCGGGGAGGCAGGCCAGCTGGCTGAAGAGAGGTGAGAGGCTGCCCGTAGCTCTGGCTGCGGGCAGCATCGCAACATTAAGCACTGAAGGGCATAAAGTATGCATTTTTAGAATGAATTTTTGTTAGCTGTAGAAAAATTAAAAAAAAATAAAATAAAAATAAAAAACCTTACATAAGTATATTTAGGATTAGACAAGATCCTGTTGCACCCTTTGGTCACAGATGGCTGCGCCCACTCTGTCTCACCTCTTTTATCTCTTTCCTCTCCTCTGGGCAAGATGGCTGTCTCTGCCTCTCCTCACCGACCTCTCTGGCGTCCCCAGATCAGCATGGGTGATTGCGTTTGCCATGTTTGCACCGAGGCCTCCTAGCGCACGCGCGTGTTGCCCTCGCTTTTGAATATGTCATGGCGGGAACCTCGGGGGCGTCCCCACCGCATGACGATACTATCTCCGGTTACTTAGCCTCTAATCTCCAACATTGCTATGAGTTAGCAAGGATTCCAGTCCAGCTAATTTCGACCGCTTCTGAGACTCTCGCTCAGAGTATCTACTCCTACCAACCCTCCGGGGTTATGCTGAGTCCAAGGACGCTCTGAGTACCTGCTCCTCGGGGGCCCTGCCGCTCCTACCTACCCTCCAGAGTTTTCTCACTGAGCAAAGACACTCAAAGCACCCACTCCTTGGGGGCCTTGCTTCGCTTCTATCTCTTCTCCAGGTTACCCTGCATTGAAGAACGCCTAGGTACTCGCTCCATGAGGGCTTTGCCCGCTCCTGACTACTTCCTGGGTAAACCTGCTCTTCAAGGACCATGGCACCAGCGTCCCGGTCTGCCCTTCTACCTTCTTTCTATGGAAACTATTTCCTCAGCAGCATTACCAGCCTTGTGAGTACCTCATTCTTCAGTCTCTCTGCCTTGTCTCACCACAGACCAGATTCTTGGTGTACTCCGCTCCGTGGACCACTACCGGATCTGTTATCGTTGGCTCCACTACCTGTGTCTGGGTTCTCAGCCTATCCCCGCTCCGTGGACCACTACCGGACTACTACCGGACTCTGCACTACCCAACATCGGGTGAGTCCTACTCTGCACTGATATCATCAGTGCCAGGACTGAACACTGACATCGGAGACTACTAAGCGGCTGAGGAGAGCTGCTCGCTCCATGGGCATTCCTCCATTGCTGTATAATAAAAGCTTCTATTCTCCTTGTGTCAGAATGGAGTCAGCCTATTGCTGTGTTTTCCCCATGGGGCCCCTCCCAGTGGGAGGAATCATCAACACAGAAACCAAGGGTCCACAAACATGTCAAAACCACAACAGATCCCAATAACTAGGTGTAAGGCAAAATTTTGTTACTAATTTCAACTGTTCAAATTGCACACACTTTGTAAAATGCATGTATTTGGATGTAGACAGGTGCACAAGTATGTACGCGCGCAATCGTACACATAGCTATGTGCATGTTCACATACACACTATTCCACAAGGGCAGAACTTCTTGTTCTTCCTTGGTGTGCCACCAAGATGCCTCCACCAGTGCGCCAGCTGAATTTTATTACTTGGCGTCCCTGGTGGTAGAGAATGAAAATAGGCTATTTTCACACACTGGTGTGAGGCGCAATCTATGCAGGAGCATGCAGGCCTGGGAGATCTGAAGGGGAACCTTCAATAGAGGAGCCGCCCATCAACATGTGGTAATTGCTAGTAGAAGTTAAGGGTGGAAAGTGGTGCATGTGGTTGGGGGGCAGTAGGGACTGGGGATGGGTAAGAACACATGCGAGGCTCTAGGGGCACATATGTAGTGCATGGGGAGGATCTAGGGTGCCAGAATTGCCCATAATATAGCACCAGATTAAATATGTTTGCCTGTAATATGTTATATATATATTAATGATAAATTACTACTTACCAAAGAACATAAGAAATTGCCATACTGGGTCAGACCAAAGATCCATCAAGCTCAGCATCCTGTTTCCAACAGAGGCCAATCCAGGCTATAAGTACATGGTAAGTACCCAAATACTAAGTAAATCCCTTGCTACTTGTTGGGGGAGCGCTGGGAAGCGATCCTGATTCCAGGGAGATTTAGGGTGTCCAGAACACGGCATGACCCCAGAGGCCTCCAGGGAAGTGCACCTGTGGCTCTCCTAGCACTTAAAAATGGAGACTGTCGGCAGCCTCCAGGCCATGAAGAGGAGCTCCGGGGTGGCCACTGGGCCGAGGAGGATGGCGCTAACATCGGCGGCTTCCAGCTGCGAAGGAGGGAGGAGCAGGAATGGCACCCTGCTGCACGGAGCTCAGCGTCAGCGGCCTCCTGGCCACATGGAAGCACGGCGGCAAGGCCCACCGGGCAGGTGAACAAGGGCGGTCTCCTGGCCACATGGAGAGAAGCAGGGGTGGCAGGCCTGCCGTGGAACATGGCGGTGAGCAGCGGCGGACTCCAGGCCGCATGAAGGTAGGACAGTGGTGTTGGGGAGCTGGCTGGAAAAAGGTGAAAGGTGTTATCGATCTGCTCCTCCAGAGGGGAGAAGTTAGCAATCTGTTATCACTCCCCCGTCAGGAGAGTGGAGTTAGCAATCTGTTAGCAATCTCCTCCTGTAGAGGGCAGGAGTTAGCAATCTGTTAAATGCTGCTCCCCCAAGGGGAGGAGCTAGAGATATGTACTCCATAGGCGGAGTTAATGATCTGTTGTGGGTGGCTCCCACAGAGTGGCAGTTTGTATGATACCACTCAGCAGTGTAAGGAATATGCACTTGTTGTAAACTGGTGAATCCCTGGGCCGATGGCAGATGACAGCGCCCCAGGAGGAGATCCTGAGACGAACCACCGGCTAGGCTGGAGTATTGAGACAAACACAGATAGTTCGTTATTAGACTGGAAGTAGAACCACCAGAGGTGGCAGTAGTGAGCTGATGTGCCCAGCAGGGCTGAAGTCCCTCAGATACGAATTGCTATCTCTGGGTTGCTGAGCTGTAGAGAGAGACTATAGGTAGTGAGTAGACAGGGTATGCTGGACACATAACCAGTAGTAGATGATACACTCACAATTGTAAATATCTGTAATGGCCTCTTATGCAATAGAGAGTCTTCAGTATATTCAGGAACAGGAGCCGTAGGCAAGTGCTGGTTCCTATATGCAGTCTGGAAAGAGAACTCACAATATCTGTGTATGAGATGGCTTCTGGAATAGAAGAGAGTCTTTGGAGGGTTTTAGGAACATGGGTCCTCATGGAGTGAGTACCGGTTCCTATCTGCAATCTATAATAGTAATTCACAAGTTATAGATATGTGATACCTTCTGAAAATAGAAGAGAGTTGAGAAGGGTTTTAGGAACATAGGCCCTCGTGGAGCGAGTACCGGTTCCTATCTGCAATCTGCAATAATGACTCACGATCTCCATACCTGCGATAACATCTTAGACAGAAGGGAGTCTTCTGAGCATTCAGGGACATAGGCCCTCGAGGAGCGAATACCAGATCCCGCCTTAGCAATCTGAAATCAAGAAAAGAGAGAGCGAGGCCCCCAAGGAGCGGGTACCCCTAGGTAAGTTTGTAGAGGCTTGCAAGTAGCGTGGACTACCGAAGCAAGTCCAGTTGGAGTCCTTGCTAACTCAATTCATAGAGGCAAACAAAGACCTTTTACGATGGAAGCAGATGACGTCACTGCGGGGGGACGTCCCCGAGGTTCGCGGCTTTGCTGGTACAAACTCTGGAGCGCACGCGCGCACCCTTACGTCATCAAGATCATGCAGATCCGCAACGTCAAGCCAGCCCAATGATTCCAGGAGGAAGAGGCCAGGAGAATCTGTGGCAGCATCTGTCCATCAGACCCGAAGGGAGTTACCACAAAGGTAGAGAGAGTGCAGCGAGGGCGAGAACAGGCACGAAAGCAACAGTACCCCCCCTTCAAAGGGCGGTCTTCTCTTCGGGTACCAGGTTAAGTACCAGAGATGCGTTAGGTGGAACTGATGAAGCATCTCTTATCTAATAGGTCTGAGGCTCCCAAAGATGATTTCGGGGCTGAAGCCCTTTCAGGCAAACAAAACTCAGTCTCTGTACAAACATCCAGGATCTCTAAATTCTTGAGTTCAAGTTTGTATATTCATGATGGCAGATAGATGTTGAGATTTGAAGAATCTTGTAAAGTGTATAATGATGTCAGCAGCAATGAAAGGGCTGCAGTGGACGTCACTGAGGTTTCAGTGGAAGTGTTGATGATGTAGAAATTGGTCCAAAATCCACTTCTGATTGGCTCTTCTGCAGGATGCTGGAAGAGAGATGATAGCAATACCAGCAAAATGAACAGGCTGATGGATAGAGATATCTTCATCCCCAGAATCAACAGTGCTGTAAACCTCCAGCACGACTTCCGAGTAAACCAAACAAAAGTTGATAGTCAGAGATATCTTCTTCTTCAGAATCAACAGTGCCATAGGCTTCCGGGCATGACTTCTGAGTAATCCAAACGTAAAGTTGATAGTCAGAGATATCTTTTTCTTCGGAATCAACAGTGCCATAGGTTTCTGGGCATGACTTCCGAGTAATCCAAACGTAAAGTTGATAGTCAGAGATATCTTCTTTTTCAGAATCAACAGTGCCATAGGCTTCCAGGCACAATTTCCAAAAGAACCAATTGCGAAAGCTGGTAGCTAGAGATGTCTTCTACTTTAGAACTGATGGTAGCACCAGCGGACAGCCATGCTGGTAGAGATATCTTCTTCTTCGGAATCAACAGTGCTGTAGTCCTTCCGAGAGGGTAGTTTGTAGTGGATATCTCAAATTTGTAGTCCAGGAAGACATTAAATATGTAGAGCACCACCTAGCTATGGCGCGCATAGCAACCGCTCTGAAACAGCAGGTAATAGAAAAACTTCCATTACCAGCAGGTAATAGAAAAACTTCCTCAAAAGAAGTGGTGGTAAAAACAGTCGTCCAAAGTCCACTTCAAATTGTGATACAATAGTGGATCTTTAAATTTTCTGAATGGACTCCTCAGATCTTCCACAAAACGTCTGAGATTAAAGTTGCCTCTGCCCCTGAGTCCTTCAGGGCAGAGGTTTGAACTGTCGCTGCTACAGGAATCCCAGAAACTGGACGAGAGAGAAGAGGAGATATTGCTGTATAGCCCAAGAACAGTCCTCCTGCAGGACTCAGGCTTGTCCGTTTCCTGGACAAATCAGACAAACAGAAACATCATGGCCTGGCTGACCACAGTACATGCACAGGCCATTCTTCCTCCTAAATCTTCTCTCTTTAGAAGTCAGGTGACCGTGACCAGGTTCCTTCGGTTCCTTCTTCTCCACAGCAGGAGGTGCTGTACCCCCCTCGCAGTACAGGAGCACTGGTTTGCTTCAACCCAGGTGACACCTTAGGCCAGAGTTCCTTTACCTTGTCTCGGAGCCGCCAGTCAATCCGAGTGGCTAAGGCTATTAATTCTTCCAGCGAGTCAGGTGTCTGACGAGCAGCCAGCACATCCTTTACGCGGGTGTCCAGGCCTCTGCAAAAGAGTGTCTTCAGACATTTGGGGTCCCAGCGAAGTTCTGCCGCAAGAGTTTTAAATTCAATGGCAAATTCCGCCAGAGATCCGTTGCTCCGCTTCAGGTCCAACAAGGCAAACCCAGCAACAGACATACGCGCAGGGTCATCAAAAATGGATTTAAACAAGTCCACAAATCCCTCAAATTTGTGGACTTGTTTAACCCACTAACCTTGTCAAATGTTCTCCTCTCACCTATCCACATCTCTCAACTATCCACGATCTCCTAATAACGTAGCTTTTATAGTTAACTAAAGGTCTTGACCCATCCGCTTATCGAAATCGGACCCTTCTCTCAGTCCCAACATACCCTTTCACGACAAAGCTTTATGCACCTTATGTCCAATGACGATCGCACCATATGCTGGATGTTGTACTCAAGTTTTTACGTAACCTGCCTAAAAATTATCTGCTGACCTAATCTCATATATGCTCAATGCGCTTGTTGTTAGAAATGTTCCTTTTAGAATGTTATAGTCGCTCAATTAACAAGTCTCTCGTTCAAATGTACTCTTATTGTAATATGTTGTTTCCAATGTTCATTTAATGTAATAAGTTGTTTTCATGTAAACCAGAGTGATGGCAGATTGAAATAAATAAATAAATAAATAAATAAATAAATAAATTCCCGCAAGACAGGGTCCCCGCATTCCCACAAGGCAGAAGCCCACGACAAGGCCCTCCCATCCAAGCAAGACAGAATGCAGCCGGTACTAGAGAGGCCTGTGGGAAACAATGAAGGTTGTAAGGTGAAATATAAGCTGCACTGGTTCTCCGGAGAATCGAACAGGTGCCACTAGTGGAACAACTGACTTTAAAGTTACCACTGGTAACTGGCCTTATTGTATAGAAGCTGTGCTTTGTGCCTTTTTGTATGAAGCTGGTGAAAATCTGCAGTGAGTCTCTCCAAAGTTTCTTGCTGTTCTGAGAGGCATTGAGCTAAGCCCGGAATAGCCTGCAAGGCAGAAAGGTGGAATGGGTCCATGGCTACAGACATCAATACATTTAGCTGAATCCCCAGGAGTACTGCTTCTCCAAATGCTTTTCTTGAAAGCTGAATTCACTGAAGTTATTGTTCTCCAATTCTTCTCCAATACTTTTAGCCGGATTCACTGGAGTTAGCAATCTGTTATTGCTCCCCCGCCAGGAGGGCGGAGTTAGCAATCTGTTATCGATCTCCTCCTGTAGAAGGCAGGAGTTAGCAATCTGTTAAATGCTGCTCCCCCAAGGGGAAGGAGCTAGCGATATGTAATACTCAGTAGGCAGAGTTAATGATCTGTTGTGGATGGCTCCCACAGAGTGGAAGTTTGTATAATTCCACTCAGCAGTGTAAGGAATATACACTTGTTGTAAACTGGTGAATCCCTGGGCCGAAGGCAGAAGACAGCACCCCCAGGAGGAGATCCTGAGAGGAACCACCGGCTAGGCTGGAGTATTGAGACAAACACAGATAGTTCGTTATTAGACTAGAAGTAGAACCACCAGAGGTGGCATTAGTGAGCTGATGTGCCCGGCAGGGCTGAAGTCCCTCAGCTACTGGAATTGCGATCTGTAGTTGCTGAGCTGTAGAGAGAGACTACAAGTAGTGAGTAGACAGGGTATGCTGGACACATAACCAGTAGTAGATACACTCACAATTGTAGATATCTGTAATGGCCTCTTAAGCAAAAGAGAGTCTTCAGTATATTCAGGAACAGGAGCCGTCTTAAGCAACAGAGAGTCTTCAGTATATTCAGGAACTGGTTCCTATATGCAGTCTGGAATAAGAACTCACAATATCTGTGTATGAGATGGCTTTTGGAATAGAAGAGAGTCTTTGGAGGGTTTTAGGAACATAGGCCCTCATGGAGCGAGTACCGGTTCCTATCTGCAATCTATAATAATAATTCACAAGATATAGGTATGTGATAGCTTCTGAAAATATAAGAGAGTTGAGAAGGGTTTTAGGAACATGGGCCCTCGTGGAGCGAGTACCAGTTCCTATCTGCAATCTGCAATAATGACTCACGATCTCCGTACCTGCGATAACGTCTTAGATAGAAGGGAGTCTTTGGAGATTAGGAACATAGGCCCTCGTAGAGCGAGTACCGGTTCCTATCTATAATAGAACTCAGTGTTCATGTCTGCGATCGCTTCCAGGTAGTAAGGAGTCTTCTAAACATTCAGGGACGTAGGCCCTTGAGGAGCGAGTACCGGATCCTGTCTTAGCAATCTGAAATCAAGAAGAGAGAGAGCGAGGCCCCCGAGGAGCAGGTACCCCTAGGTAAGTTCGTAGAGGCTTGCAAGTAGCGTGGACTGCTGAAGCAAGTCCATATGGATTCCTTGCTAACTAGGTTCGTAGATGCAAATAGCGTGGACTGCCGAGGCAAGTCCAATTGGAGTCCTTGCTAACTCAATTCATAGTAGCAAACAAAGACCCTTTTAAGCTGGAAGCAGATGACGTCACTACGGGGGGGTGCCCCTGAGGTTCGCGCCCTTGCTGGTACAAACTCTGGAGCGCGCGCACGCCTTTACATCACCAGGAACATGGCGGATCCGCAGCGTCAAGCCAGCCTGGGAATTCCAGGAAGAAGAGGTGAGGAGAAGCCGCGGCAGCATCTGTCCGTCAGACCCGAAGGGAGTCGCCACAAAGGTAGAGAGGGTGGAGCGAGGGCGAGAACAGGCATGAATGCAACAAGAGGCTGCTTGTGGGCTTGTCCCACAAACAAAATTGCAACAGCACCCTCTCCTCAAAGACCCCCTCCCCAGTTCTTTTTCTACAACAGAGGGGTCAACGAACTGAAGCTGGAACTTCTTGGTGGTGGACTGAGGTGATGTCAAATTCAAAGCTGGAAACATAAAGTTGAGGTCGTGAAAGATCAGGATTCAGAGAAGATGTAGACAAACATTGCAGGTGCAGATCTAGCAGGATACAGGAATTGCAGGGCAGCAAGGCAGCATCTCAGATTCTAGGAGTTCAAGGTGGAAGAGATTGAAAACAAGGAGTCCAGGATAAGTGAGAAACACAGATGAAGCCATGTTCTTGGAGTATAGTCCGAGACTTGGTTCTTAGTAGCTCAAGACGGAAATGGAAAGCACACAAGCAACATCCTCTTGGTGGAAACGATGATGAACACACTTCAGGCACCAAGCTGGATTCTTTAAATGCAAGGATTGTATTCCAAAAGAGTAAGCAGAGGATGTTACAAGTGCCACTTGCTCTTAGGTAGGCATTGGTACAAGAGGGACCCGGAAAAAACCAGGAAATCCAACGAACATTGCACAAAAGATAGAAAGCAAGTCCTGGAGACAATTTTATCTTTCGAAGATGTTGGTTCATAGACAAATGGGAAAAAGCTCAAGATTACTGCTTCCATGCCTTACAAGGCCAGATGATGAGGGAAGTCTCTGTTGTGGGACTGCGGTTAGGGGACCCATCTCTGGTGGTATATGTGTACCCCTGGGTGACGACGCAGCTGTAGAGGAGCTCCAGCAAGCGCCGAGGCAGGTGAAAGGTGCCCAAGTGTGTTATGAATCTGCTCCTGAGGAAGGAGGAGTTAGCAATCTGTTAGGAAACTGCTCCTGTGGAAGGAGGAGTTAGCAATCTATTAGGGATCTGGGTTGCGGCCTCCTGAAGAAGGGAGGAGTTAGCAACCTGTTAGGAATCTCCGGGAGGAGTTAGCAATCTGTATGATCTGCTCCTGTGGAAGGAGGAGTTAGCAATCTGATATGCTCAGCTCCTGTAGAGGGAGTAGATAACAATCTGTTAGGGTTTAGACTGCGGAGTAGCAATCTGTTATGAACCTGTTGCTGAAGACTCTTGATGGGGAAGGAGTAGCAATCTGTACCAGCGGAGTGCTTGGAGAGGGCACTCAGCTGTAGAGGAATGTAGATAGGTGGATCCTTGGGCCTATGGCAGATGGCATTACCCCCAGGAGGATATCCTGAGAGGGACCACTGGCTAGGCTTGGGTATAGAGACAGACACAGATAGTTCTTTTATTAGACAGGTTGGTAGAACCACCAGAGGTGGCAGTAGTGAGCTGATATGCCCGGCAGGGCTGACGTCCCTCGGGTACTGGAACAGCGATTTCAGGGTTGCTGAGCTATAGAAAGACTATAGATAGTAAGTAGACAGAGTATGTTGTGTTCATAGCCAGAACTAGATGACAAATCTCACATAAGGTCTTAAGGAAGCTCAGTAGCTGGAAAGGGTTAGGCCCTCGAGGAGCAAGTACCTGGTTCCAGGGAAAGCTCTGGGAGAGTGATGGTAACTCACAAATGTCTGTATCTGTGATAGCTTCCAGGCAGTAGAGAATCTTCAGTGTCCAGGAACATGGGCCCTTGAGGAGCGAGTTCCAGTTCCTATCTGCAATCTGAAATAAAGAAAAGAGAGTGAGGCTCCCGAGGAGTGGGTACCCCTGGTAAGTCCGAGGAGGCAGAGTAGCGTAGAGAGACAAGTGAGTCCAAGTCAATCCCTGCTTGAAGCGAAGACTTTCTCCTTGCTAACTCGATTTGTTAGCGAATACTGAGACCTTTTATATTGGAAGCGGATGACGTCAACTTAGGGGGACGCCCCTGATGTTCACGCCCTTGCTGGTACATCAATCGGAGTGCGCGAGTGCCCTACGTCATCAGGCAACATGGCGCATCCGCAGCATCAAGCCGGTCTGGGGACGCCAGAGGGAGATGGCATGGAGACGCCGCGGCAGCTAACTGTCCATCAGACCCGGAGGGAGTCGCCACAGAGGTAGAGAGGGCAGATTGAGGGCATCGAGCAGCGATGGACGCAACAGAGTGTAGACTGGTGTAGATGGACCTTGACCATTGCCGCACCTGTGCACAGTAGAGACTCAGACAGCGCAATGTTTGGTCTCATGAGTGGTCCTCTGATTACTCCTAGCCCTTTCGGACCTGCTGCATGGAGTAGCAACTGCGACAGGGTGAATGGTGGTCAAAGGATGAAGACATCAGATGAAGATTCGAAGAAGTGAGGGCTTCACGAAGAGATGAAGACGAAGAACTTAGATGGAGTCTCAAGGGTTTAGAATTCTGAGGTGGTACTGCGACAAGGCGCGCCCTACACTGCCCAGCAAGGCAAGTCACGGACCATGCATGCATGTGCCCTACTCAACCAGGCAAGGCAGGTCGCGGGCCATGCTTGAGGTTCCCAAGACAGGTTGCTTGAAGAGGTGAGACAGGGCTCACGGTTGATTGAAGAAGAACTCCGAAAGAGTCACAAGTTGCTTGAAAAAATACTGAATAGATCCAGGGTAAGGTATGACAAGACTCAACAAGACCTGGACCGAGACACACCCACCCAGCCAGTCAAGGCAAGGCAAGGACCACATCGAGTGGAGCAGGACATTATTAGAATTCATTATCAGGATGAGATAGTCACAGGGGATTCCAGAGAACCCGGCAGTAAAATAGGACCTTAGGAAAGAACCTAGGGGCCGAACCCCAGGAACCAAGGACTCGGGGCCCAGGACTCAGCACAGGAGCATAAGTAAGACGCGGAATATGGCACTGGAGCTCGAAGGTAAAAGCAGGATCCCTCCGGTGAAGGTGCTGTCAATGGAAAGGACTTTAGAAGAATTGAAGAGAAGGACCAGTGACAGTACATCTGGAACTGCCGAGGTTAGAAGGTTTGAAGAAGGACCAGTGGCGGGACATCTGGAACTTCCGGGTTTAGAAGGTTTGAAGAAGGACCAGTGGCAGGACATCTGGAACTTCCGGGTATAGAAGGTTGAAGAGTTGAGAAGATTTGAAGACTTGAGAAGATTCGAGGACGAGAAGACATTGTGAGGACGAACATCAGGAACATCTGGAACACAGAAGCTGACGAGACGAGAGACCAAGACGAAGACATGGAATTCCAATGAAGAACAAAGTGCCAACGAGAAGCTGGATTCAGAGAGTCCTAAGGAGGACTGGCTCCTTGTGATGGCACCGAAGGAATGAAGACTAAAAACTTTTATACTGCAGAAGAGGCGGATACAATGATGACATCAGTAAAGCACCACTCCTTCGCTGTCCCTTTAAGAAGGGAGAAGAGGCACGGCTTCACCCCCTAGGAGAGGAGGCAGGACCACGGACAGTGGCCCTGCTGTGATGCAGAGTGCAGGAGCAGGAACTGGGCCGCAAACCAGGCCTCGATGTAGCAGGCGGCCTCCCTGTAAATGGGGTTGCATCTACCCCACTGACATTCATGGTCTGGTCAGAGCGGTGCATCCCGATAGGCTAAGTAAGTGGTCACCTAGGGCACCTAGGGCACCCGCCATTAGGGGGCAACAAAGAGCAGCCTTATGGGGCCACGAGCGGAGCTCATCCCACTCACGCCGAGAGAAGTAGAAACTCGGCAGGCTTCGAGCAGAATCTATCCCACTTATAGCCAAGAGGAATAGAGACTTGATGTGCCACAAGCGGCAGAGACTCAGCAGGCTGCAAGCAACGCTCATCTTGCTCGTGGCCGAGAGAAGCACAGTCTCAGTGGGTCATGAGCTGCACCTCTGTTTGTGTGTGTGTGTGTGTGTGTCTGTGTGTGTGTGTGTGAGTGAGAGAGATTGTGTGTGTACGAGAGAGCAATGGTGTTAGTGAGAGAGAAGGAAGAAGCCTGTGTTAGGGTGTGAGTATCAATGAGACAAGAAACATAAGTATGTTTAAAAGAAGGGGCCTGTCTGAGTGAATGAGGTTGGGGTCAGAGGCGAGGCCTGGACTGGGGGGGGGGGGGGGGGGGGGGGGAGGGGACAAGCGCAAAGCAGAAGATTCGTCTAGGGCACCTAATGACCTTGTACCAGTCCTGGGTCTGGTCAACCAGCAATGGTCCATCTCCAGGGTCTTCTTTAATGAACACCAAACTGAAATATTTGTTTAATATTTCTGCTATTTCTTCAACTTTCTCCACACATAGGGCCGGATTTTAAAAGCCCTGTGCGCGTAAATCCGGCCGGATTTACACGCGCAGGGCACTCATGCACCGGTGCGCCTATTTTGCATAGGCTGCCGGCGTGCGCACAGCCCTGGGACTCGCGTAAGTCCCGGGGCTTCATAAAAGGGGCGGGGGAGGGGGCGTGTCTGGGGCAGATACGGGGTCAGGTGGCGGTTCGGGCAGGTCTGGGGGCTTGGTGCCGGCTCGGGGGTGTGGCCGAGGCCTCTGGACCAGCCCCCGGGTCGGGTGATGGTTTGCCAGCAGCCTGCTGGCGCGCGCAGATTTACGCCTGCTTTCGGCAGGCGTAAATCTGCCAACAAAGGTGGGGGGGGGGGTTTAGATAGGGCGGGGGGTGAGTTAGGTAGGGGAAGGGAGGGGATGGTGAGGGGAAGCGGAAGGAAAGTTCCCTCCGAGGCCGCTCTGATTTCGGAGCGGCCTTGGAGGGAACAGGCAGCACGCGCCGGACTCGGCGCGCGCAGGTTGCACAAATGTGCACCCCCTTGCGCGCGCCGACCCTGGATTTTATAAGATACGCGCGTATCTTATAAAATCCAGCGTATTTTGGTTTGCGCGCGCGTAAATTTATAGAATCTACCCCATATTGCCTGGCTCAAAACCTGGTGTAAAGAATGTGGATTTGGATACACTGGAGGCTGGGGCCATGTATGGTGCAATAAAAAATGTATATGATAAGGATGGTCTACATTTGTCAATAGCAGGAAAGAGGAAATTAAGTGAAAAATTAAGACATTTAAACTAGCGAGTGGTAGTGGCAGGAGGTAGCCAGTGAATTTGGCATGTCACCCCCAAGCAAAACAGGAAGAGGGTAGGGGAATCAGTTCTAAAAAGCAGAAAAGGTGACTAGGAACAGCAGCTGGAAAGCTATGACTACAAGTACTCATAGTATAGCAACAAAATCCCAGGCCTGCAGGCCCTAATGTTGGATGCAGAACTGGACATTGTTGCTTTTACGGAGACATAGTTCAATGATTTTCATGAATGTGATATGGCCATCCCGAGCTATAACTTGCTCAGAAAGGACATAGAGGAAAGAAAAGGGGGAGGAGTAGCTCTTTATGTCAAAACAATATCCAAGCAACTGAATTGCAAGGGACATAGGGTAGAGAATAAACATTATGGCCCGTCCTAAAAAAAGAAGATGGTGCTTCCATTGTTACTGGTGTGATTTACAGGACATCGACTTAAACAAATGAACTGGACAGAGAACTCATTGAAGACATCCAAAAGGTGGAAAAGAAAGGCGAAGTGTTTCTCTTTGGAGATTTTAAACTGCCAGATGTGGACTGGAGTATTCATTCTGCAAAATGTATGAGAAGTAGAGATAAGGCAGAGAACCTTCAAGGGGCTCTGCTCAAACAAATGGAAACAGACTTTGTCAAAATGAGGATGTACCTACAGAAAGAACTGGAAGACTGGGTGGAGGTGGAACAGTAGACCACGTTAAAAGTTGTATTACAGTGCTTCTTGTTTTTTGCTCAATAAAAAAGTGTTTGAACATTAAAAAAAAAAAAAGAAGCAACAAATCTATTTGTTAGAAAAGTAAAAAAGAGTAAAAGGAAAAAGAAACTGATCTGGTTCTCTAAGGAGGTGACTGAAAAAATAAAGGATCCCAAAAAGAGGAACACAGGGAAGAATAATATCTGTTATAAGTCTGACAAAGAAAGAAATCAGGAAAGAAATGGTCAAGCAGAAGAAAGAACTGCTAAAGAGGTAAAGCGAGGAGACAAAACATTTTTCAGATATATCAGAGAAAGAAAGGTCAGAAGTGATATGGTGAAATTGAAAGGTGCATGAACTTTGAACCTTTTCTGTTGCAAAGGAAGCTATTGAACTAGGAGTCATGAAATGAAATTCCAGGGGGGGGAACAAAATCAGGAAATATTTCTTATGGAGTGAGTAGTGGATGCCTGGAATGCTCTTCCAGAAGAGTGGTGAGGACGAAAACAGTAAACAAATTGAAAAGGGCATGGGATATACACTGGATCCCTAAAGATTAGGAGGTCCATATTAAAAAGCCATTTAGCCATGGGTAAGCCGTTTAGATGGATAACTATTACATTATCAGCCTAAAAAAAGAAAGGGGCGTTTCATGGGCAGGTAGGAGCAGAGTTACCTAAAATTTGTAGGGTATTTTTGTATTAGTTGCATTCAAAAAAAAAAAAATCAACCTCCAACAGGGCCAGACCTCAGTGCCCGGCCTGGGAACCAGGCCAGGACCATTTTTCTCGACCTAGGACAACCCAGCTAGACTTTTTTTTAGCAGTTTGGAGGTTTTTTGTTTCAGGGATTTTTTTTCCTAGTTTAATTTTTTTTTTGTTTGGCAAATGAATCAAACAAAAAATATTAAACAAACAGCATCTAGATGAAAAAACAACCACCCCAAAATGAAAAAGCAAATTAAACCAAAAATTTTGGGGCTGCATATCCCTACTATGGGGTAGATTTTAAAGGGATACGCGCGTACCCCCCGAAAACCTACCCCAAACCCCCCCTGCGTGCACAGAGCCTATTTTGCATAGACTCGGCGGTGCGCGCAAGCCCCGGGACGCGAGTAAGTCCCGGGGCTTGCATGGAGGGGCGTGTCGGGGGGCGTGTCAGGGGGGCATGTCGGGAGTGACGCACTGTTTCGGGGGCATGTCGGAAGTGACGCGCTGTTTTGGAGGCGTGTCCGGGGGTGTGGTTCCGGCCCGGGGGCATTCCGGGGGCGTGACAGCGGCCCTGGACCAGCCCCCGGACCAGAACATGGAGCGCGGCAGCCGGCCCGGCGTGCGTAAAGTTACGCCTGCTTCCAGGCCTGCTATTAAACAGGTCTAAAGTTAGCCAGAGAAACGTATCTGGCTATTAGATAGCCAGGTATAATCAGTGGCACAACCACACCACTGAATTTTCTGGCCAAGTTAGCTGGATATGTTTATCCAGCTAACTTGTTCAGTTGGACAGTGGCTCTCTACATTTAAACATCCTTTCAATAGCCTAAGTAGGAATGTGACTCAATTAAAAAAAGTATCTACTTCCTTTGGATTTCATTGGTGAGCAAAATTATCCTTGAATCACCTTTAAAATTCACAGAGTATAGGAACTATTTTCAAGTGTCAAAGGCATACCTGGTTTACAAGCCTTGTAAACTTTTTCAAGGAGCTGTAGGCACTTTTTTTCTGTCCAGATGTGTATGATCCTAGCCAAAATGTACAAGTCAGATTCTGGAATTGAATCTTCAAAAAAGTCTCCTGCAACAAAGAAGTAGATATGAATTGTGCATGTTTTTCAAGTATTGTAAACACTAGGGGCCAGATTTTAAAAACTACGCACGGGCGTAGATTTGTGTGCGCAACCCAGCGAGTACAAATCTATGCCCGATTTTATAACATGCGCGCGCAGCAAAGAAAACAAAAAGGAAAAGGTAGGGGGAAAGGGCGGGGGAGGTAGGGGAAAGGAAGGGGGAAGGTGGGGTGGGGGGGATGGGAACGGGAGAAGGCTGCGCGGCTCAGGTTCTGGAAGCCAAATTTAGGCTCTTAGGTAGAAAGCTGAAATCCAGAATCTCCAGGGTAGCATTCTCTGAAATGCTCCCTGTTCCACGCGCAGGTCCCTAGAGGTAGGCAGAGCTCCGGAGTCTCAATGCGTGGATGAGAAAATGGTGCAAGGAAGAGGGATTCAGTTTTGTTAGGAACTGGGGAACCTTTTGGGGAAGGGGGAGTCTTTTCCGAAGGGATGGGCTCCACCATAACCAGGATGGAACCAAACTGCTGGCAGCTTTTAAACTAGAACAAAGGGGAAAGCTGACAGTCGCTCAGCAGCGCATGGTTCGGAGGGAGAGGTATCTTCAAAGGATACTAATGATGCATTAGAATTAGGGCATCCCAACATTGAGGTTCCAATAATAAGAAAAGTAGTCCAAGTGCCTGTAAATAAAAATTCCAATTTATCCCTATCAATTAAAAATCAGAATGAAAATGCTAACAAAAAATACACATTGAAATGTTTATATGCTAAGCCAGAAGTCTAAGAAGTAAGATGGGAGAATTAGAATGTATAGCAGTGAATGATGACATAGACTTACTTGGCATCTCAGAGACATGGTGGAAGGAGGATAACCAATGGAATAGTGCTAAACCGGGGTACAAATTATATCACAATGACAGAGAGGAGAATCTGGGAGGCGGGGTGGCGCTTTATGTCCGGGATGGCATAGAGTCCAACAGGATAAAGATCCTGCATGAGATTAAATGCACAATCGAATTTTTAATGGGTAGAAATCCCTTGTGTGTTGGGAAGAGTATAGTGAGGAATATACTACCATCCACCTGGACAAGATGTTGAGATGGACAGTGAAATGCTAAGAGAAATTAGGGAAGCTAACCAAATTGGTAGTGCGGTAATAATGGGAGATTTCAATTACTAAAACAAAAAAGTGCAGAAAGGATTTAGTCCAAACCACAAGGTAGTTCAAAAGCTCTACAGAGCAAAATAACTTTTATTCATTTTTAAGCGGCAACTCCACTGACTTAAAATCGCAGCAATTTAGAACACGTCCCCTGACACGGTCCCGTGTTTCGCCTAGGGCTGCATCGGGAGGGAGTAACAGTTTTTTCACAAGACACTGTAAATAAACATATACTGGTTAGGACATAGAGCTGCAAATGCCGACATAAATTATACAGTACAATTTTTACAACCATGTCATCACATACCTGAATGCAAGAAAGTTTCAAAATTGGCAGGGAGCGCGTCCATCTTGAATACAGACAGGCATTTAAACCTACCGGAGTTGGCGCGAAACTCAGGTTGACAGGTCACATGGTCATGCGGGGCCAATCACAGCGGCCCCCGTTCCTGAGGCGCAACTAGCAGTGCAAGCAGCAAAGCATTTGGTGACCCCACACCAATTATATGAATAAATGCCATTCGAGTTCCCGATTTAACCCTTTGGGGGCTACTGTGTCAAGGTGGAAAATCCACCTCTGCTCGACTCGTCCTAACTGCTCATTGTAGTTGCCACCCCGGGAAGAACGAGGGACAACCTCAATGATGCAGAAGAATAAATCAGAGAGGGTGTGTGCCTGTTGAACCCAATGTGTAACTAAAGGTTCATTTTCACGAGTGTTGCGTATATTTGAGCAATGCTCAATGATGCGAGTTTTTATCATTCTAGAAGTTTTTCCCACATAAACCAGGGGACAAGGGCAGGGAATTATGTATATTACTCCTTTTGTGGTACAATCAGAAGAGGCCCGGAAAGGAAAAACGTGTTGTGTGATGGGATGTGTAAAAGACGTACACATCACAGTGTGTTGACACATGGTGCAGTGTCCACAGGGCTGATGTGTATCCAGGGAGGAAGGAGCCCCCAGTTTAGAATTTAAATCCGAATGAATCAATCTATCACGAAGGTTACGGCCCCTACGGTATGTAAACCTCAGGGGGCCTTGAAAAAGACGGTTCAAAGAGAGAGACTGCCAATGTCTACGGATAATACCGGTGACCTGGCGGCTCAAAATGGAAAAAGGTAAAATACAATTGTTAACAGTATCAGATGATCGAGGTCGTGGGAGAAATAACAGATCCCGGTTCACAAACAGGGCCCGTTTAAAGGCACTCTTTATCACTCGAGAAGGGTATCCCCTTGACAGAAACCTCCCAGTCATCAGTTTGGCCTGAGATACGAATTCCTCCCGAGTTGAGCAGAGTCTGCGCATGCCCAAAAATTGCCCGGTAGGGATATTATGACATAGATTGCGCGGGTGACAGCTGTGAAAAGAGAGTAAAGTATTTCGATCGGTTTCTTTGCGGTAGATAGTAGTAGTGAACTGATTCTCATGTGTAGATATTAATATATCCAAAAAAGGAATTTGACATGGAAGTATTGCAAAATTAAACTAGTCAAAGAAAAGAAAAAATTGTACATCGGTCCCTTGCCATATAAGAAAAATGTCGTCAATAAACAGACGCCACAGGGGTATACACTTCTAACCTTCAGATGGATATACAAAGGTTTCCTCAAACTGTGCTACAAAGAGGCACGCCAAGCTAGGGGCCATAGTGGCCCCCATCGCCGTGCCCTTAATTTGCTGAAAAAAAGAATCTTTAAACCGAAAATAATTTTTAGTCAAAGCCAAATCCGCCAAGGTAGTTAAAAAAGTCGTGGGGACCCGACATGGGACTTGACGTTAAGTTTAAAGTTTCTTCAATGATTTTTAGTGCCTCTACCTGCGGGATGTTTGTATACAGAGAGACAATGTCCAGAGTGACAAAGAAAAATGAGGTGGATGGAACAGGTGTATTTTCTAAGATCGTAATCAAGTGAGATGAGTCACGAATGTATGACCGAATTTGTGGAACCCAGGGTTTCAGAAATAGATCAACGAACTGAGACAACGGCTCAAGGACTGACCCAATTCCTGCCACAATGGGCCGGCCGGGAGGATTATCCAAGGTTTTATGTACCTTGGGTAAGGTGTAGAAAACCGGTATTTTTGGAAAATCAGTCACCAGAAATTTGGCTTCCCGAGGTGTCAATATTTTCATGTCTGCTGCATTCTGTACCACTTCCTTAATATGATGTAGGAGGTCCGGTGTGGGGTCACCAGCTAATGGAAGGTAAAAAGAGCGATCATGCAGCTGGCGATAAGCCTCAGCCTCATAGTGTTCAATGTCCTGCACCACTAAACCACCACCTTTATCTGCAGGCTTAATTATGATGCTCTGATCACGTTCCAGAAGTTTAATGGCCTCATGTTCATGTTTAGACAAATTAAAACAAGTGTAGTAATGACTTGATACCAAACCGCGTATATCCTGGTCAACCAGAGTTTCAAAAGCTGCAATGAGTGGATCAGTGGTACCCGGCGGAACCCATCGGGATTTCGGGTACACAAGGGATTCATCACACGTAACAGGAGAATCAGCAAAAAATAGTTTCAACTTGAGGGCTCTACAGAAACGATATAGATGTATTTTAAGATCAAACAAATTATACTGTACAGTGGGTACAAACGATAACCCTTTCCCCAGGACCCCAAGTTCAACCTCAGACAAATTACGTGATAGGGATGTGAATCGTTTTAGGACGATTAAAATTATCGTCCGATAATTTTAATATCGTCTTAAACCGTTATGGAACACAATACAATACAGATTCTAACGATTTATCGTTATAAATCGTTAGAATCGTGAGCCGGCACACTAAAACCCCCTAAAACCCACCCCCGACCCTTTAAATTAAATCCCCCACCCTCCCGAACCCCCCCCCAAATAACTTAAATAACCTGCGGGTCCAGCGGCGGTCCGGAACGGCAGCGGTCCGGAACGGGCTCCTGCTCCTGCATCTTGTCGTCTTCGGCCGGCGCCATTTTCCAAAATGGCGCCGAAAAATGGCGGCGGCCATAGACGAAAAAGATTGGACGGCAGGAGGTCCTTCCGGACCCCCGCTGGACTTTTGGCAAGTCTCGTGGGGGTCAGGAGGCCCCCCACAAGCTGGCCAAAAGTTCCTGGAGGTCCAGCGGGGGTCAGGGAGCGATTTCCCGCCGCGAATCGTTTTCGTACGGAAAATGGCGCCGGCAGGAGATCGACTGCAGGAGGTCGTTCAGCGAGGGTTCCGGCGCCTCGCTGAACGACCTCCTGCAGTCGATCTCCTGCCGGCGCCATTTTCCGTACGAAAACGATTCGCGGCGGGGAAATCGCTCCCTGACCCCCGCTGGACCTCCAGGAACTTTTGGCCAGCTTGTGGGGGGCCTCCTGACCCCCACGAGACTTGCCAAAAGTCCAGCGGGGGTCCGGAAGGACCTCCTGCCGTCCAATCTTTTTCGTCTATGGCCGCCGCCATTTTTCGGCGCCATTTTGGAAAATGGCGCCGGCCGAAGACGACAAGATGCAGGAGCAGGAGCCCGTTCCGGACCGCTGCCGTTCCGGACCGCCGCTGGACCCGCAGGTTATTTAAGTTATTTGGGGGTGGGGGATTTAATTTAAAGGGTCGGGGGTGGGTTTTAGGGGGTTTTAATGTGCCGGTTTTTCGATTTTTCGATTTTTCGATTTTTTAACGATTTTTCACGATATTTTACCCCCCCAAACGGCAACAATACGATTCCCTCCCCCTCCCAGCCGAAATCGATCGTTAAGACGATCGAGGACACGATTCACATCCCTATTACGTGATGACAGATTAAAGATTGCTGGCGATTCTATTGCCACAAATCTGCTTGCTGGCTGGTCGCTCGAGTCACACGCTGAGCTGATGTAGTGTTGCCGCGTGGTCGCGATCGAGGGTTGCGATCTTGTCGGAGCGTCTGTCCTGAGTCTGGGGGTTTTTGTCCAGAGTCCAAAAAAGAAGAAGCTATAGATGCATAGCGTGTAGATGCCACTGTGGTCTCGGGCCGTGCGGTGGCCGATGCGCCCTCGCTGCGTGTCTGTTTTGATCGGGTTACAGGAATTTCTTCGCCTGAGGAATCTCCCGAAGAATCCTGGGCAAAAGTAACCTTCTTTGACGCTTGTTGCTGGCGGGGCTTGGCCATCCATTGGTACACAAAGCCTGATTTGTAATCAGTCTCGTCCCGGATAAATTTTCTATATTTCACAGTTTTCAAATCCGTTTTGAATTTGGTGTGATTTTCATGAAATTCACATAGCTCCCGGTCAAACACCTCAACCGGGGTAGAAGATTGATTGGCCCCACATGACCATGTGACCTGTCAACCTGAGTTTCGCGCCAACTCCGGTAGGTTTAAATGCCTGTTTGTATTCAAGATGGACGCGCTCCCTGCCAATTTTGAAACTTTCTTGCATTCAGGTATGTGATGACATGGTTGTAAAAATTGTACTGTATAATTTATGTCGGCATTTGCAGCTCTATGTCCTAACCAGTATATGTTTATTTACAGTGTCTTGTGAAAAAACTGTTGCTCCCTCCCGATGCAGCCCTAGGCGAAACACGGGACCGTGTCGGGGGACGCGTTCTAAATTGGTGCGATTTTAAGTCAGTGGAGTTGCCGCTTAAAAATGAATAAAAGTTATTTTGCTCTGTAGAGCTTTTGAACTACCTTGTGGTTTGGACTAAATCCTTTCTGCACTTTTTTGTTTTGGATATTATTGAAGTGCAGCATTTTGCTCTGCTGTGTTTTAGATTTCAATTACTCCAATATTGACTGGGTAAATGTAACATATGGACATACTAGATAGATAAAGTTCCTGGATGAAATAAATGATAGTTTTATGGAGCTAATGGTTCAGGAACTGATGAGAGAGGAAGCAATTTTAGATCTAATTCTCAGTGGAGCACAGGATTTGGTGAGAGAGGTAACAGTGGTGGAGCCACTTGGCAATAGTGATCTTAATATAATCAAATTTGAATTAATGACTGGAAGGGGGATAGTAAGCAAATCCATGGCTCTAGTGCAAAACTTTCAATAGGGAAACCTTGATAAAATAAGAAAAATAGTTATAAAAAAACTGAAAGGAGAAGCTACAAAGGTAAAAAGTGTGCAAGAGGCGTGGACATTGTTAAAAAAAATACCATCCTAGAAGCACAGTCCAGATGTATTCCCCACATTAAGAAAGGTGGAAGAAAGGCAAAACGATTACCGGCATGGTTAAAAGGTGAGGTGAAAGAGGCAATGTTAGCCAAAAGATCTTCATTCAAAAATTGAAAGAAGGATCCAACAGAAGAAAATAGGATAAAGCATAAGCATTGGCAAGTTAAATGTAAGACACTGATAAAACAGGCTAAGAGAGAATTTGAAAAGAAGAAGAGCTGAGGGAGACAGAGAGGTACATTGATGAGACCTTCAGGGACATACTGGCCAAGTCCCAAATTCAGTCTGGCAGCTCCAGTGCTGCCTTGGATCAGAAAGGTCTCCCAGTAGGAGAACATCACCCTGGTGTAGCAGGAAGTGATCCTGTAGCAAGGACCTGCTCTCCAGGTGATGTATTGTCCTCTCGCACTGAGGACAAGTCTCCCAGGGCTACTGCCCAGGATGGAAGGGTTAGGCCGGCCATCATAGTTGGTGATTCAATTATTAGAAATGTAGATAGCAGGATGGCTGGTGGACATGAGGACCTTATGGTAACTTGGCTGCCTGGTGCAAATGTGGCAGACCTCACGCGTCACCTAGATAGGATTATAGACAGTGCTGGGGAGGAGCCAGCTGTCCTGGTACATGTGGGCACCAACGACATAGGAAAATGTGGGAGAGAGGTTCTGGAAGCCAAATTTAGGATTTTAGGTAGGAAGCTAAAATCCAGAACCTCCAGGGTGCCATTCTCTGAAATGCTTCCTGTTCTACGTGCAGGTCCCCAGAGGCAGGCAGAGCTCCAGAGTTTCAATGCGTGGATGAGACAATGGTGCAGGGAAGAGGGAATCAGCTTTGTAAGGAACTGGGGAAACTTTTGGGGAAAAGGGAGACTATTCCGAAACGATGGACTCCAACTTAACCAGAGTGGAACCAAGCTGCTGGCACTAACTTCCAAAACGGAGATAGAGCAGCTTTTAAACTAGAACAAGGGGGAAAGCCGACACTCAGCAGTGCATGGTTCAGAGAAATGTATCCTTGAAGGATACTAATGAAACAGGAGAGTTAGGGCACCCCATCAGAGAGGTTCCATTAAAAGCAAACATAGTCCATATGTCTATATATAAAAAATAACCAAAACTAATGATTTCCGAATTATCCCAAACAACTGAAAAGCAGGTTGTTAAAGCAAACAAAAAAACACTTTGAAATGTCTGTATGCCAATGCCAGAAGTCTAAGAAGTAAGATGGGAGAGTTAGAGTGTATAGCAGCAAATGATGAGATTGAAATAATTGGCATCACAGAGACTTGGTGGAAGGAGGATAACCAATGGAACAGTGCTATATCAGGGTACAAATTATATCGCAATGATAGGGAGAATCAACTTGGCCGGGGTGTGGCACTTTATATCTGGGAGGGTATACAGTGCAACATGATACAGGATACAGGGTATACAGTGCGACAGGATAAATATCATACAAGAGACTAAATGCTCAGTAGAATCTATATGGGTAGAAATCCCATGTGTTTTGGGTAACAGTATAGTGATAGGAGTATACTACCATCCACCTGGACAAAATGGTCAGACAGATGATGAAATGCTAAGAGAAATCAGGGAAGCAACCCAATTTGGCAGTGCAATAATAATGGCAGATTTCAATTACCCCAATATTGACTGGGTAAATGTAACATCAGGACTTGCTAGAGACATAAAGTTCCTGGATGGAATAAATGATAGAGATGTGCAGGCAAAAAGTTTTCGTTGCGTACGCGATTCGTATTCGTGGAGGGTCAATTCCATTCCATGCGAACGTATGGAGAATTCAATAAGTTGTCGATCTGTAAATACGTTACTACTAAATTAAATACAACCCCCCACCCTCCTGACCCCCCCCCCCCCCAAGACTTACCAAAACTCCCTGGTGCTCCAGCGGAGAGTCAGGAAGCCATCCCTGCACTCATTTGTGGTTTCCTCACAGAGCCGATAGCCTGTGTCACAGGGGCTGCTGGTGCCATTGGTCAGCCCCCATCACATGGTCACCGGCGCCATCTTGTGCTCCTACCACGTGACAGGTCATGTGGCAGGAGGTCACTCCGGGACCCTCGTTGGACCCAACTGGAACTTTTGGCCAGCTTGGAGGGGCCTCCTGACCCCCACAAGACTTGCCAAAAGTCCAGCGGGGGCGACCTCCTTTCATGCCGTCCGTCCGATCCCAATACTCAAAATGGCGCCGATCGCCGCCATTTTGAGTCTCAAAATCGCCGTCCCGCCAATACTCAAAATGGCGCCGATCCCCGTCATAGTGAGGGCAAAGGCGATCGGCGCCATTTTGAGTATTGGGATCGGACGGACGGCGTGAAAGGAGGTTGCTCCCGGACCCCCGCTGGACTTTTGGCAAGTCTTGTGGGGGTCAGGAGGCCCCCCAAGCTGGCCAAAAGTTCCGGTTGGGTCCAACGAGGGTTCCGGAGCGACCTCCTGCCACATGATTTACCTGTCACGTGGTAGGAGCACAAGATGGCGCTGGTGACCATGTGACAGGGGCTGAGCAATGGCAACAACAGCCCCTGTGACACAGGCTATGGGCGCCGTGAGGAAACCGCAAACGAGTGCAGGGATGGCTTCCTGACTCCCCGCTGGACCACCAGGGAGTTTTGGTAAGTCTTGGGGGGGTCAGGAGGGTGGGGGGTTTAAATGTTTATTTAGGAGGCCGAATACAACGAATATCTGTTGAATACGTGGGGAGTCGCGATGCGTTTCGCCTCCCCACATATTCAACAGATTGCAAAAAATAAGTTGCGGATTTCAAATACGTGGAAAAAGGGTGCACACCCCTAATAAATGATTGCTTCATGGAGCAATTGGTTCAGGAACCAACAAGAGAGGGAGCTATTTTAGATTTAATTCTTAGTGGAACGCAGGATTTGGTGAGAGAGGTAACGGTGGTGGGGTCACTTGGCAACAGTGATCATAACATGATCGAATTTAAACTAATAACTGGAAGGGGGACAATATGTAAATCTGCAGCTCTAACACTAAACTTTCAAAAGGGAAACTTTGATAACTGGGTCAGACCAAGGGTCCATCAAGCCGAGCATCCTGTTTCTGACAGTGCCCAATCCAGGCCATAATAACCTGGCAAGTACCCAAAAACTAAGAAGATCCCATGTTACTGTTGCTAGTAATAGCAGTGGCTATTTTCGAAGTCAACTTGATTAATAGCAGGTGATGGACTTCTCCTCCAAGAACTTATCCAAACCTTTTCTAAACCCAGCTAGACTAACTGCACTAACCACATCCTTTGGCAACAAATTCCAGAGTTTAATTGTGCGTTGAGTGAAAAAGAACTTTCTCCGATTAGTTTTAAATGTGCCACATGCTAACTTTATTGGGTGCCCCCTAGTCCTTCTATTATCCGAGAGAGAAAATAACCGATTCACATCTACCCGTTCTAGACCTCTCATGATTTTAAACACCTCTATCATATCCCCCTCAGTCGTCTCTTCTCCAAGCTGAAAGGTCCCAACCTCTTTAGTTTTTCCTCATAGGGGAGCTGTTCCATCCTCTTTATCATTTTGGTTGCCCTTCTCTGTACCTTCTCCATCGCAACTATATCTTTTTTAAGATGCGGCGACCAGACTTGTTTACAATATTCAAGGTGCGGTCTCACCATGGAGCGATATAGAGGCATTATGACATTTTCCATTTTATTCACATTCCCTTCCTAATAATTCCTAACATTCTGTTTGCTTTTTTGACTGCTGCAGCACACTGATCCGACGATTTTAAAATATTATCCACTATGATGCCTAGATCTTTTTCCTGGGTGGTAGTTCCTAATATGGAACCTAACATCGTGTAACTACAGCAAGGGTTATTTTTCCTTATATGCAACACCTTGCACTTGTCCACATTAAATTTCATCTGCCATTTGGATGCCCAATCTTCCAGTCTTGCAAGGTCCTCCTGTAATGTATCACAGTCTGCTTGTGATTTAACTACTCTGTATAATTTTGTATCAGCTGCAAATTTGATAACCTCACTCGTCGTATTCCTTTCCAGATCATTTATATATATATATATATATATATATATATATATATATATATATTGAAAAGCACCGGTACAAGTACAGATCCCTGAGGCACTCCACTGTTTACCCTTTTCCACTGAGAAAATTGACCATTTAATCCTATCCTCTGTTTCCTGTCTTTTAACCAGTTTATAATCCATGAAAGGACATCACCTCCTATTCCATGACTTTTTAGTTTTCTTAGAGGCCTCTCATGAGGGACTTTGTCAAACGCCTTCTAAAAATCTAAATACACTACATCTACTGGTTCACCTTTATCCACATGTTTATTAATCCCTTCAAAAAATGAAGCAGAAGGACTGAACCAAATCAAGGTGAACCTAGAAGATGTGGTAGGCCTGATTGACAAACTGAAAAGTAGTAAATGTTATAGATCCCTAGGAGGGAGCGCTAGGGGGCGCTCCCGATTCTGGGTTGGGATGAGTGGAGTGTGCCCTTGGACCTCAGCAAGCCAGGAGAGGAGCCCCGGGGAAGCGCTGAGGCAGGCGAGACGTGCCCCTTCTGGGCAGGATGGAGGACTCTGGAACTTGGAAGACGAGATATGGAACTTGGAGCTTGGCAGACAAGACGTGGACTTCGAACTTGGAAGACTCAGGAGGCGAGGACTTGGAACTTGAAACACTCAGGACATAGGCTTGGAACATGGAAGACTCCAGACGAAGCTGAGCAAGGTCCCTCAGGCGCCCTACATAGCCCAGCTGGGCTGGTCGCAGACCACACTGTCCCCTTCGCGCCCTACACAGCCGGTCAGCTGGTCGCGGCCCACAAGGGGAGCGGAGCAAGCTCTGGACTTGGAAGAAGCAGCCCCAAGACCCTCCGAGGACAGGACGGGATATTTGGAAATTGGAACTTGGAAGTCTAAAAGCAAGGAACCTCCGGAGGCGTGGGCTGCTAACAAGGAGAACATCAGGAACTTGGAGACATGGACATCTGGAACATCAGGACTTGAACATGGAATGTCAGGACTTAAACATAGAAGATCTGGACTGAAACGGAACATCAGGACTGGAACAGAACATCAGGAACAGAGATCAGGAAAATGGATCATCAGGTACATCAACGAGGGATCCCAAGATGGAGAACAGGAATGCCAGGCAGGAGCGGAAGCAGAGGAGTCCTAGGGAGGACTAGCCCCTAGCCAAGGCGAAGACTGACTGAGCGAGAAGCCCTTTTATAGGGCAGACATACGAAGACATCCAGGGAGGAGTCCACAGGTGGGGCCAGGGAGCCACACCTACTGTTTCTTTAAGAAGGGGAAAGAGGAGCAGCCTCGCCCCTTAGGAGAAGGGGGCAGGACCTTGGACAGCGGCATCCTGCCGCTGAGGCAGAGCAGAAGGAAGCTGGGCTGCAGGCAGGCCCTGATGCTGGAAGCGGCCTCCCTGTCACTGAAAAGGAGCTCCAGGGCGGCCCACTAGCCGAAGAAGAAGACGGTGTCAACAGCGGCCTCCAGATGCGGAGGTAGACTGGTCGGCGGCTCCTGCCGCGTAGGAAGGTCCGGAGGCAGCTCCAGGCCACAGGAAAGGCCCCAATAAAAGCGACAGCGGCAATGGGGAACGGATTGGCTGGAGAGGTAAGAGGTCTACCGAGGCTCCAGCATCGCAACAGTAAATGACCTGGACGGGATGGTATACACCCCAGGGTTCTGAAGGAACTTAAATGAAATTTCAGATCTAGTAGTTAAAATGTATAACCTATCATTAAAATCATCCATTGTATCTGAAGGGTGGCTAATGCAATCCCAATATTTAAAAAGGGCTCCGGGGTGATCCGGGAAACTACAGACCAGTTAGCCTGACTTCAGTGCCAGGAAAAATAGTGGAAAGTAGGGATGTGAATCGTGTGATCGATCGTCTTAACGATTGATTTTGGCTGGGGGGGAGGGAAATCTGATCGTCATGTTTTTTTGTTTTTTTTTTTTAATCGTTAAAAATCGTAAATTGGGGGAGGGCGGGAAAACCAGCACACCAAAACAACCCTAAAACCCACCCCGACCCTTTAAAACAAATCCCCCACCCTCCCGAACCCCCCCCCAAAATGTTTTAAATTACCTGGGGTCCAGTGGGGGGGTCCCGGCGCGATCTCCCACGATCTCCCGCTCTCGGGCCACGGCTGCGTTAATAGAAATGGCGTCGGTGGCACTTTGCCCTTACCATATGACAGGCACCATTTTGGTTCCTGACACCCGACGTCACGAGTGCAGGAGATCGCTCCCGGACCCCCGCTGGACCCCCAGGGACTTTTGGCCAGCTTGGGGGGGCCTCCTGACCCCACAAGACTTGCCAAAAATCCAGCGGGGGTCTGGGAGCGACCTCCTGCACTCGCGCCGTATTGCCAATATTCAATGGCAATACGGCGCGTATTGCCAATATTCAAAAAGACTTTTGACAAGTCTTGTGGGGGTCAGGAGGCCCCCCCCAAGCTGGTCAAAAGTCCCTGGGGGTCCAGCGGGGGTCCGGGAGCGATCTCCTGCATTCGTGACGTCGGGTGTCAGGAACCAAAATGGCGCCGGCGCTACCTTTGCCCTGTCATATGGTAAGGGCAAAGGGCCACCGGCGCCATTTCTATTAACGCAGCCGTGGCCAGAGAGCGGGAGATCGTGCCGGGACCCTCCCACTGGACCCCAGGTAATTTAAAACATTTTGGGGGGGTTCAGGAGGGTGGGGGATTTGTTTTAAAGGGTCGGGGTGGGTTTTAGGGTTGTTTTGGTTTGCCGGTTTTCCCGCCCTCCCCCGATTTATGATTTTTTGACGATAAATCGGGGGAATTGTTATTGTATCGCGGCTCTAACGATTTTTGACGATTTAAAATATATCTGACAATTGTTTTAAATCGTCAAAAAACGATTTACATCCCTATTATCTGCACTAACCATATCCCCTGTGTTACGATGCCGCTCACAGAGCCCATCTCATGAGCAGACTCTCACCTTTCTCGCTGGCCGGGCCGGTGCCTGACTGCCTTCTCCACCTTCCTGGACCGACGCCACTGAAGAACTCTTCCATCTTTGCGGCTTATGTTGCCCTGGACAGCTGTTGCCGCTCCCATGAGGCCCAACCTTGCTGTACGTGGAAGGAAGGGCCACCACTGTTTCTTCACAGCATGGAAGCAGCTGCCAGGATGCTGCTTCACATGGCAGAAGTGCCGCTGCCAACTTCTTCATCTTCACGGCAGGGACACCGCCAACGCCGCTGTTTCAGTCCTGCATTGGGTTCCTCTAGGTGCGCTCGCCTCTGTACAATATTTAAAGGGCCAGAGGCGTGAAAAGCCCCTCGGCTCCAATGGATGATATCATCAGCCTGTTCCTCCACCAGCCCTATAAAAGGGCTCTACTTCCGCTCCTTGGGCCTTTGTATCGGATCTTCATGGTTGTCCATGCTTCTTCTGTCCGACAAGGTCTCCCATGGCCTGCTTTTGTCCAGATGGTTCCGTGTTCCATGTTAGATGTTCCTGGTCTCCATGGATGTTCCTATTCTTTGCTGGAGCTCTTTCGTTCCTGATATTCCTTGTTCCTGATATTCTAGTCCTGGTCCCGATGTTCCCATCTATGGCTCTTCATCCTGTTTCCAGGTTTCCTGCTTGTCCACCTTTCCTGACATGCCACCGTTGTGGTCCGTGACCAGCCCATAGGGGGCTGTGTAGGGCGCTTTGTGGCACAAGGGCTGTCTTCACGACTGTAGTGCAAGTCTCTGGAAGGCCCTTGCTTTTAATGCCGAGGTCTGTTCCTGAATCCAAGTTCTGAATCCTTGAATCCTGAGTCTTGAATCCGTGAATCCTGTTCCCGGTCTTTGGAGTTCCTTGTTCCTGCTTCCATCCATGCTCTAAACTCAACCCAGAACCTGCTCCTCTTCAGCATGGTCCGTGACCAGCCACAGGCGGCTATGTAGGGCAAACTTCGATGCAGGCCTCTCCTGAATCTTTGTCATGTTTCCAGTTCCAAATCTTCACTTTATCACCTGGAGTCTGCTTTGCTTCCAGCGTTGTCCGCAACCAGCCATGGGCGGCTGTGTAGGGCATGCTGCGGTGCAGTACTCACCATGTACTAGTGCCTGAATCCTCGACTGAGTCTTCCAAGTTCCTCAAGTCTTCATCTGAGTCTTCTAAGTTCCTCGAGTCCTCGTCTGAGTCTTCTAAGTTCCTCAGTTCCATGTCTTGTCTTGTTCCTGCCCTCAGCCTCTGTCTGGACTCACTCACTCGTTGTTCCCTAGTGGTGAGTCCGGAAGGGCTACCGAATAGCCGGAGGGCTACTCTTGAGACCAGCATTGCATTGCTGGGTCTCACTTTTGCATACAGGTCCAGTGGAGGTCTGAGCCTGCCTTGTTCCAGTTCCTTGATGTTCCTCGTCTGACTCCTAGTTTAGCCTTGATCCATCTCCAGCCTGTGTTTGGACACTCTCGTCTCCCACGGTGGGTGCCTTGGGACTCCTACCTGAACCATGCCTTGGTCCAAGAGCTCACATTCTCCTAGAAGAAGCGACCGCCCCCCCCCCCCCCCCCCCACTCCTGCTCGCAACACCCTGGCAACAAATTCCAGAGTTTAATTGTGCATAGAGTGAAAAAGAACTTCTCTAATTAGTTTTAAATGTGCTACATGACCCTGGAGAAGGACTGTCGCTGGTTAACAAGGCTGTGGATGGGGGTGGATTTAATTAAACCCCAGTTACAGAAGAGAATGTATGGGAAGAGCTAGGAAAACTGAAAGTAGACAAAGTCATGGGGCCTGATGAGATTAATCCGAGAATACTGAGGGAGCTCAGAGATGTGCTGGGGGTCTGCTGAGTGACCTATTCAATAGATACCTGGAAACAGAAGTGGTGCCAAGTGATTGGAGAAGAGTGGTGGAGGTCCTGCTTCACAAGAGTGGGAGCAGAGAGGAGGCTGGAAATTACAGGCCAGTTAGCCTCACCTCAGTGGTGGGAAAATTAATGGAGACTATTGAAAGAAAAGATAGTGAACTACCTACATTCTGGTGGCTGGCTTGATATGCAACAGCACGGATTCACCAGGGGAAGGTCCTGTCAGACGTATCTGATTGATTTCTTGATTGGGTGTCTAGAGAACTGGATTAGGGAAGAGCACTCAATGTGATTTACTTGGATTTTAGTACAGCCTTTGATACAATCCTGCATAGAAGACTCATGAATGAGAAGCTTGGGAGAAATCGCTAAGGTGGTGGTGTGAGTTACAAACTGGTTGATAGAGATGTGAATCGGAACTGAAATCCGAACCGATTCTGGTTCCGATTCACATCTATAGAGATGTGAATCGGAACTGAAATCCGAACCGATTCTGGTTCCGATTCACATCTCTACTGGTTGATGGATAAAAGACAGAGTGTGATGGTAAATGGAACCTACTCTGAAGAGAAAATGGTGTTAAATGGAGTGCCAAAGGGATCAGTGTTGGGACCGGTTCTGTTAAACGTCTTTGTGAGCAACATTGCGGAAGGGATAGAAGCTAAAGTTTCTCTATTTGCAGATTATACTAAGATCTGCAATAGAGTGGACATGCCAGAAGGAATGGAGAAAATGAAAAGTGATTTAAGGAAGCTTGAAGAGTGGTCGAAGATATGGCAACTGGGATTTAATGCCAAGAAGTGTAGGGTCATGCATCTGGGATATGGTAATCCGAAGGAACTGTATGCAATGGGGGGGTGAAGCACTGCTGTGAATAGAACAGGAGAGAGACCTTGGGGTGATAGTGTCTAGTGATTTAAACATAGCAAAGCAATGTGACAAGGCAATAGCTAAAGCTAGAAGATTGCTGGGCTGCATAGAGAGAGGAATATCTAGTAAGGAAGTGATAATCCCTTTGTACAGATCCTAGGTGAGGCCTCACCTGGAGTACTGTGTTCAGTTCTGGACACCATATCTCAAAAGGGACAGAAACAGGTTGGAGGTGGTCCAGAGAAGGACAACCAAAATGGTGGGAGGTTTCCATCTATTAACTTATGAGGAGATGTTGAAGGACCTAAATACATATATCCTGGAGGAAAGAAGAAGCAGATGAGATATGATACAGACCTTCAGATTCTTGAAAGGTCTTAAAGATGCACAATCAACAACAAATCTTTTCCGCTGGAAAGAATCCAGTAGAACTAGGGGTCATGAAATGAAACTCCAGGGAGGTTGACTCAGAATCAATGTCAGGAAATATTTCTTCACAGAGAGGGTGATAGACACCTGAAATGCCCTGCTGGACGAGGTGGTAAAGACAAAATAGTGCAAGAGTGGAGGAGTAGCTGTTATGGTCCCGACCTGCAATAGTCTGCGGGCCGGTGCCCCACCGACCTCAGGATGCCTTGCAGCAGCAGTGGCAGTGTCCTTGAGGCCTACTCGGGCCTGCCTAGCTCCTTCGCACAATGCTCCCTCTGCGAGGGAGACACCGCTAACGTCCTCAGCTGGCCCCGCCCCTCTAGGCACACGCTCACGCTGGGGCACTGAATTTAAAGAGGCCAGCATGGGAAGAGATGGCTCTGCCCCTGAAGGATATCAGACGCCAGCAGGGATTTAAACCCTGCAGTCAGCCTTACTCCTCGCCTGGCAACGAGGTTAGCTCCTCTGAGTGTGCTAGTTGCTGTTCCTGCCTTGCTTCCTTTCCCGCCTTCCTTATCATCCTCTGGCTTCTGACTTTGGCTCGTCCCCGGGCTTCTGACTTTGGCTTGTCCTCTGGCTCCTGACTTCAGTTCGTCCCCTGACTTCCTGCTTGCTGCCTGCCTCAACCTTGGTTCGTCTTCAGTCTCTGCTGTCAGCTGTCTGCCCTGAATCCTGGTTTGTTCTCCTTCCTGCTCTTCATCTTCCGGACTGCTCCATCCAGGAGGCCTCACCTAAGTCCAAGCGGCTCGGATCCTCACAGGCTTCTCCTGGGGAGACCTCAGGCTTCCAATGGTGAAGTTCCAGTTGGCCTCCTGGTTCCAGCTTCTCCTCCTCTCCATACTCCCGGACTACTCTTCAGATACTCGCCTTCAAGAGACCACCCATAAGTCCAAGCAGACCGGATCCTAAAGAGCTCCTCCCGGGGGGATCTCGGGTCTCCTGGCTTGAATCACCTCCCGGCTACGACCTCCACTGTGGGCCTTCCACAGTGCACCATCATCAGTTCTAGCCAGGTCAAGGGGCCACGAACTCATCAGGAGTCTAGTGGTTAGCGCAGCCGGTCTCCTGTGAACTAGGAGACCGGGGTTTAAGGTCCCACTGTTGCTCCATTGCCTCAGGTACAAAATTAGGCCAGAATTCATCTTTCCATGTGGAATGATGAAACCTGCACTAAAGGGGGTGGGGGGGGGGCAAAGGAGGGAGTGGGCAATAGCCTGCAGCTGATTGCATCATGGCGGTGTGATTTTGCCGGCCGCAGTGCGGCCAGCTGCAGGCTATCAAGGGCATGGTGCCACTATAAAAGATGGTGCTACTGCCGACGATAATGTTCGAAACATTATCGCTGGCAGAGGTGCCAACTCCTCCCCTCCCCCTAATTTTAATGTTGCCGCTGTGAAAAGGCCCTAACGCATGCGATAAATCCTTAGAAAATAACCTCCTTAGATTGTAAGCCCTCTGAGGATAGGGAAATAACTACAGTAACTGAATGTAATCTGCTTTGAAGTGCTGAAAAATGTGTGAAAAGCAGAATATAAAAATCTAAATAAATAAAAGGGCATGGGATAAACACTGTGGATCCCTAAAGGCAAGTGGAAGGGGAATGAAGTAAGAGGCAAGGGAGTAACTTGCTGGTTTGACAGATACTACCCTTAACAAATAAGCCTTCATATTGTGATGCAACTCCATTCTTGCTGCTTCAACGGCAGGGGGAGAAGAGGAATTGGATTCAGACAACAAGCAACAAGGACATTGAACTGTATAGCATGGGAAAACAAATAAGCATGGAGATAACTTGCTTGATGTGGCAGTTACAACCCTTAACCAAAAAGCCTGATGCAACTCCAATATTGGACTCAAACAAGAGCCCTGACCTTGGTGGTCTGAGTAACTCATAAGTATGGGAAACTGATAACTATGGGATCTGGATGGGCCAATGGCCATAAGGTCCTTTTCTGCTGTCAATTCTATGTTTATGTTTTCTATGTATTAACCCCTTTGGTCCTGCAGATTAAAAAGGAGATTTTGCAGGTTATGATACATCTTATTGGGCTAACATAAGAACCATTCAAAGATGAACTTTCAAGACTCTCTGGGCTCTATCTTCAACTCTGGTCACATGCAGGCACACTGAGTAGGTCCTGAGAAAGTTATTGGGCTCCCTGCTTTGGTGCCGTACCAGTTGTATGCCTCATCTCCCTGATTGGCTTGCAGGTGTGGCTGTGCATCTATGAGTCATTTAGAGCAGTGTTTCTCAACCTGATACAGAAGTAGCCCCCTAGCCAGCCTTCCTTTTAGGACACTCACAATGAGAGAGATTGAGATTTGTGTGCAATGGAAGCAGTACAGCCTCTATGCCAGGCATATTCATTGTGGCTAGCCTGCAAACCAGACTGGCTAATAGGCACTCTAGGACCAGCTTGAGAAACATTAGCTTGGAACATAGAAAAAGCATACATACAGTATGAAAGCTTCCAGCCAGTGACCAAAATGTTAGTTAATAGTGTAATATCCACTCTAGAAGAAGTATATTAGTTTACTTTACAGCATCTGCAGATCTTGGCTCTGGGATCATTTCAGTATTCATGCTTGCTGCTGAAATTTTTATTTCTTATATCTAATACATCATTTGCAATGAGAACAAAAATGGAATAATGCGACTCAAACCCACCTTCCTGGAAACGGATCCGATGTTCATCTGGGGATATAAAGTGCTTCTTTGCAGTTTCCACAACTTTAGGTAGGTCATAGATTGTCACCGTAGATGCTGGGTACAGAGAAATGCACTCCTTTGCCATAACCCCTGAACATCCTTGCACAGAATGCAAACAAAATGCTGCATGAATACAAGAGCATAAAACAGAAGCCCAAACTACCTACACTGCATGTAAGGTTTATGATACCAGACGTAGAGCCTTTGAATTACTAATGGTCCTTGGCTGAGCTTAATTTGTAGACAAAAAGGAAGCGGAACTGTGGAGGAAGGTGACATGGGTGGGACTAGAGCCAGATGTGACCTGTGCAAAGGGGCGGAGCCAGGGCTGGGTGGGAACTCTCACACACGCATACCCAAACGCACTCTTCACACACTTAACATGCCTGATGAGCACTGATAAATGAAGAACACCTGCGGGTTAGGGATGCAAGATCACTGGGGTAAGGAGGAGAAGGCTGGTAGAGAGAAAGGGGCTCTTTCTGTCTAGCCTTCTTCTCTCTACCCTGTGATCCTGAGCCTCCATCCCAGGCCGCCATAAATTCCACAGTAGTCTTTGTCCCATCCCTTCCTCCCACACCAGTGGTCCTAAAACCTCCAAATTTAACCTCCATCTCTGGTGGTTCTCGAACTTCATCTCTCCCTGGAAAATTACCCTCTCCAACTCTCTTCCTCTCACTCTTTATGCCAGAATCAGCTGAGTCACCTCTGCCTTAGTGGGGCTGGAGCAGGTTGGTGAGCACTGTCCGCTGTTATCAGTCTCTCCTTGGACAGGGATGCAGGGCCTGGAATTCAAAAGCATGGCCTGCTCTTTTTCTCCTTGGGGGTGAAAGGAAGGGAGAAATGCCATCTCATCACTCACTCTCTCTCCTCACCCCACCCCACCCCCCACTATGCCCAATCCTATCCTCTCCCTTCCTCTCCTCTTTCTCCACCCTCTCTGATCAATTCACTTACAGACTGCTCTCAACTCTGATCATCTCACTAATATCTCATAGTCTCTGATTCCCTCACTCCTACCCAGCAATACCTTTGATTCCCTAATTCCCTCTTTCCCCTTCCATTGTACGCAACCCACAGCCTCTCTGATCCCTTCACTCATTCTTTTGCCTTCCCACATCCCATCATTCACTTACTCTCCCCTTCTTCTGATCCCCTCACTCTCTTGCCCTTCTCTATCTCCTCAATCACTTTCTTTCCCCTCCCACTAATCCCTTCAGTCATCTTACATTCCCTCATTCATGCTCATGGCCATTTCACCCTCAGCAGTGTAGACACCAGCAACAGAGGCAGCAGGGCCTGGGATGACACATGATAAGCAGGAAGTCAACACACCCAGGAGTGGCAGAAGCAGTGAGGCTGACAGGCATTCAACCTGTGTCTTTTTTACCTTGACTGTTCTCCCTCAGAGCCTCCTAAATTGTGCTGGGAAGCTGCACCAAAATCAAAGACTTGTGCCTGCCTTTGTCTCAGGATATCAAATTCTTCAAACAACCCGCACATAAGAATAATTGTATTTTTATTTTTAAATATATTTTTTTATTTATTTCTATTTATTTCACCTAAGTGTCCCACTTTTACCCAATATTATGTCCAAGCTTCTCAAAACATGTATGTTAAAAATATTTAATGAGTGCAAAATGATGCTTCATACAATGCAAGAACACCAGACCTTGGTGTCTCGCTCAATTTTTGTTGTGTAATCATGAGCACCACCATCCACCACATAACCCTTTAATCAATTTTTGAAAAACATTTTTACTTTATATTTTCAATATTTTCTTAAAACTGATTTTTTATATATCTTTATATTTTATGTTTTAGAAGACCTGAATTTAAAACTTTGATGTGAAACACTGCATATAGAACAAGGGATTCAGGTTGCCAATTATTCGGGATCGGAGCATTACTTATCTTGCGTTTGTATTACACTCAGAGTCCTCGAAACAGATCTTTCAGTAGCACTTGCCCCAACAAGGCCCAGTTTCGACTGATCTTCTTCAGGAGAAGCCACTCAAACTGTGTCCAAAACGATTTGTTCATATTTCATTTTCCAAAAGGAATAAAGAGCTCGCCTGGGCGCTGCTCACTCCGTTCTCCTCTTCCAAAAAATGGCGAACCCGCTCTCCCTTGTTAGCATCCCTAATTTAAAGGGACTACCATCACATGACCTTAAACATGGCTGAATGACAAAATACCTCCTCCTCCAAACTCACTTATAGGAGAGATGACCAATCAATCAAATCGTTCAATCCAATCGGTGCCTCAGTTTTTAATTTAAAAATCCAGTATTGTTCCCTTCGATTTAATATTGTGCCCAAATCATCCCACGTAGATTTCCTCGTAACTTGTTCAATTATAGTCCATTTTAAATCATCAAAACTATAACCATGCTCTGCACAATGGTTGACCAGTGGCGCTGACATGACTCTATTGTTGATACGGGATCTATGCTCCATCAACTGGGTTTTGATAACTCTACTTGTACGTCCAATGTATACCTTCATGCATTTGCAAATTATAGCATAGATGACATTTTTGGACATGCAGCTAGTCTTTGCTTTACGTTTAACAACATATCCCGTGTTGGTATCAGTCCAGATATCACCTTCAATAGTGTTAGCGCAAATCGAACAACATCCGCACTGCTTGTGTTCTCCCTTATTATCAAATAAGGGCTGTGCCCTAGTTAAACTTGCATGCACTATTTTGCCCCATATGTTGAACCCCCGGTTTGTTGCAAATAACGGGAGTTCATTGAAAATCTTGTGAAGTCCCAACACATGCCAGTGCCTCTTGACAGAATTGATCAATGCCACAGTAGAAGTGCTTTGCTGGAGAACAAAGACCAACTGTTCCTGTGTCCTTCGTTCATGATAAGTAAGAAGTTGTGCCCTGTCACTATATTTAGATCTTTTGTAGGCTTGTCTGATAACTTTCACAGGATACCCACGATCCAAAAACTTCTTGGTGAGCAACTGAGCTTGTTTTTCAAATTCAATGTTGGATGAGCAAATTCTTCTAATCCGGAAGAATTGTGACACCGGAAGACCCTTTTTAAATGCTTTCGCATGGTGGCTGTGATATTTTAGCAAGTTATTTTTATCAGTAATTTTTTTGTTTACAGTAGTGAATAGTTGACCCTCCTTAATCTCAACTATCACATCCAAGTACACGATCTTAGATGTACTATGGTGAAAAGTAAATTTCAGATTTTGATCAACCCCATTTATCCAATTCTGGAAGGCCTCCAATTTTTCTTGTGACTCCTTCCAGACGACAAAGATATCATCTATGTATCTGTACCATGCCCCAATCATGGGCCACCATTGGGACTGGTAAATAATGGTATCTTTAAAATTAGCCACAAACAGGTTGGCTACTGCAGGAGCCAACGAAGAACCCATGGGAATACCATGATTTTGATGGTAGAATTTATCATCAAAGCTGAAGTAATTGTTAAAAATGACCAATTCAGTCAATTCTTGCAGTTTTGGAACCCCCTGCGATTTTCATAGACAAGTTTTTACAGCCATTGGTTCAAAGCAAACAGTCATATTTAAAGGATACAATCCAGTTTCTTAATAGATTGAGTGAAATCCAGCTTGGAAATGACCCCATCATTCTAATGACGATGGACATTGTATCTCTATCACAATGAGCGGCTGCAGATATAGTGAATGAAGCCATGTTTCACCATCAAGGACCTAAAAGGATTAAAACGGAATTTTTGCAAGAATTGACTGAATTGGTCATTTTTAACAATTACTTCAGCTTTGACGATAAATTCTACCATCAAAATCATGGTATTCCCATGGGTTCTTCGTTGGCTCCTGCAGTAGCCAACCTGTTTGTGGCTAATTTTGAAGATACCATTATTTACCAGTCCCAATGGTGGCCCATGATTGGGGCATGGTACAGATACATAGATGATATCTTTGTTGTCTGGAAGGAGTCACAAGAAAAATTGGAGGCCTTCCAGAATTGGATAAATGGGGTTGATCAAAATCTGAAAGTTACTTTTCACCATAGTACATCTAAGATCGTGTACTTGGATGTGATAGTTGAGATTAAGGAGGGTCAACTATTCACTACTGTAAACAAAAAAATTACTGATAAAAATAACTTGCTAAAATATCACAGCCACCATGCGACAGCATTTAAAAAGGGTCTTCCGGTGTCACAATTCTTCCGGATTAGAAGAATTTGCTCATCCAACATTGAATTTGAAAAACAAGATCAGTTGCTCACCAAGAAGTTTTTGGATCGTGGGTATCCTGTGAAAGTTATCAGACAAGCCTACAAAAGATCTAAATATAGTGACAGGGCACAACTTCTTACTTATCGTGAACAAAGGACACAGGAACAGTTGGTCTTTGTTCTCCAGCAAAGCACTTCTTTTTTTTTTTTTCAATTATCTCCAGCAAAGCACTTCTACTGTGGCGTTGATCAATTCTGTTAAGAGGCACTGGCATGTGTTGGGACTTCACAAGATTTTCAATGAACTCCCGTTATTTGCAACAAGTCGGGGGTTCAACATACGGGACAAAATAGTGCATGCAAGTTTAACTAGGGCACAGCCCTTATTTGATAATAAGGGAGAACACAAGCAGTGCGGATGTTGTTCGATTTGCGCTAACACTATTGAAGGTGATATCTGGACTGATACCAACATGGGATATGTTGTTAAACGTAAAGCAAAGACTAGCTGCATGTCCAAGAATGTCATCTATGCTATAATTTGCAAATGCATGAAGGTATACATTGGATGTACAAGTAGAGTTATCAAAACCCGGTTGATGGAGCATAGATCCCGTATCAACAATAGAGTCATGTCAGCGCCACTGGTCAACCATTGTGCAGAGCATGGTTATAGTTTTGATGAATTACAATGGACTATAATTGAACAAGTTACGAGGAAATCTACGTGGGATGATTTGGGCACAATATTAAATCGAAGGGAACAATACTGGATTTTTAAATTAAACACTGAGGCACCGATTGGATTGAACGATTTGATTGATTGGTCATCTCTCCTATAAGTGAGTTTGGAGGAGGAGGTATTTTGTCATTCAGCCATGTTTAAGGTCATGTGATGGTAGTCCCTTTAAATTAGGGACGCTAACAAGGGAGAGCGGGTTCGCCATTTTTTGGAAGAGGAGAACGGAGTGAGCAGCGCCCAGGCGAGCTCTTTATTCCTTTTGGAAAATGAAATATGAACAAATCGTTTTGGACACAGTTTGAGTGGCTTCTCCTGAAGAAGATCAGTCAAAACTGGGCCTTGTTGGGGCAAGTGCTACTGAAAGATCTGTTTCGAGGACTCTGAGTATAATACAAACGCAAGATAAGTAATGCTCCGATCCCGAATGATTGGCGACCTGAATCCCTTGTTCTATATGCAGTGTTTCACATCAAAGTTTTAAATTCAGGTCTTCTAAAACATAAAATATAAAGATATATAAAAAATCAGTTTTAAGAAAATATTGAAAATATAAAGTAAAAATGTTTTTCAAAAATTGATTAAAGAGTTATGTGGTGGATGGTGGTGCTCATGATTACACAACAAAAATTGAGCGAGACACCAAGGTCTGGTGTTCTTGCATTGTATGAAGCATCACTTTGCACTCATTAAATATTTTTAACATACATGTTTTGAGAAGCTTGGACATAATATTGGGTAAAAGTGGGACACTTAGGTGAAATAAATAGAAATAAATAAAAAAATATATTTAAAAATAAAAATACAATTATTCTTATGTGCGGGTTGTTTGAAGAATTTGATATATAGGTTACCCCCACTTTTTGTGGATAGATAGTGTTAGTTTGTCTCAGGATAAGCAGCTCCAGCACACTCTGTTCTGCTCTGCTTCCTCCAAGAACTGGGGGTGGGAGAGACACATACATGATCCATGCAACTACTGGCTCTGTTCTGTTTCCACAGAGGAACCAGAAATGATATCACTGCCAACTCTGCACCGCTTTCTTCAGTCCCAAAAAAAAGGTGGCAGGCATTCTGGGTTGTTTTGCCAAATATTACATTCTCTGTAATGGATTAAAAAAGAGGTTTAATTAGCACCAGTTTGAAAGCTGTGAGCAGCAGGGCTGGTGCAAAGGTCTATAGCGCCCTAGACAGACCAATGTAACACCGCCCCCCTCCCACCCCCACCCCCAAACCCACCCTGAGTTGAATGCGCCCTCTGGCAGTGCTAGATATATAGAGTTATTGGCACCCTCGTAAGGATTTCTCTCTCTCTGCACATACTAGGGGTGTGCATTCGTTTTGAACTTAAATGTAAAACGCAACTTTTTTTTTTTTTTAACTTAAAAAAGTGATGAGGCGAAAACGATCGGATTTCCAACTTATTCAACATAGCTATATTGAATAAGTTGGAAATCGCGATTGTTGATCCTAAATAAAAATTTAAACCCCTCACCCTCCTTAATCCCCCCCCCAAGACTTACCAAAACTCCCTGGTGGAACAGCAGGGACTCAGGACGCCATTTCTGAACTCCTTTGCGAGGAGCACGTGACGTCGGCGTCACGTCGGAGTGACGCGGCGTCACGTGATTCCCCGCGCGATCGCTCCGAGACCCTCGTTCCTGGCCCCCCCAAGCTGGCCAAAAGTTCCTTTTGGGTGCAACGAGGGTCCCGGAGCGATCGCGCGGGGAATCACGTGATGCCGTGTCACTCCGACGTGACGCCGACGTCACGTGCTCCTCGCAAAGGAGTTCAGAAATGGCGTCCTGACTCCCTGCTGTACCACCAGGGAGTTTTGGTAAGTCTTAGGGGGGGGATTAAGGAGGGTGAGGGGTTTAAATTTTTATTTGCATGTATGGACATAGACTCAACTTATGGAATTCTCCATATGTCCATATTGACCGAAATTGACCTCCCCTTTCGACTTATGGACTTATGAACATAAACTTTTGCTCTGCACATCCCTAGCACATACAGTGCTCTGTGACTGCTATCGCTATCACATTTTGGAAATGACGCCCTTGCGTTCCTGGCAGCATCCTGCCCACTGATGCTCCCCTAGGTGACCGCCTAGTTCTGCCTAATGGTCACGCCAGTCCTGGTGAACAGTAATGCCAGTCATCAAGGCCAGGGTTGAAGCCTTGAGAATTGGCAGTACTGCTCACGAGTTTCAAGCTAGTATCATTCAACCCCTTTTTGTGTGTGTTTTTGTTCTGCAGTGTCTGCTTCTGTATCATCCCTTCCCCTTCTGTTCCCTGCAGTACTAGAGGAGAGGCAGAGCAAGAGGGAGGGATTTGAATAGTGAGTGGAGTAAATGTTCTCTTCTGTGTGCTCCAGGCTCACCCCCTCTTCTTTCTTCCTTGCAGACTGCCCGGAGAGGAGGGGCTGGAGAATAATACCCTGCTTCTCTGCCTCTTAAACCTGAAAATAAGGGCTGGAGTTCCGTTCCTGGCCTTTCCCCCACAAATTAAGCCCTGGTCCTTGGTGTTTTATAGGTAAAAGGTTCCTGTCCAATCAGTTTTCTGTTGTCATAAGGAAATGATATATAGCGCATCCGTATAGCTTTTTTCTTCCTCTATATCTGACTCAATCTCAATACAGGTTTGTAAAACACTGTGTGCTCTGCGGTCACTTACCTCCCAGGTCACACACATTGGGGAAAAGGGAGAGGTCAAAGAGTGTCAGCACATCCTTTTTGCATAAATGCCACAAAGAATCCATACAGTGCATGAATGTTATCAATTCTTCCTCAGACCTAGTGATTGAAAAGAAAGCCAGGTTGAAGATTACATTTACATGCAGCACACACTGAGATAACTGCATTACTCTAGAGTTGAGGGTCATTAATTCCTGGCATCTGTGCCACCAAGGAACTCCTCTCTGGCACGCTGCTCCCTCCCTACACTGCAAACCGTTTCAAGATTTGCAGGCCATTTGTACCAATTTTGTGATACACAAGGGAAGTATGGCAGGTTCTTATCAGGGAGACTCCCTCCCCTGCCATGCCACAGAGCCCAAAAGGTTGGCTAACCCGTGCACTACAATATATTGTGTAATAACATTTTTCATGCTGATTCGATTACTACTCTCCAAGGTTGCCTATGCTAAGAAAAGATAAACCAGAGTGGAGGGTACTTTGCATTCTGCAGAAAATCTGCTCTCACCTACTTTTTCTGTCCCGTCTATGGGCGTGATCCTGCATTTGAGGAAAATGGAATTTGATATTTTTTCTCCTGAGGTAGGGTTTCATTTAATCTCAAATTGTAGTTTTCTTGGTTTTGAAAGTTCACCAGAGCTAGAGGATGAAAGTAGTTTGCCTCTGAAAAACTCTCCTTTTTTCCTTTAAAAGTTGGGTTATTAGGGCCAGCCCAATGGCTTGGTGGAAGCGCTGTGCACTGCCTTGCAGAGGGACAGAGTCCACTTTCTAGCTCAGGCCTTTGGATCCCAGGGTTGGTCAGGGTTGGAGATGCTGTGGAGGCAGCATTCAGAGTCCCTGGAGGGAAGGAGGCTTGGGGGGAAGGAGTGGTGATACTTTGTGGCTGGATTTAGGGCCTGTGATTGCAAGTTTCTGGAAGGAGCCCTGGAGCACAGTCCCCAGCCCAGGACTGTCCTTCAGTGATTGGACTAAAGTTAAGTTGGGATAAAAGATAAAGACTCATGGTGATAAGTCCAGCCCTAGTTCTGATTGAGCTGGAAGTCCAAAGGAGCAGATCAAAAAAATTTGGGATATTATTATTATTAGATATGTCTCTTCTATCACACTGTTATGCTGATTCATTTGCATATTTTAATTTCTCTGAATTCCAGATCATCTGATGAGGTCTCAGGAACCAAATCGCCAGTGCTCTAGAGTCTAATAATAAATACAGATTTACCCTGGTAAAAGAGTTGCAAGAAAATTGCCCACTCTTTGCCCAGCTAAAAGTATGTGGGTGGGTTCATGTCAGGGAGGAAAATAACACATTGTTGCGACCGTCGGTCTGCGATGGCTTTGCCCCGCCTACCTCACTCTTCATGCGGCTCCTCCCGCTCAACTCGGACTACTGGCTGCCACGGCGTCTGTCTGCCGACCTCTCCAGCGTCTCCGGACCGGCTTTGGTACTGCTTCCCGGTATGCTCCTCCAAGGTACCATAGGGCGCGCACGCACACGCCGCCCTCATCTTTATTTCCTCATTGGCGCGAATCTCTGGGGCGTCTTCCTGAGATGACGTCACGCTGCCCGGATATTTAAGCCTACAACTTTTGCTAGCTAATCGAGTTAGCAACTATTCGGAATACTATGGATGGAATTCGCTCTCCGTACCGAAGCTACTCTGCCACTCCAGCGTTATCTGGAACTCTTACTGCTAACAGGGTACCCGCTCCTCGGGGGCCTCTTCTGCTTCTTTAAGGTGCTATCAGGAAACTGGAACTCGCTCCTCGAGGGCCCATGTTCCCTGAGTCGCTGCCTGCATCTACAACCCTTTCTACTTGGAAGACTTCACTAACAGTTTCCATCTGTGAGTACAACTACCATCTATTCCACAGTGCTGCTTCACTGGAACCAGGTACTCGCTCCTCGAGGGCCTGCCCTCTGTTCCACTGCCAGACCTCTCGTCTAGGGGAATCGCTGTGTGAGTACAATACCACCAAGTCTCCCTGTCTCGGAGCTTCTCCTATTCTACCTGGGACTCTGTATGTTTCTCACTGTATACTCATAACTCTCAGTCTCTTTCCACTACAGCACAGCCAAGCAGAGGATTCGCTGTTCCAGCGTCCTGTGGGATACTTGCCCAGCCTGGCTCAATATCTACTACTCACTACTGCCACCTCTGGTGGTTTCCAAAACTGTTTAAATAAAGATTCAATCTGTATTTGTGTGTCCAGAGTCTAGCCTGACACCATGGTCCCTCACGGGACTGTCCCCCCCCCCCCCCCCCCGTGGGCATGGTCAGCTGCCACAGTGTCCAAGGATCCATATGTCAATAACCATAACACACGTAGATTTTCAAAACTGCATGGCTTATTTTCCATGCAAAAAGCATCCGCAGAAACAAAGCAGGTGCAAATGTCTGTGGATACTTCATCCCTGCGGCAGATTTCAAAGTGAAAGTAAGTACGTGCTTTTACATTGAAAATTGGTGCAAAGATGGCAGGGCAAGAGGACCCACAGATCTTGCAAACAATGCGAGCAGTTTGAAAATCACCACATAAGTTCCTCCAGCTTATACACAGGTTTGTGTCAGCAAGAGACCAATTTCTTGATCCTCCATGTGAATTTTATTGATAAATTTCATAAGTTGTTTTTCAGTTTAATTTTAATTCATTATTTTTTAATATGTTGCTAAAGTTATGCTTCTTAAATCTCCTGTTCTTTTCAAATAATACAAGCAATTTAAAGGTCATACTTTTACTAATACCTTCTGTTCATATATTATTGTAAAAGAGGACAGATTATATTCTAAGAGGGTATAAAAGAATAAGTATGCAATATTCCCCAATAAATATGTAATAAGAGGTACATATTATAAGAAGGTTATTATTTATTAAATTTAATATACCACTTGTAAAGAACATATCCAAGCAGTTTACAATCAAAATATACATAAAATCAAATCAAAGTATAAACAAAGGTATCCAATAAAACTGAATTTATACACAAGTCCCAGTAAGAAATTAGCTGGTCTGTATTTAACAATCAGCAGTGAAAAGCCTGGCTGAAGAACCATATTTTCACTGACTTCCAGATTTTCATATAATTTAATTCCACATGGTTGTCTAACGTTAACTGCAATTCTTTGTATTAAGGGTTTGCAGTGAATAGGACTAGATACAATAAGGTTAGCATTCAGCACCATATAGCTCAACTTCAGACTTATTCAGCTATTCAGACTTATTCAGCTAAGTAGCATTAAATATCAAAATGGGGCATGTTTTATGGTAATAAGAGGTTTATCGCAATTTGCACTAATACCTATGCAAAGCGCTTACAACAAAGATGAGATTTGTGCAATGTTTTCTCAACCTAGCTTGATGTTACCCAGGTAGAGAGTCCATCAAGTTAGGTTGAGAGAACATTGCACAAATATCATCTTTGAGTGAGTTTCCTCACTCCGAAGGTCATCAAATCTTCACAAGAGAGAACTGTTCTGTTCGTATATCTCACTTTGAATGTCAAAGTGGCCCTAACCCCTACACTAATACCTAAACCTCACCTCGAGTTACTAGGTGGGCCTCCTATGGAGATATAAATACTAGGGATGTGAATTTTTTTTGACGATTTAAAATATCGTCCGATATATTTTAAATCGTCAAAAATTGTTAGAGTCGATATTTAATAGGAATTCCCCCGATTTATCGTCAAAAATCGTAAATCGGGGGAAGGGGGAGGGCGGGAAAACCGGCACACTAAAACATCCCTAAAACCCACCCTGACCCTTTAAAATAAATCCCCCACCCCAAATGTCTTAAATTAACTGGGGTCCAGTGGGGGGGTCCCATTGTGATCTTCCATTCTCGGGCCATGGGTGCGTTGATAGAAAATGGCGCTGGCGCTACCTTTGCCCTGTCATAAGATAATCTACCATTAACCATCCATGCAACGTGGGGGTAGCCCATATATCAATTCACAAAATAAACCCACACACTAATCAAATGTTATTCTCATTAAATAAAGTGTATCTTGAATTATTTTAAAAAAATTTTAAACACCATTTTTTTATGACTACACCTCAGTGTCCCCCATTTATAAAAAAATTTTTTGAAGTGTCAGATGATGCTTCATATAATTACCGGAACACCAATCCTTGGTGTCCGGCTCAATTTCGTATTATAATCATGAGCACCACCTTCCACCACTTTTTTAATTTTTAATTTTTGCAAAAGAAATTTTTATAAATACTGTTTTTTATTGTTTATTAAAAATCTATGTTACTTAACCAACTTGAATCTTTTGTCTTTTATCTTGTTGACTACTCAGTCCATTTAGATATTTTTAAAGGTTAAGAACTAAATGAAACACTGTGTGCTGAACCAAAGGTTTCAGGTCACCAATCCCTAAAGAGACAGGAAATAACTTAGCTTCAATTGTTGTTCAAAACACGGATTATTTTCAGTGGCACTTGCCCCAACACGGCCCGGTTTCGACGAATCTTCCTCAGGGGAATCCACTCAAATTGTATCCAAAATGATTATAGCCTTTTTCAAATTCATAACGAGCTCGTCTGAACGCTGCTCCCTCTGTTTCCGTTCTCAGCAAAAGATGGCGAACCTGCTCACCCTTGTCAGCGTCCCTGGTTTAAAGGGACAATACCATCACGTGGTTGTGCGCATACCTGGATATCAAAAGGACTCCTCCTTCCTGAAAACTGCTCATAAGAGGGAAGACCAGTCAGTCAAATCATTTAAACCTAAGGGTGTCTCCGTTTTTAATTTAAAAATCCAATACTGTTCTCTTCGATTGAGAACAGTAATCAGATCATCCCACATGGACTTCACAATAACCTGTTCAATAATGGTCCATTTCAGGTCATCAAAGCTGTAACCATACTCTACACAGTGGTTGACTAATGGCGCGGACAAAACTCCATTGTTAATTCGTGATCTGTGTTCCATCATCCGAGTTTTGATAACCCTGCTTGTGCGTCCAACATAAACTTTAGAACATTTGCAAACAATCGCATAAATCACGTTCTTTGACATGCAATTAGTGTTAACCTTACGCTTGATTGCATAACCTGTGTTTGCTTCAATCCAGATGTCACACAGATCACGAATTAACAATGGAGTTTTGTCCGCGCCATTAGTCAACCACTGTGTAGAGCATGGTTACAGCTTTGATGACCTGAAATGGACCATTATTGAACAGGTTACTGTGAAGTCCATGTGGGATGATCTGATTACTGTTCTCAATCGAAGAGAACAGTATTGGATTTTTAAATTAAAAACGGAGACACCCTTAGGTTTAAATGATTTGACTGACTGGTCTTCCCTCCTATGAGCAGTTTTCAGGAAGGAGGAGTCCTTTTGATATCCAGGTATGCGCACAACCACGTGATGGTATTGTCCCTTTAAACCAGGGACGCTGACAAGGGTGAGCAGGTTCGCCATCTTTTGCTGAGAACGGAAACAGAGGGAGCAGCGTTCAGACGAGCTCGTTATGAATTTGAAAAAGGCTATAATCATTTTGGATACAATTTGAGTGGATTCCCCTGAGGAAGATTCGTCGAAACCGGGCCATGTTGGGGCAAGTGCCACTGAAAATAATCCGTGTTTTGAACAACAATTGAAGCTAAGTTATTTCCTGTCTCTTTAGGGATTGGTGACCTGAAACCTTTGGTTCAGCACACAGTGTTTCATTTAGTTCTTAACCTCCTTTAAAAATATCTAAATGGACTGAGTAGTCAACAAGATAAAAGACAAAAGATTCAAGTTGGTTAAGTAACATAGATTTTTAATAAACAATAAAAAACAGTATTTATAAAAATTTCTTTTGCAAAAATTAAAAATTAAAAAAGTGGTGGAAGGTGGTGCTCATGATTATAATACGAAATTGAGCCGGACACCAAGGATTGGTGTTCCGGTAATTATATGAAGCATCATCTGACACTTCAAAAAAATTTTTTATAAATGGGGGACACTGAGGTGTAGTCATAAAAAAATGGTGTTTAAAAATTTTTTTAAATAATTCAAGATACACTTTATTTAATGAGAATAACATTTGATTAGTGTGTGGGTTTATTTTGTGAACTGTCATAAGATAAGGCAAAGGTAGCGCCGGCGCCATTTTGGTTCCTATCCCCCGACGTCACGAGCGTAGGAGATCGCTCCCGGACCCCCGCTGGACCCCCAGGGACTTTTGGCCAGTTTGGGGGGGCCTCCTGACCCCCACAAGACTTGCCAAAAGTCCTGTGGGGGTCCGGGAATGACCTCCTGCACTCGAATCGTGTTGCCGTACGGCCGGCGCCATTTTGCCGTACGGCAATATGGCCATATGGCCGGCGCCATTTTGCAAAATGACGCCGGCCATATTGCCGTATGGCAAAATGGCGCCGGCCGTACGGCAACACGATTCGAGTGCAGGAGGTCGTTCCCGGATACCCGCTGGACTTTTGGCAAGTCTTGTGGGGGTCAGGAGGCCCCCCCAAGCTAGCCAAAAGTCCCTGGGGGTCCAGCAGGGGTCCGGGAGCGATCTCCTACGCTCGTGATGTCGGGGGATAGGAACGAAAATGGCGCCAGCGCAACCTTTGCCCTGTCATATGACAGGGCAAAGGTAGCGCGGCGCCATTTTCTATCAACGCAGAGTGGAAGATCACAACGGGACCCCCCCACTGGACCCCAGGTAATTTAAGACATTTGGGGGGGGTTCAGGAGGGTGGGGGATTTATTTTAAAGGGTCGGGGTGGGTTTTAGGGATGTTTTAGTGTGCCGGTTTTCCCGCCCTCCCCGATTTACATGATATTTAAAAAAACAAAACCTCGATGATTCGATTCCCTCTGCCCCCAGCCGAAATCGATAGTTAAGACGATCGATCACACGATACACATCTCTAATAAATACCTCCCATAGAAATATAAATATCTGCCATATATATATATATTTATATATAAATATATATATATATGGGAGATATTTATATTTATATATTTATATATAAATATCCATATAAATATAAATATTCCATATAAATATCCCATATATATCTCCGATATAAATATCTCCTATAGAGATATAAATAAATAATAAATAAATCTAGTGTGAAGGCATTATGGCTAGTGTTCTCTCTCTCTCTCTCTCTCTGTTGTACTCAAGGATTCAGCAGTCTGTGTTGTGGTCATACAGGATGTTATCATCTTAATGTTCTCTCTTCTGGTGCATGTGTGTGTATTTGCTTTCCTTAAGCCTCATAGGGATGGTCTGTGCATGTGCAGCTACCATGCTGGTCTGTAGACATGAATCTTCATCGTCTGTGTGTCTGCATTTGTGAAACTACTTATATTATAATGTAAGACTTGCAGTACATGCTGGTCACATATTATACAGCGACCTCATTAAAAAGCAGCCCATTGGTTGAAATTATTTATAGACGAGGTAAGATAAGATTTTATCAGTTCTTCAAATGGTCAGCAATAGGAAGGGTGAAAATGGTTTTGGCTGGCTTTTGGGGTAGTCTATGTTCAGCCTTCAATTATATATTCAATTGAATGGGGCCAGATAAAAACAGTGGGAGGGGTAAGACCAGTTTTTATGTGGCCTTTACCTTCAGCCATTATCAGCTCCAGTGACAATCCTTGGTTAGAGCTGATATTTTTTTTGCTCCAGCCAGCTTCATCAGATCAAAGGATCACACAGCTTTTCAGTGCACTGCCCTTCCATAGAGAGTACACGTAGAATTCAGTTCTCCAACTGCCAAGTTTCTTTCATTGGGGGAAAGTCAGAGTATTAGTTTTACAATGTTCAGTATTCTCACTATGACAGGTTTCTTCAGCCATCGTTATGTTTCAGAACATGAAGTCAAATGTTTCAGATTCAGTTCATAACTCAGCACATCACTCACCTTACAAGGTCAATTTTCAGAGGGTATAGGCGCTTAATTTTCTTCCTTTGAATAGATTTGAGCTCCTAAATTTAGGTGCCTAGAAAGTAGGCACAGCCAGGAGTGGAGAAAACGTTAGATGCTCAGAGCTGATTTCTAGTGCTAGGTGCCTAACTTAAGTGCCTACATTTAGAGAGGTGAATAGCAGACCTAAAATTAGATACCCAGTTTTAAGGGACTAAGTTACACTAATTTTCAACCTAAAATTTAGTTACCCGAATTCAATTGAAATTTTGTTAAACTTTAGGTACCTGAAACTAAAGTTCCTAGGTTAAGCACTCTGCATCCTTTGAAAATCAGTCTTTTAGAAAAACTAAAGTAATTCTTACCTGTAGAAAGCATCAAATACTTTTTTAGAAGATACTCCAAAATCTCTTCCAAACTGCTTTTCACCCTCTCTAGAAAACAAAATAATTTGCATAAAGCTTGTTAACTTTTCTTGGAGACAGCTGTTAATTTGTGCTTAAGAAAAACATGTCATTTGTACAGGATATCCACAGGAATAATGCTGTTTCATTTTATATGTTTCATAGGCATAGTTTTTTTTGTTTTTTAAGTGTTTTCATTTTCATTTTGATTTTTGGAAAATAGCAAACCAGAAGCCGATCCAAGATGGCTGTGTAGCAAACAGAAGAAACAAGATCGGTATATGAAAAAACTCGAATTTTGTCAGAATAAAAGATTTTTCTTATGCCGATCTTGTTTCTTCTGTTCACTATTTGCAAATACTGCACACTATTTGCATATAGTATGCACTATTTTCCGAAACCAAAAACAAGAAAAAGCAGAGTTACACGGGGGTCTCGTGAGAGCCCCTGTTTCATCTCACACTGAGGCAGCTGTTTACCCAGAAAAAGAAATATTTGTTAAAAAAAACAAACAAACCCTGGTTACAGGGACCACCCCCAAAACCAACCCCTTTCCTTTCTTAAAATAATACCCTCCCTCCAGGAGCTGGCAGCACCCACCCACTCACCGTAGTTCACCTTCTTGATCCCTCTCCTCTTAGACTCACTAAAATGTCCCCAGTGGTCTAGTGGGGTCCTGGAATTGACCCCTTCGCTCCCAGAGCCAGCAATTTTTCAAAATGGCACTGGCCACCCTTTGCCCCGTCACATGATAGTGGCAAAGGGTGGCCAGTGCCATTTTCAAATATGGTGGACACCAGGTCCAATAGTGGATGGGGTCACTCCCAAGTCCACACTAGACCACCAGGAACATTTTGGTGCGCAGGCAGCTACAAAGGGGGCTGTGTTTTAACAAAGGAGAGGGGTTGGAAATTGGGGGTGGGACTTGTGGCCAAATATTTGTTTTCATAAATATTAACATTTTTGTGAAAACAGCCACCTCCAGGGATGGCTTGCAGATGGGGACAGGGATCTTTAGAGACCCTTGGGTTGGGATGTTGTTGGGATGTATCTGTGCGCAGTATTTGCAAGTAGTGCACACAAAAAATGATTGAAAAAATGTGTTTTTTTCTATCATTTAGGTAGAAAAATGAAAAGTGAATGTAGTTCATATAGTCTATGTCATTTCAAACACATGCAGATTCCTTGTTACTTGCTTTTGGATGCCAGGTGATTTGAAATTTCTAATTTACAACAATGTTAATTTTGAAGTCAATGTTTTGAATATATAATCCCATGCAAAAGGAAGCAGGAAATTTCCCTCATATAATCCCTCTTATATGCACTCTAGGAGCAGAGCTGCTCATGATTCTCTTTATTCTTGTTGGTCCAGCAATTCTACCGACTGAAGAGAGAATAGTGAACTATCTACAGTCGGGAGAATTGCTGGACCACAGGCAGCATGGATTCACCAGGGGAAGATCCTGTCAGACAAATCTGATTGACTTTTTCGACTGGGTGACTAGGGAGTTGGTTCAAAGAAGAGCACTCAACGTCATCTACTTGGATTTCAGCAAGGCTTTTGATACGGTCCCGCAAAGGAGCCTGGTGAATAAAATGAGAAGCTTAGGAGTGAGTGCCAAGGTGATGGCCTGGATTGCAAACTGGTTGATAGACAGAAGACAATGTGTAATAGAGATGTGAATCGGAACCGGAATCTGATCATTTCCGGTTCCGATCCAAATCTTAAAATTTTTATCGCCTAGCTCGATTTGAGTTCTGATTATCGGCTGTGCCCGAAACGATAATCAAAACACCCTCCCAAACCCCCAAAAAAGGTTTTAAAATTACCTGGTGGTCCAGCGGGAGTGCGGGGAGCGATCTCCCACTCTCAGGCCATCGGCTGCGTTAATAAAAATGGCACCAATGGCCCTTTGCCCTTACCTTCGGACAGGGCAAAGGTAGCGCCGGCGCCATTTTGAATATTGGCAATATGGCCTGAGTGCAGGAGATCGCTCCCGGACCCCCGCTGGACCTCCAGGGACTTTTGGCCAGCTTGGGGGGGGCCTCCTGACCCCCACAAGACTTGCCAAAAGTCCAGCGGGGGTCCAGGAGCAACCTCCTGCACTCGGGCCGTATTGCCAGTATTCAAAATGGCGCCGGCGCTACCTTTGCCCTCACTATGTCATAGGGGCTGACGGTCGACCGATGGTCGTCCCCTATGACAGCCGATGGCCCGAGAGCGGGAGATCACGCCGGGACCCCTCCACTGGATCACCAGGTAATTTAAAACATTTTGGGGGGTTCGGGAGGGTGGGGGATTTGTTTTAAAGGGTCGGGGTAGGTTTTAGGGTTGTTTTGGTGTGCCGGTTTTCCCGCCCTCCCCCGATTTACGATTTTTCACGATAAATCGGGGGAATTTCTATTGTATCGTGACTCTAACAATTTTTGACGATTTAAAAAATATCTGACGATTTTTTTAAATCGTCAAAAAACGATTCACATCCCTAATGTGTAATGATAAATGGAACTTACTCTGAAGAGAGAGCAGTGTTAAGCAGAGTGCCGAAGGATCGGTGTTGGGACTGGTCGTGTTCAATATCTATGTGAGTGACATAGCGGACAGGATAGAAGGTAAGGTTTGTCTGTTTGGGAATGACACTAAGATCTGCAACAGAGTGGACATGCCGGAAGGAGTGGAGAGAATGAGATGGGATTTAAAGAAGCTAGAAGAGTGGTCGAAGATATGGCAGCTGAGATTCAATGCCAAGAAGTGCAGAGTCATGCATTTAGGGGTGTGGAAATCCAGAAGAACTGTATTCGATGGGGGGTGAAGGGCTGATGTGGACGGAGCAGGAGAGAGACCTTGGGGTGATAGTGTCTAACGATCTGAAGTCGGCGAAACAATGTGACAAGGCAATAGTTAAAGCCAGAAGAATGCTGGGCTGCATAGAGAGAGGAATATCGAGTAAGAAAAGGGAAGTGATGATTCCCTTGTACAGGTCCTTGGTGAGGCCTCACCTGGAGTACGGTGCTCAGTTCTGGAGACCATATCTCCGAAGAGACATAGACAGGATGGAGGCAGTCCAGAGAAGGGCGACCAAAAAGGTGGAGGGTCTTCATTGAATGACTTATGAGGAGAGATTGAAGAATCTAAATATGTACACCCTGGAGGAAAGGAGGAGCAGAAGTGATATGATACAGATTTTCAGATACTTGAAAGATTTTAATGATCCAAAGACAACGACAAACCTTTTCCGTCGGAAAAAAATCAACAGAACCAGGGGTCACGATTTGAAGCTCCAGGGAGGAAGACTCAGAACCAATGTGAGGAAGTATTTCTTCACGGAGAGGGTGGTGGATTCCTGGAATGCCCTTCCGGAGGAAGTGGTGAAGACCAGAACTGTGAAGGACTTCAAAGGGGCATGGGATAAACACTGTGGATCCATAAAGTCTAGATGACGTGAATGAAGAGTGGGTGGCTCATGGGAATGATGGCTACTACCAGGAGATAATACCCTTATTCAAAAAACATACACACGGTTAATGCGACTCCAACATTGCTCTAAGCTTCAACGGCAGGAGGAAATCTGGAAAAAAGGATTTGCATTCACAAAAAAACGGGGAGTAGCTTGCTTGTTACGGCAGTTACTACCCCAAACAAAAAATGCCTGATACTTCACTTTCAATACATATCCAGCATAACTCTCTGCTTCAACGGCAGGGGGAAATGAAGAAAAGTGGATCTATATACAGACAACAATCAACAAGGTCTGAATTACATAGTCTGAGTAAACAAATAAGCATGGGTGTAGCTTGCTTATTGCGGCGGTTACTACCCCTAACTAATGATGCTAGATATTTCACTTAGATGCAGTTCCAACACTGCTCTCTACATTAATGGTGGGAGTGGAAGGGAAATAGAACCAAAAGGTTACTAAGAGCCAAGAGTAACAGATAAGTATGAGAAAAAAAAAGTGCAAAGCTTGCTGGGCAGACTGGATGGGCCGTTTGGTCTTCGTCTGCTGTCATTTCTATGTTTCCTTACAAAATAAACTCATTCTCATTATGCATTAAGGACAATGTTGAGTCTTCTTGACCATGCATGCTAGGCCAGATTTAAGGCAAATGGCACTCTGGGTGGAAAAATCCCCCGCCCCCCCCCCCCCCCCAAACTGATGAAAGCCACTCCCCTCCCTCGGTCCTCTCATTGGCTGCAGCGGGATGGGATCTGCTGTGGTCATGCCAGAACAGTCTTTGGCCACGACGGCACAGGATTCATCACAGTCAAGCAGTTTCTCTCTTCAGCCAAAGCAGGAGGGACCCATCGTGGCCATGTTGGCCTGTCTTCAGCCATGGCAGGATAGGATCCACTGTGAACTCAGCTGTGGCAGGACAGGATCTGTTGCAGCCACACATTCCTGTCTTCAGCCTTGGTAGTATGGAATACCCCATGGCCATGTAGTTCCTCTCTTTGTCCATGGCAGGATGGGATCTGCCATGGCCACACTGGGCCTCTCTTACATCGCTGAAATGCTCAGAGTGCTCAGGGTGCTCTGTATCGCTCTCCCTTGGGACCACCCAAATCACCCACCCCAAAAACTAGGCCAATTCACTGGAATCACAGTGCTGTACTTTCTGAGAGAGATAGAAGATGTTGGCAGTCTGCCCATTTATAACTGGCTACAGTTTTGCTACAGAACGCTACTCGGTCATATATAGTAGTGTCACTAAAGTCTCTTTATATCAGTCTCACCCATTTTGATTTCTATCATTGTTTGGGCTTTGCATCCACTGGGTCCCTATTAGGATCCAACCTGCTATGTAGCCTCCCTGCCACCAGAGGTTTCCATGGAGCTATACCTGCTCTCGCTCCACCATAGTCTCCATGGGTTCAAGACTCAACAGGGGTTGGCCTATTTAGCCTTGCTTCTTGCAATACCTGATGCCTTGGTGTCGATTCTACTCAGCCCCCTGCTTGGCCTTATTCTATCTTGTATTGATCTGTAACCTCCAGGCCTTCCAACTGGTCTTGTCTAATCCAGAAGCCCCTGGGCCTTCCAGCTTTGTCTTGCCTTATCCAGTGGCCTCTGGGCCTTCCAACCTTTCCTTGCCTACTCCCGTGACCTCTGGGCCTTCCAGCTCTGTCTTTCCTAGTCCTGTGGCCTCCGAGCCTTCCAGCTTCGTCTTGCTTAGCCCTGTAGCTTCTGGGCTTTCCAGCTCTGTCTTGCCTAGTCCTGTACCCTCCTGGCCTTCCAGCTCTGTGGATAAGTGCAAGGTGATGCATATAGGGAAAAATAACCCATGCTATAGTTACACAATGTTAGGTTCCATATTAAGATCTACCACCCAAGAAAGAGATCTAGGCATCATAGTGGATAACACATTGAAATAGTCGGTTCAGTGTGCTGCAGCAGTCAAAAAAGCAAACAGAATGTTGGGAATTATTAGAAAGGGAAAGGTGAATAAAACGGAAAATGTCATAACGCCTCTGTATCACTCAGTGGTGAGACTGCACCTTGAATACTGTGTATAATTTTGGTCACTGCATCTCAAAAAAGATATAGTTGCGATAGAGAAGGTACAGAGAAGGGCGACCAAAATGATAAAGGGAATGGAACAGCTCCCCTATGAGGAAAGACTAAAGAAAACATAAGAACATGCCATACTGGATCAGACCAAGGGTCCATCAAGCCCAGCATCCTGTTTCCAACAGTGCCCAATCCAGGCCATAAGAACCTGGCAAGTACCCAAAAACTAAGTCTAAGAGGTTAGGACTTTTCAGCTTGGAGGAGGGATATGATAGAGGTGTTTAAAATCATGAGAGGTCTAGAATGGGTAGATGTGAATCGGTTATTTACTCTTTCGGATAATAGAAAGACTAGGGGGCACTCCATGAAGTTAGCATGTGGCACATTTAAAACTAATTGGAGAAAATTCTTTTTCACTCAACGCACAATTAAACTCTGGAATTTGTTGCCAGAGGATGTGGTTAGTGCAGTTTGTGTAGCTGTGTTTAAAAAAGGATTGGATAAGTTCTTGGAGGAGAAGTCCATTACCTGCTATTAATTAAGTTGACTTAGAAAATAGCCACTACTATTACTAGCAACAGTAACATAGATCAGACTTAGTTTTTGGGTACTTGCCAGGTTCTTATGGCCTGGATTGGCCACTGTTGGAAACAGGATGGGAAAAATCATGGCTTGGGACGGCTGCAAAATCTAAAGCATAGCCGTGTTTTATCACAGAGAGCACCCATTGGTCCGTCGTACCTTCGGTACGGAGAAATGGACCGGCCGGACATCATTGTGCAGCCTTACTACCGGGAGCCGACTGGGAGGAAGCAGGTCTACCAAAACGTCTTCCTCGAAAGGGCTGCGACTGCTGCCTACCCCCCTCCCCCCAACCGAAAGGAAAGGGAAGAGGTACTAGAACAAGGAGTACGAGCTTTTCGATTTCCCCGAAACCTGGATCTTGACGAGAAAGCCCCCTGGAACACATTCTGTCCTCCGGGAGTCGATAACCCTTATTTTTGCCCAGCAGCTGAATCATGTCTTCCAATTCCTTTCCAAATAGCAGCTTGCCCTTAAAGGGTAAGGACCCCAGCCGGGATTTGGAGGCTTCATCCGTGGACCAGTTCCATAACCATAATAGCCGCACTATAAGCCATGACCGCTTCGAGGCAGCCAGCTTGTCGGGCTTCCTCCTCCGAAAGGCCTTCATTGGCAAGAAGTTGTTGAACCCAACGCAGTCCGGCCCGTAGCGCAAAATTGCTTCAAATTGCCGCTCGGGTCCCTAGAGTGGATACTTTGAAAATTTTCTTAAGTTGGATCTCCAGTTTCCGATCCTGGAGGTCCTTCAGTGCAGTGGCTGCCGTGACCGGAATAGTAGTCCTCTTCGTTACCGCTGAGACTGCAGTGTCCGCCTTCGGAACCCGAAGAACTTCCAGGGCGTTCTCAGGCAAAGGATAAAGCTTATCCATAGCCTTTGTGTCCTTCAGCCCCAAATCTGGGGTATCCCACTCACAAAAGAGAAGGTCCGTAGTGGAAAAATAAAGGGAAATGTCGTGGGAGGGCCACTCAGAACAAACAACACAGGATCCATTGAGCCAAGACGAGACTCCTCGGGAGGTGCAGCAATCCCTAACTCTTCCAAAACAGTGGGAATGATGGGAATGAGAGGTCCCAGCTCGTCTCTGCGGAAAAGACGGATCACCCTAGGGTCGTTGCCCTCCGAGACCTGGCTCTGCCTCGTCGCACCCTGCAACGGAGTGCCGTCTCCTTCTACCGCCCCCCCAACGGGGGTAGGGACGGCTCCTCCTGATCCTCATGATCCGTAGACTCGAAGGGGGAATCTGTGTCCTCCCTGGGAGGGATAGCCCGCAATGGGTGCTTTGACCTGGAAGGCCCCCCCTGTGTCCCCCAACCGGGGTCGATCCTTGCCTGCAGGATGTGGGCCCTCAGAGCCCTCTGACTGGGGCGAATGTCGCTTATAGGCTTTGCGGGCCTTAAAGGCCCTATGCATATCCAAAATGAAATCTGACGAGGAGGAGGAACAGGAGCCCCCAGAATACGTTCCTGCGTCGCCCTCTTTCCCTCCCCCTGCTGCCCCCGCTGGCAAAACGGGCCGTGAGACCGGTCTTTGCGGGAAGAGGGAGGGCGGGGAATTCCTTGCCCCCACCGTGATCAGCCCCACGAAGGGGGCCGGAGCCAAAATGGCGGATTTTCCCACGCTGGCCGGCAGTTGCCTGGGGAGAGAAGAAGAAAGCTCCCCAACCGTAACTGCCATCGTCCGATGTCTCACCAGCACCCCCCGAACTGACCCTGACGTCCCTTCGCCTCTGGGGATGCAGGCTGAGCACAGCCCATCCCTCGAGAGGCGTGTGCTCCCCGAGCCGCAGGCCAAACAGGCCGAACCGCGAGGCATGTGGGAACTGGGGCGCCGCGAGAAACCAAACAAAAATTAAAATTAAAAATGGGGGGGGGGGGGTTGGGAGAGAGAGACGCGACAGCCGACCGCCGCAGCACAAAGCCCCGAGAGCCGCCACACAACGCACTACTAGTTTTATTTATTTATTTATTTATTTATTTAACTAAGACGCTGTCCCTCGTCGGGTCCCGAAGCTGTCCAGCTGGGGTGAGTGAGCCAGACTCCCCGGTATCACCCCGGCTGGGCTGTGAAAACAAGCAGGGTCCTCAGCACCAGCAGCCTACAAGAGCAGGGGGGATGGTTCCCTCAGGACCTGACAACCCCCTGGAAGGCACAGACCGGTGCTGCAATCTGCCTTCTCAATCTTCTTCCTTTTTTTTTTTTTTTTTTTTAAACGTAATTAAAAAAAAGGAATCAAACACAACACTGTCTAACTATCTAAACCCCTTCTTTTTCTTTTTCTTTTTTTAAGATCAGTTCAGGCTGTGGGCCATGCACCCAGACCATCTGCTGGAGACAGAGTAATACTGGCAGACTGTGGGTGGCACCCTGGTATTTATGTCAGAGCCTGTCAAATCTTGCTCTATCTCCATCTGCTGGTATGGAGGCAAAACCCAGGAGTCTGGACTGATCCGGTATGTACAGGGAATTACAGTTTGCTTTTCTTTAATGCAACAAAACCCAGAAAGGATTAAAGGAAAATTAGTTCTTACCTGTTAATTGTCATTCCTGTAGTACCACGGATCAGTCCAGACTGTGGGTTGAGCCTCCTTTCCAGCAGGTGGAGACAGACTAAAACTGAAAAGGGTGTCCTATATGAGGACAGAGCCTATCCTGTAACCCTTCAGTATAACCATTGTCAAAGCAGAAAACAACAAAAACCAGAATTGGATCAAGCAAGTAACTAGAAAAGCTCAATGGAGCAACTGTAGAACAATGTAAGAACATGGTAAGACTATACGCTCTTGCATATACTTGGCACTTGGAAAAACCAAGGCTTCCGGTGTAATTGCTCAGTATTCTTGTAAAGAATTAAGTATCAAAAACTGTGAACCTGTAAGAACAAGCTTCGAGAGGACAGAAAAGAAAGACAGACAGGGAAGGGCGTCTGGACTGATCCGTGGTACTACCGGAACGAAAATTAAAAGGTAAGAACTAAATTTCCTTTCCCTGTATGTACCCGGATCAGTCCAGACCATGGGATGTACCAAAACTTCCCTATCCCGGGTGGGACCGAGACAGTCCCGCTCGAAGCACTTGCCGCCCAAAAAAAACAAACACCGGCGCGTGCACATCCAGATGGTAATGCCGAGCAAAAGTATGTAGGGATGACCAGGTAGCGGTCCTGCAAAGTTCCTGTGGAGAAACTGATTGACTCTCCGCCCAGGAAGTAGCCTGAGAACATAGTGAGTGAGCCTTTAAGCCTTCCGGAATAGTCTGACCTTGGCAGAGATAAGCTGAGGAAATGGCTTCTTTCAATCATCTTGCAATAGTGGTCTTAGAAGCCAGCTTGCCTCGACTGGAACCACTCCAGAGGACAAAGAGATGGTCAGAGACCCGAAAGCCATTGGTGACCTGAAGATACCTGAGGAGAACGTGTTTGACATCCAGTTTACGAAGGTCGCCTCCAGTGGTACCCGCAATTTCCTCCGGAGAAAACGCTGGGAACCTTACCGACTGGTTGACATGGAATGCGGATACCACCTTCAGAAGAAAAGAGGGCACTGTTTTGAGGGAGACACCAGAGTCGGAAAATCGCAAAAAAGATTCCCGACAGGACAACGCTTGAATCTCAGAGACCCGCTGGGTGGATGCGATCGAAACAAGGAAAAACTGTCTCGAGCATAAGGTCCTTTACTGTTGCCCGATGGAGGGATGTGAACAGAGTAGAACAGAGGGCCCGGAGAACCAGATTGAGACTCCACGAAGGACAAGTATTGTGAGCGGGCGGCCGCAGGGGTTTGACTCCCCTCAAAAACCGAACCACGTCCAGGTGAGCCGCTAAGGGATGATCCTCGACCCGTCCGAGAAGAGAGCCAAGAGCGGAAACTTGCATGCGAAGGGAACTGAAGGAGAGGCCCTTCTGCAGAAAAGAGAGGACTAATGAAACCGAAGCAGAGTGTGCTGAGACACCTGACTCCTCACAAACAGTCCCGAAAACCTTCCAGATGTGCACGTAGGCCAGAGAAGTCGACTGCTTCCGAGCTCTAAGCAAAGTAGAGATGACCTCTTCCTTGTAGCCCTTGCATCTCAGACACCGCCATTCAAAATCCAGGCCGCTACCGCAGCAGCCGAGGAAGATGGCCCAGCCGTAGAGGTCCGTCCGTCGTCAGGTTGACAAGATCTGCGAACCATGGCCACTCGGGCGCTACCAGAATCACTGGACCCCTGTGGAGTTCTATTCTTCTGAGGACCTTTTCCACTAGGGGCCACGGAGGGAGCACGTACAGAAGGACGTCCGCGGGCCAAGGAAGAGCCAGAGCATCCACTCCCTCCGAGCCGTGGTCCATCCAGCGGCTAAAGAACCGATTGGCCTTGGCATTGCGCATGGTTGCCATTAGGTCCAGGTGGGGCTGACCCCACCTTCTGATGATCAGGTTCATGGCCGTTTCCAAGAGTTCCCACTCTCCCCGATCGAGCGATTGGCGACTGAGAAAATCGGCTTGAACATTCTCCTTGCCCACAATGTGGGAGGCCGCTAGGCAATCCAGGTGTCGTTCCGCCCATGCGAAGAGACGGCTGGCTTCCAGGGCTACCAGGCAATTGCAGGTGCCCCCCTGACGATTGATGTATGACACAGTGGTGGAGTTGTCGGACAGCACCCTCACCGCTTTGCCATGTATGAGGGGCAAGAACTCCTGCAGAGCCAGACACACTGCCCTGGCATCCAACCGATTGATGTGCCAGCGAGTCTGAATGGGCGACCATCTCCCCTGAGTGGACCGAGACAGGCAGACCGCACCCCAGCCTGAGAAACTGGCGTCCGAGGTTACTATCGTCCACTGTGGAGATTGAAGGGGGCATTCCCCTGAGAAGATGGGGGAGCGAAGCCACCACTGCAAGTCGGTGATGGTAGAGTCCAAAGCGGGAGGACTATGTGAAACTGTTCCAACACCGGCTGCCAACAGGATAGCAAAGCTTTCCGTGACGGTCGCATATGAGCAAATGCCCAGGGGACGAGGTCGATGGTGGAAGACCATGGACCCAAAGACCGACAAGTAGCCTCGCCCCAGATGAGTGTCGAAGTGGGCTCCCAGGAACTCTAAGTCCTGGGAGGGATGAGGGATGCTCACGGGAGAACTCAAAATCCACCCGAACGACGCGAGGAGAGCTGATACCCGATCCTCCACTCGATTGGCAAGAGCCATCGACTGGGCCCTCGCAAGTAGCACCACCAGGACCTCGGGAAAGGTGTGCAACGCAGTCACGAGGCCGAAGGGCAGCGGCCGAAAGTGGAAAAACCTGGTGAGGCTGAGGGAGCAAAGATACAGCAGGCAATCGCAGTGAATTGGAAAATGGGAGCATGCCGTTGTCAAAACGAGCGAAGGCGAGGAAACTCTCCGGGGTGAACCGCCGTGATGATCGCTCGCAAGGTGTCCATACAGAAGGATGGGATCTGAAGGTCCCGGAGGATCCCCTTGAGAGTTAAGATCGGCCGAGAAGCTCCGTCCTTCACGGGAACCACTAAGTAAGTAAAATATCGGCCTGCTCCACGCTTCCTTACCGGAACTGAAGCCACTGCGCCCGGCCTCTATAGTCTGATGAGGGTTCAGAAAATGTTGGAGACCCACCGGACCGCTGCGATCTTGACCCATTCCTCGAAGAAAAAGGGGGGAGGCGGTCGCCCCGACAAGGGACCAAGGAACAGGTTTACTAAACTTACTTGCGGGACAGGCTCCGGGGGCGGAGCGCTAGGACGGCCCTCGCGAAGGGAGCAACACCCGCTAAAAAGCTGCGAGCAGGACTGAAAGCGAGAAGGATAACCCCCGGAGGGGCTACCTCGGATGTGGGGCGTATACTGACTGTCCCTGGAAGGTGGACGGGAGGGTGTAAAGGAGCGTGAATGTTTTGGATGGTCCGCCGGAGCATAGAAACCTTGACTTCCCCTGAGGAACCAATAAGCTTCGTAAGGTCCACTCCAAAGAGCAACTCACCTTTGAAGGACAATGCGCCGAGCCGCACCTTGAAGGATGGGTCGGCCGCCCAATTTGACCACCAGAGGAGTCATGTGGCAAACACCACTGAGGTCATCACCTCCGCCAGGTCGCGAAGGAGGTTGCAGAGCGCAGCAGCCCTGTGAGTGATGATGGCTTCCAGACGTTCAGCCTGCTCCGCCTCTGCAGACGGGAGGTCCTGGGTGCCAAGTAATTGTTGAACCCACCTGAGGCCTGCCCACTGCATGAGACTGTCGCAGACAACCGCATGGACCCCCAGAGTTAGGACTCAAAAACGTGTGGTATATATGCCTCGAGCTTACGGTCCTGTACGCGCAGAGATGGAGGAGTACCCAGCGGGAACTTTCAACATATCTAAAACATACCTCCGGGAGGGTGTGGAGCTTGACGAGAGCACTCCCCATCCGGAGTCCCGCTACAGGTGCCTCCAATGCCCGCAACAGCAGTAGCTTGCGCGGGGGAGGGGGTTGAATCACTTGCCGGAACCCTGAGTCCCGCCAGGACCGGGTCCATATATTTATCTATTATTCTTATTTTTTTTTTCAAGGAGGCTGTAATAGTAGCCGCGGAGGGCCCCTCCAGCCCCAATCCCTCCTTTGAAAAATATGCAGAGGACCCTGGGAACATCATCCTCCATGGATGGGAGGGTGCTCACAGAAAGAGATGTGGGATCAGGATCCTGAAGAACTGAGGCCACCGGGGGGGGGGGGGGCCCACCCCAGAACCACCCCCACCCAGCGAAGCGACCTCAGGGCTATTGCGGCCGAACAACCAGTGAACGACGCATGGCACGGACACAATTTTTTTTTGGGGGGGGCAAGGGGGGACCCTTCTCCTCCTCCTGCAGCTAGTAAACAAAAATTGTGCAGGAGGAATCCGCAGAAAAAAACAGGCCCTGAATTTCCCGGGGGTGGGGGGCAGGGGTGGTGAAGGGAGGACAGGGATCCCATCCAGGGGGACTGCGGGGCTGAAATCAGGGGGTGCTCCAAAAAATTCTGTCCCCCAGCCCCAAGCAGCTCCAAAAACGGAGCCGCCGAAATATCCAAGATGGCCACCGTTCCTGGGCTTTGCCGACCCGGGAATGGCCTGGCCATGCTGAGGGGACGCGATCCCCGAGCTAAATTTGCCTGTCATGCCAAGGAGGGGCCTTCCCCACCTGGCAGGCAGGCAGAGCAAAGCCCCTCACGTGAAAATCGTGATGAGGGCTGCTCACAAGGGAGGCAGGCTGCCAGCCGCGGCATGAGAGAAGCCGCTCTGAAGAAAAAAAGTGTAAAAATAGATTTGATTGGCAGCCTGCCGGCAGGAGTGAAACAGGGCAGAAAAACCTGCTGACTCCTGCCTGTTTGGCTGCCGGTTCAAAACCCCAGTAAGTACAATTTAAAAATCAATATTAAATCTTTTTTTTTATTTTTTTATTTTTGAACACAGATTGAGCACAGCCAAAAAAGCTCTAGGCTCCCTGGGCAGCCGGGGGGGGGGGGGGGGGGAGAGACGAGCACTGGACCACCAGCCTCGGTCCCTACCGCAGCAAGGATGGGGGGAGAGGAACACTGGACCACCAGCGTCGGTCCCCACAACCGCGAGAATGGGGAGGGGGGGGAGACGAGACCTGGACCACCAGGCTCGGTCCCCACAGCGGCAAGGAAGGGGGGAGATGACCACTGGACCACCAGCATCGGTCCCCACACCAGGAATCACTTACGGACACGGCAAGGAAGGGAGGAGACGACCACTGGACCACCAGCGTCGGTCCCCACACCGGGAATCACTTACAGACTCAGGTCATGCTCCGCACAAGGGGCGAAGCCCCCCTGAGTCCGGCAAGAGCCAGGAGATGGAACCGTCTCCTGCACAAAAGAAAAGCTAAACTCCCTGTCTAGTATTTTTCTTTTTTTACAGGAAGAAAACCAAACGAGATCCCTAAGGAATAAGTACTTGTTTGATCCAAGAAGAGAGGAAGAAAGAAGGCTGACTAGCCTAGATCAGGAGACCGAAGGGTGAACTGCTGCACCTGCTGGAGACAGACAAATACTGAAGGGTTACAGGATAGGCTCTGTCCTCATATAGAACACCCTTTTCAGTTTTAGTCTGTCTCCACCTGCTGGAAAGAAGGCTCAACCCACGGTCTGGACTGATCCGGGTACGTACAGGGAACCCTATTTAAAGTAGATACAACAGTTCTAGGTTGCCACGTTAATGGTTCTTACCTCACAGCATCTGTTAGGTAATGCCAGCACAAATACACGGACTGAGAGTAGTACATCATATTATGATACAAAGATTTGGGACTAGATTTTGTGAGATACAAACTGGAAAGTTCTGTATTCCTGTAAAAAGCTGAAAAGAGATAATTGGCATGTTGAACACACCGTGAAACTTGACCCTGAGTATTTAGTCAGCATTACACTAACAGCTAACCTTAGTGATAAGTGTTATTGACTCACAATGTAATAAGAGGTGATGAAATCCTAGACTAACCACTCAGACATATTCTCTTACATGCACGCCTCAGGGGCTTTAAAAAAAATATGCATACATCTGAGCTTCCTGGCATCCAGAATATGTTTCATTAATGTATGATAAAATGTAATTTCAAAAAGCATTTTGAAAATTGGTTACAGCCAAGAAAAAATAAATGCTTCCTTTTCTTTCATACAATTTGCAATCTCTGTCTTCATAAATGCAAACAAAGCTACAACGTAACCCCTACGATTGATTCATCCAGATCTATATTTTTTTGAAACAATTCAAATTTCTTGCAAATATGCAGGGTCGGTAACTTTCCAATTGGTACGGAGGTGCACTTTGGCACGTGTGTGCCAGCGCACCAAAGGATGCGGCAATTTTATAACTTGCGCGCACATTATAAAATAGTCTGGCCGAGCGCAGATGTGCACACAAATCCCACTTCTACAGCATAAGTCAGGGGATTTTAAAAGGGGGCACGTGCCCATGCCATTGCTAGTTTCAACAGTTCATCCACCAGTTTGCCCAGTTAAGAGCATGGTGCTCCAAATCCAACTAGTTTAATAGCCTGCACTCCCCCCAGTTACCCTAGACCCCTTAAAATCCCTCAGATATGGCTAGGCTTTTTTTTTTTAACTTACACCTCCTTCATAGCAGAAGTAAACTTAGAAGGCTCTAGACCTGAGGTCATGCGCAAGCACATACATACTAGGGATGTGCATTCGTTTGCGACGAAATAGGAAACAGAGACAATATTTCCTATTACATCGTGGTTCGGGGGGTCCCCGAAATGATAGGAAAACCCACAAAATTTTGTGTGGTTTTCTTATTTTGGGAGGGGGAGAAAGGGCACATAAAAAAAACCTAACCCAAACCCACCCCAACCCTTCAGATTTAATTAATTACAATCCCCCACCCTCCCGACCCCCCCCCCCCAAAACTTGCCTAAAGTCCCTGGTGGTTCAGCGGGGGTCCCGGGAGTAATCTCTCTCCCTCTCGGGCTGTTGGCCTCTACTAATCAAAATGTCACATGGTAGGAGCAAAGGATGGCCCGCAGCAGGCTGATAACGAAGGCCGAATCAAAAGGTTCGGCCGAATTACATGCCTAATACATACCTGCGTGCACATCTCTTGGGTCCATCCATGTCCCACCCTGGAATGCCCATGCCCCACGCCTTTAAGCTCGAGTGAGTTGTGTGCGCTGCAGGAGATACGAGCCCTAGGTAGACACCTTTTGAAATACAGTGGGTGCTCGCGAGCTTACTTTTGGTGCTCACCAGGCTTTTAAAATTCACCTTAAAACATTTAAAGTGTCTAATAGTAAGGCCAGCCTATTGGCTAAATGGCATCTAGGCATATCCAGGAGGCACCACTTCTCAGACATCACCTGCCACAATACACCATTTGGCACACTAAAACGGACTTGAGCTGACTGCCCAAAACATGTAGCTTGTATTCTCAGACAATATTTGGTTGTTTTTTGTGCATCTATAAATAGTTTCCTCTCGCATTAGTTTAAATCTATTTTTATAAGCTAAATTTTAATACTACAGCTCACAAAGTCATAACTAACTTTTTCCTTTTGCTATTCTTTTTCAGGCATGCCAACAACCAATGACTTCTTCACATCATGCAAGAATAGGTTTTGTTTGGGGAACTGAGCTTTTAGCAATGCAGTTTTATTATTATTTTTAACATGAAAATATGGTTTGAGAATAAAAAGAGAGGTAGTGAGGCCATTAAACCCACATTTAGAGAAAGCAAATTAGCACATTAGGAATCTTTGTAAAGAGTGACCTAGATCCTTATGTATTACCTTCTTCATTTTTCAAGTCGACTTCCAGTAATTTCAGTCCCACGCAGGCACTAAGTAATCTCTCCATTCCATCAACGCTGCTGCCCAAATGCTGAGCAATGACAGCTGAAGAAAGAGGCACCTCTGGCTCCAGTAACAGATCAAACACTCCCAGCTCACAGGCGGTAAACATAGTCTAGAAGAGGAAACCATGCAGGGCCAATGATAGCATTAGGCATATGCATTAGTTTAAAAAGAAATTAAAAAAACAAAATGAATAGGGGCCACAAAGGAAATTAAAGGGGCCCTATGAATTAAATGAATCCTATTCGTTTCATTCATTTTAAATAGATTGGTTTCTAGAAGTCATTATAGTCAATGGATTCATAGAAATCATAGGAAAGCAACAGGTACATATGTACAGTTAAAACTTGTTACAATAAAGAGCAGGCAGTTAGAGAAGGTTAGGATGAGTATCTTGGCAAGGAGATAAGAGGAAAGATGTATCACAGCGAAGCAATTTGCCAGTCTGACCTATACTGCAGAGTGGATACATTGATGCTGATCTTGAAGACTGAGCATGTTAGAGAATTGCTCTGCATGGCTTCTCAAGACATTGTCTGTGTGAAAGCATATGCTCTGAGCTCTCTCCAAGTTCTTGGTAAAGTTTTCTCAAACTGTTTTTTGCTGCAGCACATTTTATAGTCTCACCATGCCAACAGTCAGTCACACAAGAGATGAAAGCAGTGAGACAGTCCTGCTTCACAATATCTGTGTCTCATAGCAGATTTATGTTGCTTCACTTGTTGTTGCTATTCTCTTTTTCCTTTCTGGTTATTGAAGTCCTAGATACACTTGAGAGTAATCATTTATTTTCTGTTTGCCTGGCAGTGGGCATAGTGTGGGCACTAGGCAGTGGGTATAAGTGAGCAGTGAGAGCAGGTCAGAGAATGCAGCAGAACAGGCTGTTGTGAAGCCTATCAGTGTCAGAGAAATAGTGTAGACAGCGTGACACCTTGGAGTTCCCTTTGCCACTGTGCCTTGGTGTCTTACCTCAGAGCTAACACCTTGCCAGATAAGGGGGAGGGGGCTGCTTTGCACCTCTCATTGTGTTTGGAGCCTTCAACATGTCACTAAAGCAACTCACAAAGCAGGTCATACCCTTCATCTAATTTTTGCTAATGCAAATAACTGCCAAATTAAAACTGAACACAAGATAATACCATGGCCAGATCATCAATTAATCAAAGCAGATCTAACCTTCAAGAATCAAACTAAACAAAAATCTGATAGTACTATCACTTTTTCATACAGAAAGAAAATTAAAAATGAGATAGCAAAATTGCTTACCTTGTATAAGTATTATCCCAGGTCAGCAGGATATAGTCCTCACATATGGGTGATGTCACTGACGGAGCCCTATCCCGGAAAACTTTCTGTCAAAGTTTCTAGAAACTTGCATCCTGAGCCTACTGAGCATGCCCAGCATGCCATGATCCCTTCAGCCACAGGGGTCTCCCTTCAGTCTCGTTTGTAGCAATGAGCGTTAGCCAAAAATAAAATAATAAAACATATCGGACCCAACTCCACGGGGTGGCGGGTGGGTTTCGTGAGGACTACATCCTGCTGTCCTGGGATAACCTCTATTACAAGGTAGGCGATTTTGCTTTATCCCAGGACAAGCAGGATGCTAGTCCTCACATATGGGTGATTAGAAAGCTACAGGCTGAGTCATCTTTGTATTGGACCAACAGTGTACAACTTGTGCAACAGGCACAACAACTGGTGTACTGTTGGGAAAAATGAGGCAGCCTGAAATCACGAAAGGTTGGATGTGGAAGGAGTTGGATCATGCTGGAAACAAGTTCTTTAAGAAAGATTGTCCATAGGCTAAATCTTGTCATCCTTCCTTGTCAAGACAGTAGTGAGCCGCAAAGGTGTGAAGAGAACTCCATGTTGCGGCTTTACATATGTCAGCTATTGGCACTGAACAATAGTGTGCTTCTGAGGTTGACATTGCTCTTACTGAGTGAACCTTTACTCGCCCCTGGAGAGGAAGGTCTGCTTTTTCATAACAAAATTGTATACAATCTGCAAGCCAATTAGATAGAGTTTGCTTGCCCACCGCTTTTCCAGGTTTGTTTTGATCAAAAGAAACAAAGAGCTGGGTGGATTTCCTATAGGCTGTAGTACGATCTAAGTAGTAAGCAAGCGCACGCTTACAGTCCAAGGTGTTTAAAGCCCTCTCTCCTTGGTGAAAGTGCAGTTTGGGGAAGAAAAGAAAGTAGGCAAGATGATGGATTGATTCAAGTGGAATTCCGAAACTATCTTGGGGAGAAATTTTGGGTGTGTCCAGAGTACCACTCGGTCATGGAGGAATTTGGTGTAGGGGGAGTATGTAACAAGTGCTTGTAACTCGCTAACCCATCCTGCAGATGTGATGGCTATTAAGAAGATAGTCTTCCAAGTGAGAAATTTAACATCACAGGAATCCATGGGTTCAAAAGGAGAATGCATGAGCCTCATTAAGACTACATTAAGGTCCCATTCCGTGACCGGTGGTCAGTGTGGGGGTTTAAGTTGAATTAAACCTCTCATAAATCTACTAACGAAGGGTTGCACTGATATTGGTGCATCTCCGACGGTATTGTGATAAGCTGAGATTGCACTTAAATGTACTCTTACAGAGGAGGTCTGGAGACCAGAGTCTGAGAGAAGCCATAGATAGTCTAATAAAGATGCTGTAGTGCAGAAAAAAGGGTCGATACTATTTTGTGTGCACTGTGCACCACGTGGTAAACCGTTTCCATTTAGCATGATAGTTCTTTCATGTGGAGGGTTTACGTGAAGCTACAAGCACTTGAGAGACATTAGTTGAAAGATTGAGAGGTTATAGAATCAAGCTTTCAACATCCATGCTGTGAGGGAGAGGGATTGAAGGTTGGGATGATGCAACCTGCCCTGATCCTGAGTTATGAGAGTGGGTGCTGTGCCCAGGCGAACTGGGTCTCTGATCGAGAGATCGAGGAGTATTGGAAACCACACTTGTTGAGGGCAATATGGAGCTATGAGTATCATGGACCCTTTGTCCTGTTGTAGCTTTACTAGGGTTTTGGTTATTAGCGGTATCGGGGATACGCATATAGAAGACCTGAATTCCAGTGGCGAGCAAAGGCGTCCCTGGGTAAGCGGTTTCTCTGCTTGTGCAGGGAGCAAAAATTGTCCACTTTGTAATTCAGTTGTGATGCAAAGAGGTCTACTGTTGTTGGCCCCAATGTTGAAAGATCTTGGTCGCTACTACTGGATCCAGAGACCACTCGTGAGGTTGGAATTGACGACTGAGACGATCCGCCACTACGTTGTGAATGCCTGCCAGATAAGTGGCCCAAAGAAACATTGAGTGTGTTAGGGCCCAGTTCCAAATCTGTGCAGCTTCTTGACAAAGGAGATACGAGCCCATACCTCCCTGTTTGTTTATGTACCACATGGCTACTGTGTTGTCTGTTTGTATCAGAACAGTTTTGGGGGAAAGGCAGACCTTGAACGCATGCAGCACATAACATATAGCTTGAAGCTCTAGGAAATTTATCTGAAATGTGGCTTCGAGTTTTGTCCAAGTACCTTGAGTCTGTAGATGTCCAATATGTGCTCCCCAACTGAAGGTGGATGCATCTGTAGTTAACATCACTTGCGTAATCGGTTGTTGGAAAGGTAGGCCTGTGAGCAAGTTGTCCATGTTTGTCCACCATAGGAGCGAGGACCGTAGTTGCTGAGTTACTTGAACTGGATAAGACAGTGGTTGAATGGCTTGTATCCATTGGTTTCTGAGTGTCCATTGAGTAACTCCCATGGCTAATCTGGCCATAGGAGTGACGTGAACTGTGGAGGCCATGTGACCTAAAAGAGTGAGACATTAATGAGCTGTTATTTGCGTGCGTGCACGGAGAGAGCCTGCTAATGAGGCGAGTGTCTGTGCATGGTCTTTTGGAAGGAAAGCTTTTGACGTTATGGTGTTTAATTCTGCTCCGATGAATTGTAACAGGTGAGAAGGTATGAAGTGGGATTTCTGGTAGTTGATGAGAAATCCCAACGAATGGAGTAGAGTTATTGTGAGTGTGAGAGAGTTGAGAGCTCCTTCTGATGAGCCAATCGTCCAGGTAAGGAAACATGTACACGCCTTCCTTGTGCAAGTGGGCAGCTGCCACTACCAGGCACTTTGTAAACACTCGAGGTGCTGAGGCAAGACCGAATGGTAGCCCCTTGTATTGGAAATGTTGACTTCCTACTAGGAATCGCAGATACTTGCAATGAGGAGGGAATATTGGAATGTGAGCGTAGGCGTCTTGAAGATCCAGGGAACAGAGCCAATCTCCTTTTTGAAGTAGAGGTAGCATGATGCCCAATGATACCATCCTGAATTTTTCTTTTTTCAGGTATTTGTTGAGTTTCCGGAGGTCCAATATGGGACGTAGGCCTCCTGTTTTCTTTGGAATGAGGAAATAACGGGTTTAGAATCCTCTGCCCTGCTGATGTCGGGGAACTGGTTCCATGGCCCTGGCTCTCAGATGGGTGGATAATTCTTTTTGTAAGAGTGTGGATTGATTGTTTACTGTCCAAGACGAGGTGGGTGGAGTATCGTTTGGTACAGAGAGAAAGTCCAGGTGGTACCCTTGAGATGTTATCGAGAGTACCCATTGGTCTGTAGTGATGTGCGACCAATTGTGCTGGAAGAAAGTGATCCGACTTCCTACTGGCAAATTTGGGGTTGGATTGGCAAGTAGGCTTCTGTTCCCCAGTGAGATTTCAAAATCCCGAAGTCGGGCCTGTTTGCGGCAGGGGTTGAGCTCTAGTGCTCTTGGTTGTCGGGCCTGCGGTCTTTGTTCTGATCTAGATGACCTTCCACGGGCAGGAGGTGGATAGTACCTCCGTGGTCTATAATATGGCCGTTTTGAATCCTTCCTTGGGAGTCTTCGTTTAGATGTTTGGGACACCTGAGGAGCAGAGGAGAACTATCGCAAGGTTTCCGAATGTTCCTTCAGCTGGGAAACTGCCTCTCGTACTTTATCTCCAAAGAGATTGTCCCCTGCACAAGGAAGATCAGCAAGTTTCTCTTGTACTTCTGGTCTCAGGTCAGAGGCCTTGAGCCAGGCCCATCTGCGGGCACTTATGCCAGTGGCAGACATTCTAGATAACGTCTCGAAGCTATCATAAGCTGCACGAACTTCATATTTCCCAGCCTCCAGGCCCTTATGGATGATACTATTGAAGGAATCTTGAAATTGTTGGAGAAAGAGATTCTGAGAGTTCCTGAATTTGTTTCCACAAATTACGCTGATATTGCATAATATAGAGTTAGTAGGACACAATTCTGGATACTACATGGACCCCTGAAACATTTTCCTGCCGATGGTGTCCAAAAACCTGTTGTCTTTCCCAGGAGGATTTGATGAATGAGGTTTCATTCTTTTTTACCTCTTCTGAGCTGACTCTACTACTACCGATTGATGGGGTAGTTGAGTTTTTTGGAAGCCTGGGATATGCTGGACTAGGTATGTAGCATCAGTTCTTTTATTCACCGGTGGTATGGTGCAGGGATGCTCCCATAGCCTGTGTTGTAAGTCGACTAGGACTTCATGAACTGGTATCGCCAGGACTTCTTTAGGTGGGTCCATGAATTGTAATACCTCCAGAGTCTTCTGTCTAGTATCCTCTTCAGATTCCAGCTGAAAATGGATGGTATCAGCCATGTCTTTGATGAAATTTGAAAAAGAAAGGTCCTCTGGAGGGGATTTCCTTCTTTCCTCTGGAGGAGAAGGTTCTGAGAGGACTTCCTCTGAGGAAGAGTCAATATTTGGATCCTCCCAAGTGTCCGATGAATTTCCTCTGAGGAAGAGTCAGTATTTGGATCCTTCCAAGTGTCCGAGGAGGAGTCGATGGAATAGGAAGAGATGGCATTGATGGCATCAATGGTTTCTCTAGTAGTTTTGATGGAAATAGTGGAGAAAACAATGGCCATGGACGTGAGATTCCCGATGGACCTGGAATAGGTTCAGGTATCGGTACTTCCTTCACCATTTCTTCTTCCATCGGTCTTGGCATCGGGACACCGGGTGGTTGTACCGAGATGGCACAGATGAGTGTGTCTAATTTTGCTAAAATTGGCGTGAAAAAGGACATATCCGGCATCGGTACTGGTTGAACTGGAACTGGCGATGGAGTCAGTGATGGCATCGGAATGGGCACCGGTGACGCGAATGGAACCAGTACCGGCGATGGTGCTGACATCGATGGCGGAACCGTGATTGGTGCTGGCATTGGAGGCATGTCACGGAGTGCGTCTCGAACTTCCTGGCGGATGTAACCATTCAGTTCCGCCCTCATACCTGGTGAAACCAGAGCAGCTATGGGAGGAGGCAGCAAAGGCAATACCGGTATCTCCGCAGGGCCCTGTGGAGGTACGGTTCCCGGCACCGATATCGGTGGGGATTGCCTAGGAGTCAAAGGCCTCGATGGACATGGAGAGTCCTCTCTCCGAGGCTTCTTTGGAATTGATTCGAGACTTGTCGATGGAACTCCGGTTATCGGATCCAATTCAGGATTGTGAGGCCTCCGGTGTCGATGATGATGTTTCTGCTGATGTTCGACGCCTTTTTCGATGACAGATGTAGACTTTATCAATGATCTTGAAGGGGTCGGTGAAGGCCGATCACCTGCTTCATCCGGTCTACTTTTCGTTTTGAGGATGACCTTCCTAATCGCTCCAGCCGGAGACGACTGTGTGGAAGTTGAAGTCGATGGCATTAGTTGAAGATGGAATAACTGCTCCATTTTCTCCATGCGCAGTCTTCTGCCTTTCGGCATCATTTCAGCACATCTTGGGCATGTTGAAACAGCATGTCCCTCACCAAGGCAAAATACACACTCGATGTGTGGGTCCGTTATGGACATAGTGCAGGAACTATTTGGGCACTTCTTGAAACCCGTAGCCATAGCGAAGGCCAGACAGCCATCGACGACCTTCTGACACGGTTTAGCGGTAACGGAACCAACCGGAAAAATTTAAAGACTTACCGACGGTGGAAAAAGGGGAGACCCCTAACGTGCTTTAAAGTTTTTCCGAGTTTTTAAACTTTTTTATGTAGTGAAAATTCACCACAAAGGACTCCTATAACCGCGAGGCTAACGGCTTTGCAGAAAAAAGAAGACTGAAGGGAGACCCCTGTGGCTCGAGGAATCATGGTATGCTGGAAACTTTGACAGAAAGATTTCCAGGATAGGGCTCCGTCAGTGACGTCACCCATATGTGAGGACTAGCATCCTGCTTGTCCTGGGATAAATTATCAAATGCACTAGAAAACAAGATTTATGACCGCACTCAGGCACCTCTCATATATATACATAGGCACAGTCACACACACACTCACTTTTATATACACTTATCATCTCATACACATACCCTCATACACACACACACACACACCCCTCTTGCATAGCAGGGCCTCTTCTTCTGCCACTGGCCTTTTCTTCTGGAGCTCGCTTTTGCTGACATGGAGTGGAAACCCCACCAGCACATCACTGCTCTGCACCGCCATGGGACTTTCCTGCTGGTGGCAATGGCACCCCTCCCCCCTGTTGTCACCTGAGGCTGACTACCCCCTCGACACCCCCCCCCCCCCCCTCCTTTTGTATGCCTCTGTCTATTATGCCTCTTGGCTCACCGAGTTTTCCTTTCTTGATTCATTAACATTGTACTAGACTTCTAAGACATTGTATAAAAGATAAATATGTAACCCCTTGGAGTTTTAGTTTTTTCTTCAGTCTTATGTAATGCTTAGTTATTTTAATAATTGTTGAGTTACTCTCCATCACTGTATTCTAGCTGCAACCAGTCACTTCCCTTTCTACTGCATCTCTTCGTCTAACTACACCAGTTCATTCTCTGAGAACCTTAAACAGTAAACAAGCATTAGAGAAAATTAACTATGACCAATCTTTATTTCTGTTGGTCAAAATAATATCACTAAAATATTCACAGATGTATGCATTACATTTTTGCTATTCTTACCTTAGAAACTAGAAAACCATCCCTGTACTCAATTAGTTTCTTGGGAAAGTCAAGATCTTCTGAAGAGCCCATGTCTCTGTGAGAAGTCTGCATTAAATCTGATTTCATTATCCATAAAAACTGCTTTTGTTTATAGGTATATCTACAAAGTGAGGTCAATGCTCAAAGCAATTTAGATGGATAACTCACAAATTATCCATCTAACTCCAAGTTACTCATTTAACACAAAAACTACTCTCGGGAAGTTTTTGTCCCAGTGCAACCCTTTAAAGGCTTGCACAATCAGTGTTCATGATCACAGCAGGCTAAAATTTTGTGAATTTTCATCATTTATCATGATTTTTTATTTCTGAAAATTTTAACCCCTTGCCCCCTTCAGTTTTTGCTCCATATCTTGTACACCCTAGAATCTCCACTGGCATATTTTTGTTCCAATGAATGTCTCTTTTGATCGTCCTGATTTATGGGTAAAAGTTTCAGAAATCAAAGGTCATCATGTAACCATTTTATTATTAATAATGACATGCAAGGTCCTGAGTTCAGTGCAGTGGGTACAGTAGAGAGTAGTATGTAGTGTAGAAAGAATGAATAAAGGCAGTCATTTGTATAATAATATTTTGTATGAGTTATGCAAGCATGTTAGCGAGAAGGAGCAAGGGTGTGATGAGTCACAGGTGAGAAAGGTCTGTAAAGGTTTGAAAATATTTTTCTGTATCTATCTTCTGTTCAAGCCTGATTAGATTGAGGATATTAGCTTCTCTAGATGGCTGTCACAGATTGTACTACCAAAACTTTGTAATAAATAGACAACATGCAGAATTATGGTCTGCACTTAATACAGAGCATCAATTTGTGAACCAAAAACATTTATTTTCTTTCAGTTATGGAGCCTAAAACATAGTGGGATAAAAACATCCTGATGGCAATTCTAGGTGCACACTTTCCCAGTAGTTCTATTAAATGTTTAGTTTTGAATATCGACTCCATACTGCATAGCATTAATCGCCCAAGTGAACTGCAGTGCTATTGTATATGGGATTAAGGCATAGGAATGCTTTTAGTACAGAGTAAAATAACTATTATATGTTTCATATATAAACAGGTTAATTTTTATATAGTCTAGGATAAGAATGAACAATCCTGGTCCACCTTTGCTGAACAAATTGAGTGAAATTTCTCATATGAAGAGATAAAATTTGTATCAATAATTTGTGTTTCAAACTAAGGAAAGCATATATAAAGACACCTACCCTACTGAAATTGAAACCATACATATATTTTTATGATGCAGTTGTAATTAAAGCTCTTTAGAATGTGCGTAAACATTCAAGGTTTGACACATTTATGAAAGGAGACCTTCCAGCTTTGGTCATTTAAATAGGAGAAAGATTTTTCTATCAGAGAGGTAAGATTTTACAGTTTTAGTACAGCAACCTAGATATTAATAAGGGTGGTGATACTTGGAAACAACGTGGAGAAAAGGGCAATTGTCTATTATGAGGGTGCCGAGTCACCTTAAAATGAGAGTGAGTTGGATAGTTGAAAAGAGATAGTGAAATACTTCCAGATGTGGTTCTACAGCTGAAAGCTCTTTTCTTACTTTTGGAAGCATGGAGCAGAGCATGAAAATGTAATGTAATGGTACATTCAACTAACATGTTCTGAACATGATTGAATAGTTTTTCCACTCTGTTATTGTTATGCTGACCGAGGAGATGTGGACCTCTTGCCTGAGGGGGAAGTTGGCACTACCTGAAGGAGCAAACTCCCACAGGCCCCCACCATCAGGAGGCGAGGCAGAACTGAAACAAGGGCCAGCTGAAGCTTCACCACTACCAGCCCCGTTCCCCGCAGGTTGAGCCCATGGGTGCGTAGGGCCGGCTGGACTTAGGTGGGCCCTTGAGAAGATGAAGGATTTGTCGATGTCCGGTCCAAGATCAGAAGCCAGAGAGTGGCCAATCGCCAGTCTGAGGTCAGAATCCAGAGAGTCGCCAATCGCCGGTCCAAGGTCAGAAGCCAGGGAATCAGTCCAGGAGCTGCAGAAGGGGCAACAGGACTCAGAAGGCAGGGCTCGGAAAGGCAGGAACAAGAGCACCAGAGGCACAGACGAAATTACTGAAGCAAGCAGACTTGAAGTTGAGGAACAGGAAGAAGAGGCTCTCATAAGTAGTACCTGGGTCCTGATGTCATCTAGTAGGCTGGACTGAATCAAGACAGCCTGCCCCTTTAAGACGAGCTCCGGAGGCATGGCCAAGCGTCTAAATGGCGACCTGCCCGATGTGAGCTGCGGTAGAGGAGGGCTGCAGCCTGCTGCCGTGAAGAGGAGGACCGGGAATCGTCCAAGTCACCGCGGGGTGCTGGACAGGCGCTGCGGCAGGGCCCACGGGCATGGGGGAGGTCCGATGCCTGAGGCGGGATTTGCTCCCTGCCGTGGCATGGCTGTCGGTGCCCGGGCTGGAGGTAAGAGGGGCCGATCGCGGACACCCGTGGCGTCTAACAGTTATAGAAGCTGAAGCAACAGCTGCCACTTGAAAATCCCAAGTGTTAATCAGTTTAAAGAAATGATGACATATGCCAAAAAAAGAATAATGAGGATTGCACATTCATCAGGGACAGCACAAGGAAATCTATTACTTCCACATACTTCTGTGGTTTAACCTGAAGCTGAAGTTAAAGTCTGTAAAAAAATAAAATAAAATAAAGGTAAAGCTAAGACTGCGATCTGTCTGCAAGTGCACTTTTAGAAACATAATCCCACCAAGGAATATATAGAAGCTCGTAAATTCTTATGTATTCATGATTGCTTTCATTAGAACAACTTTAATCTTAAAATAAAAAGTCAGCGTGGTTATAATGAAAAGGTAAAATTAGCTCTTACTTGATCATTTTGTTTCCTTGAGTCCAGTCTGGCCACTCCACACAAATGGGTTATGCCCACTGATCTGCAGATGGAGGCAGAGAATAACAGGGTCACTGACATCACATCTTTTAAGCATTCAAGCTGAGCTCAACCTGCCTGTATTACCTGTAATAAGCTAACTCTGGACATTTTAAAAATCAAAATGAAAAATTATATGACATTCTCCTTTCTTTTCTTTTTATTTTTACCAGAGGGCTTCTAAAATACAAAGAAAAAGGGAAAAACACTTGAAAACATTATGTACAGGACCAGTGCAAGAGTCTTTAGCACCCTACGCAGACCAGTGTAACAACCCCCCCCCCCCCCCCCCCGAGTTGAATATGCACTCTGACAGTGGTAAATATATAGAGTGATGGTCACCCTCTTACAGTGCCCTCTCTCTGCTTCTCTCTCTCTTTCTACCTAGTGAGTGCTCCTTGACTGTTGTCGCACATTTTGAAAATGGCGCTCTTGCAGGTCTGGGCGGGGCACTGCCCACTGACACCGTCCTAAGTAACCACATAATGGTCACGCCTGCCCGGAGTATGAGCAGTCTTGGAAAAAAAATCACAACTCAAGAAAACATCCCTGAACATGGCATGCCTTCCTGAAAGAACAGAACTTTATGTTCCGCCAGTCAAACCCTTCCAGACATCCCCTCTCCACACTCAGCCCACCTTAGTGCAACAAAGGAAATGGCATTCTCTGTAATTGGTCCCACACTGTGGAACTCTCCTCGTGCTTACTGTGCATAGCGTAAAGGATCCTAAAGATTTTCAAAAGATTCTAAAAACAGTCCTATTTAAAGCAGCTTTTCCATCTGGATAACATCAGAGAGATAGCTGTTTAACTTTTGAATAGACATCACTGTAGTAGCATTTTTCTATTTTGTTTGTACATGAATGTTTATTTGAAAAATTTTATGTTGTATGTTTCTATGTACTCCATCCCAAACTTTGGAGGGCATGAGAAACAAATTATTTTAAATAAATACATGAATAATTAAACAAACAAAGGTTTGGCAGGTAAGAATTAATTTTACATTGCTGATCATCCAGTCAGACCAGTCCAGATGAATGGGATATATGGCATGTAATCTTACCCTGAATAGGGTGAGACCCTGCTAAACCCACTCCACACTTCAGTGGCAAAAAAAAAAGGCTTCATGCCTTGCAGCAACATCTAAACAATGATATTTTGAAAAGATATGGAGGGAAGACCAAGTCCCTTCTCTATAGATATCCAGTGGAAAAACCAACCATATCCATGTCTGAGGGTTTGCCTGAGCCCTAGTAGAGTGTTCCAGAACTTGCTTGGGCAAAGGCCTACTGCTACTGACAAATGCCGCATGGATGACCTCCTTAATCCAATGTGATATTGACTCCACCGAACAAAAAAAATGATCCAACCTCCTGAAAGCATTAGTAACCTCTCCTCACACACAAGTGTAACCCACCTTTAGTAAAAATACATTGACAATATCAAAACTATCACTTGTGACACTAAAGGACTGCCAATTGGGTGCTGTCTCTTTAAGGGTTGCAAAAACACTCCAGAACTGTAGTCAGTACAGGGCATGTGCAATCAGATCACTGTTGCCTCAGTCCAAGATGGAGAAAATTCTCTGATCTGCTCTGAAGCTAAAGAAATTGTAGTCTTTTTTCAGTTAAGGTAAGCAGCCATTCATATCTGCAGTCATGTGAATTGTGCTAGCATTAGCTAGGGATGTGAATCGTTTTTTGACGATTTAAAATATCGTCCGATATATTTTAAATCATCAAAAATCGTTAGAGCCGCGATACAATAACAATTCCCTCGATTTATCGTCAAAAAATCGTAAATCGGGGGAAGGGGGAGGGGAAGGGGGAGGGCGGGAAAACCGGCACACTAAAACAACCCTAAAACCCACCTCGACCCTTTAAAATAAATCCCCCACCCTCCCGAACCCCCCCAAAATGCCTTAAATTACCTGGGGTCCAGAGGAAGGGTCCCGGTGTGATCTTTTACTCTCGGACCTCGGACCTCCGTGCGTTGTAGAAACAAAATGGCGCCGGCACTACCTTTGACCTGTCATATGACAGGCCGGCGCCATTTTGTTTTTTTGTCCCCCGACGTCAGGAGCGTAGGAGATTGCTCCTGGACCCCCGCTGGACCCCCAGGGACTTTTGGGCAGCTTGGGGGGGCCTCCTGACCCCCACAAGACTTGCCAAAAGTCCAGCGGGGGTCCAGAACGACCTCCTGCAGTCGAATCGTGTTGCCGTACGGCCGGCGCCATTTTGCGCAAAATGGCGCCGGCCACACCGGGACCCTTCCTCTGGACCCCAGGTAATTTAAGGCATTTTGGGGGGGTTCGGGAGGGTGGGGGATTTATTTTAAAGGGTCGGGGTGGGTTTTAGGGTTGTTTTAGTGTGCCGGTTTTCCCGCCCTCCCCCCCCACTGGACCCCAGGTAATTTAAGGCATTTTGGGGGGGTTCGGGAGGGTGGGGGGATTTATTTTAAAGGGTCGGGGTGGGTTTTAGGGATGTTTTAGTGTGCCGGTTTTCGATTTACACGATATTTAAAAAACCCAAACTGCGACGATCCGATTCCCTCCCCCTCCCAGCTGAAATCGATCGTTAAGACGATCGATCACACGATTCACATCTCAATTAGCTATGATTATTTAGGAGCCTTGTAATGGAGTTTCATCCTTATTTTGCCCGTATAAAAGTACAAGTTGTTAGGATTTATAAATGTGCAAACTATTGTTATTAGCTAAATTACTGCAAGCAATTTATTTGTCCTTGAAAAAGATATTACATTTAAATGTTGCTTATGTGTTAACAAAAAGAGGAGTGCATATGACAAGGGCAAGTGCAGACAGATCACTGTTTCCTCAGCCCATGACAGAGGAAGTTCCCTGCTCTGCTCTGAAGCTAAAATTATTGTTGTCTATCTACAATTAAGGATCCATGCTGTGAAAGATTTAGAGTCATTTGATTTGCTGGAAACCAAGGGTTCACTTGGCTGGAGGATGCTATAATGAGAATTCTGAATATATCAAAACCTCTTTTGGCGGTAAAAACTACCAACAACAAATATATATTGATTTCTCACTGTATATAGAACAATTACTGTCTTTTAGCAACCTTCATAAGGCACAAGGTTCCTGATGTGTTTATCAGGTAACCTATCAGAGCCGAATAAGCTTCTGTGTGCTGTTGGGTTTAATCATTGGTTGCTGCAAGTGATTAAATTAGTGTAAACTTAACTTGAGAATAGTTGCAAAATGTCACGGCAAGTACTTGGTTTTAAAGTGCTTGCCGTCTGCCGCGATGTGCTGTAATTTTGAAGTGAAGGTCTCTTTCAGGTACGCAGATGTGTTCCCTGGCCGGGGCTGCAAATTGAACGTCCTGCAATGGAGTCCCTTTCACGGACTCTGCAGGGTTTCGGAATTACGTCTTTCTTCAGGGGTGCAGCAAACTGATAAAAAGCAGTAAATCTTATAGACATGCTCAAAATCGAACATACATGGCATTGTGATGTTAGATGCAGTTGCTTATGGCATAAATGTTATTATCACTCAAAGCAATAAATCTGTAAAAGTTCTATTCTTAAAGGCACACATCATATGGATGCAAATCCTATAGGCAGTGAAAATGATACTGTACCACTTACCAACTGGATGTATATGTTCAGCACTAGAGAAAGTAAACTTCCTGTCCGATCGGGGATCACTGCAGCGTCTGATGCAGCACAGTATATGCGCTGTCCCTTTAAACTCGGAAAAAGCCTGCGAAATCTCGCGGTTAATCTGTATCATTCGTAATGGTTAATACTCTCATTTTGGATGATTAATATCACAGTAGAGGAGACTTTCAACGTCAAATTAATGTAATACTTATTAAGCACAGATCATTCTGGTGGTTGGAAAGTACTTTTCTTATCACATCGTATACCATTCTATTTTTTCATTCAAGCCTGCTGGTTCCACTATTTGTAATTTGAAGATCCAATAGTTCTCCCTGTAATTGTTTTGTTTTACGATCTCCTCCTCGTTTGAATGTGGGAACATGTTCTAAGATTGTCCATTTAAATTCTGCGAATGTCTGTTTTCTTAAAATGCTATGTGAAACTATTGGTGCCTTCATGTCTTTAGTATTTAAATGACTTCGATGCTCTATTAGTCTTACTCTCATTCTCCTTGATGTGCGTCCTATGTAAATTGTAGGACATGGGCACTGCAAGGCATATATAACATGGTCAATATTGCAATCTGTATTCTCCTTGCGTTTGACCCTGTATCCTGAAACAGGGTCTTGCCATACTGTACCAGGTACAGTTGAGTTACAGAAGTCACATTTTCCCCACACTTCATGTCCATGTACTTCTGTCTCTGAGTGGTGGTCATATTGGATAGCCGCTCTCACCACGTGCTGTTTTATATTGATTCCTCTAGAATATGAAAACATGGGAGCTTGGCTAAAGATGGAATGCGTTTGTAAGACATGCCAATTGTCTTGAATAATCTCTTTGATTTTTTTTTTTTGTGAAGTTACTATGTTTGAGCACACATACTATTTTTTCATTTTGTGAATGTGCTTTATATTGGAGCAACTGGTCTCTATCTGAGTACTTAGCTCTAATGAATGCTTTCTTAATCACTCGTTTAGGGTATCCTCTCTGCTGGAATCTTGAGGATAATTGTCGTGCCTGGTCTAAAAAATCTTCTTTCTGGGAGCAAATCCTTCGTATTCTGAAGAATTGACCAATTGGGAGGCCATTCTTGAAGTGTGTTGGATGGTGGCTTTCAGAGCGCAACAGGTTGGTCCTGTCTGTTGGCTTTCGATATAACATGGTCTCTAAATTATCACCCACTCGTAGGATTTGAATGTCTAGAAAAGACAATGTCTTTTGGTGATAAGTGATGGTGAATTTAAGATTTGGATCGACCTGGTTAAGCCAGTTGTAGAATTCCATGAGTGTCTGTTCTGTGTTTAGCCAAATCAAAAAAATGTCATCTATATATCTTGTCCAATGTTTTACATATTGAAAATATATAGATACACATGAGCTTCTTCAAATTTTGTGACATATAAATTAGCCACATCCAGGGCTACTGGAGATCCCATTGCTACGCCATGTTTCTGCATGAATATTTCCTGTCCAAAATGGAAGAAATTATTTTTAAGTACCAATTCTGCGAGTTGGATGAGGAACTCTGATGGAATACGTTGTGGTCTGGCACGTCTTTCAAGACACTCACTGACTATGTCTAACGCCTCCTGCTGAGAAATATTCTTATACAGCGCTTCCATGTCAAGGGAAACTAAAATCGCTTTTGAGAGCAAGGAATGGATGGATGCCAATTTCCTTAGCATGTGTGCAGTATCTTGGATATATGACGTGGCTTCTTGTACATACTCTTGACAGAAAATATCTATGAGCTTAGCTAGGGTTTCTAAAATGGATCCATTGGCGAATACTATGGGCCTGCATGGGGGGTGGTCTAAAGTTTTATGTATCTTGGGCACCCCATATATCACAGGGGCCCGTGGGGACTGAACTTGAAGAAATGCTAGTTCTCTATTTGTAAGAAAACCCCTGCTTCTTGCTTCTTGCAAAATGGATTGGATTTTATTTTGCAGCTCATATGTTGGATCAATGTCTATTTTCTGATAAAACTTTACATTGCTAATTGTTGCTGTAGCTCCATTTTGTAATCTCTAGTGTTCATGATGAAGCTTATTCGGCTCTGATAGGTTACCTGATAAACACATCAGGAACCTTGTGCCTTATCAAGGTACTAAAAAACAATAATTGTTCTATATACAGTGGGAAATCAATATATATTTGATAATGAGAATTCAGCAATTAGTAGCAGGATCTACGCTATCATCTTCCTCCATTCAGCATTCAAACGGCTCCACAGTAGGATACAACCTGGGACTCTGTTAGCAGTGCAAAGACTGTGTAAAGATTGGAGCTAACTGCTGATTTAATACCAGTTTGAAATCTTTGAGCAGGATTTTATGCCTAAGCCTTTACAGTATTCATGTATTTGTGGAGTGAGCAGATTGATCAAGTTTTCTAATTATTCAATAAAGTTTAATGCTGTTACATGCTAATGAGGTGTGATGTTTCATTACAGGTACTGGGCTAGCAGTTGAACTCCAGGTTTCTACAGCCTTAACTCTGAAGTTGGTGAACCCTGGAGTAATAACCTATAACAGGAAACTCGTGCACATATATATTGCAAGGTTACACAAGCAATACTGCCTTCTTGGTCAGAAGCTTGAGTGAAATCTCCCTAATCGGCTCAAAACACTCTCCTGACAAAAATTGAGATCCCAAGATGAAGATGGGAGACACACCAGAGGTCTAATATGCATCACATCCTTAGGGAAATGTAACACAACCAGGTGAGAGGACAAACGTTTACCTAAAATATGCCATGCAACAGCAGCCACTTGAATCTTCAAGGAACTAAGGGCCAATACTTAGAAAGAACATTCTGTAAAAATTCCAGAACCACCAGCACTGACACTGATCTAGAAAGTAAGTGCCTATCTGCACACCATTGCTCAAAAACTCTTCAATCACGTAGGCTAGAGGTTGCTTTCGTGGGTCCTTAGACCAAGGTGGGATTGACATAATCTGCAGGGAGAAGCCCTGCAAGACCCCACCATGGGCAGGTGGACTTGGATGAGGCAGAGGCCCAGCTCAGCTTCACCTTTTCAAGCCCATGTTCTCCTAGCGTTGAGCTTTGGGTGCTGGGAACGGCAGGTATTAGATGGGGGCCTCTGCTGATTGTGGAGAGATCCATCAAAATAGCTGAGTTGGAGTAATTGAAGCATATCCGGTGGCAGATGATGGTCAGTGGCAGGTGGCAAACAAGAGTATACAGAGGCAGGCAGTGGTCAGTGGCAGGCAGCAATCAAGAGTATCCAGAGGAGGGCAATGATCAGTGGCAGGTGGTGCTCAGGAGTCTACAGAAGTCAGGCCAAGATCAATACCAGGTATCCATCCGAAGGAAATGGCGGGATGGATAGACAGTGCAGGAAGGCGAGGAGCAGAACAGGTGGGCAGGCAAGGAAGACAAGCTAAAGAACTGAAGACAAGGATCATTGGACTGAAGAACTGAAGACGAGGATCATAGAAACTGAAGAAAAGGGTCACAGGAACTGAAAACTTGAAAATGAGGAACACAGGAACTGAAGAATAGAAGACAAGGGTCAAAGGAACTAAAGAGCCGAAGATGAGGAACATGGGGAATGTAGAACGGAAGACAAGGAACATGGGAGCAATACACAATACTGAAGAATAAGAAGACATGTTGCTGAGGCAGTGTGGAAGAAGACATGAAGGCCTTATATAGGCCTAAGCCTCTCAGGTCAAAAATAGGCACCAAGGGAGATTTCCTGCAGTGGGCCCTTTAAATGTCAAGACGTCGGGCTCATGTGCCTAGGGGAGGTCTGGCTCAGTGTTGGCGGTGTCCTGCTGTGAAGTACCTCGGCAGTGTCCTGGCCCATCAATGTGCAGCATGGAGGGAAGAGCTTGGCAGTGTATGAGGTCAACAACAGTGGCCTGGGCCATGGGGTGAGTGCAACGGTTCACAGGACAAGGCCACGGATTGCCCAAATAAACACAAGAGAAGTGGAAGGCTTCCTACTCGACAAAAAAGTATTCACCAACTTTCAGGAATAACCGGGTTTAGTTATACATGCTCATTCAATGTCCAGGCCATAAGAAAAAAATGATCTGGATCCTCATGTAGCACCAGATCCCGAGACAACAAATCCCTGCGGAGAGGAAATTTCAAAAGGGTCCCATTTAACAGATACATAAGGTCAGCATAGCAAGGACATAGCGGACAATCCAAAGCCACTAGAATCACTAATCCTGAATGCCCTAAGATTCTTTGAATCACTTTTCTTATCAAAGGCCAAGGGGAAAAATTATACAGAACCCTCTTCAGCAGCCAAACCTGAATAAGAGCATCCAGTCCAGAGAAAAGCCTCTCTCTTTTTCCAACTGAAAAACCTGTTCACCTTTCCATCACTGGGTGAACTCACCAAGTCACTATCTGATTGAATGCCACTTAAGACAAGGACCACTTTCCAAGATCCAACACATGGCAACTGAAAAAATCTGCCTGAACATTTTCCACTCCTGCTATGTGCAGGGTTCAGATTATTTTCATATTCCTCTGCATCCAACTAAACAGCAGTTCTGCTTCCTCTGCTACTTGCAGACATTGGCACCTCTTTGATGGTTCACATGCCACCACTGACTTTTTGACCTTGGAGAACTGGAGCAAAGTGAAACGGGGCCAACTAAATGACTCTGGTTTCCAAATGGTTGATGGACCACTTTGCTTCCTCAAAAGTACATGGGCCTTGAGCAACTTGACCCAGAAAATGAATTCCCCATCCCACTAGACTTGCATCTGTTGTCACATTCACCCAGATAGTGGGCTCAATATCTATGCTGACTACCAGATTATTGAAATTAGGTCACCATTGCAATTTGCTTTTTATGTTCATAAGCACCGGGAGACAAATGAAGTAATATTGAAACTGAGGTTTCCACCTGGACACTAAGGTCATCTGTAAGGGTCTCATGTGAGCCCTTGCCCAGGTACCAGATCAAAGGCTACCACCATAGAATCCAGAAGCTGCAGAAAACTCCACATCGTCCAAAGCTTGACCAACAACAACGCCAAATTTCCTGACATTGCTTTATAATTTTCTGTTCCAACAGACTGACACAACCCCCTTTTGTGTTGAAAAGAGCTCCTAGATATTCCAAAGTCTGTGAAGGAACCAAACTGCTCTTGGAAAAGTAGAATATCCAACCCAGGTCCTGAAACAAATGAAACACCGTGTTGTGGCCAATATATTTTCCTGTTCCGTCTTTGCCCTTTTCAACCAATCGTCCAGATAAGGCTGCACCAAAATTTTCTCTTTCCACAGTGCCACTGCCACAACCACCATTAGCTTGGAAAAAGTCCAATGTGCATGGCCAAACCAAAGGGAAGGGTCTGAAACTGGAAGTGTTCCCCCAAAACTGTGAAATGAAGGATGCACTGATGCTCTTACCTGATCAGGATATGAAGAGAAGCTTCTATAATATCCAATGAGGTCAGAAATTCTCTTTGCCTCACCATCAGAATGACAGACCTGAACATTTCCATACTGAAATGAGATACTCTTAGAAATGTGTTCGTCACCTTTAAATCCAGGAAGGAGCAGAAAACTCCTCCTTTCCTGGGAAGCACAAAGTAAAGTGAATAACATCCCAGGCTCCTTTGCAACTTCAGCAACTGCAGCACTTCTTTTAATATTAGAAGGCACTCAAGCTTCATTCTTATTGTTTCCAGCTTTGCCAGAGTGATAAGGGTAAATCATAAAAGCATTTGAGATTGAACTGCTGAATTCTAGAGTATAACTCTCCCTAATGACCTTCAGGACCCACTGATTCAATGTAATCTGGACCCATCTCAGGAAAAACCTTGATAGGTGACCACCTGTCTCCAGGACTGGGGACTGGGCCCACAAACCTTCATTGGGAGAATCTAGAGGTCCCCCACCTCAGAGGCTCCATCCTTACATCTTCTGTTAGAGAAACGAAAGGTCTGGTACCTACCAAATGACCAGGATCTCTGAGAATTTGAGGCGCGACCCTGCCTAAACCTTCTGGATTTCCAAAACGTACTGCAGGCTGTAAGAGAACACAGGCCTATCCTCCGGCAGTCTAGACACCTTTAAGTGGCTTCAAATCTTGACCATCTTTCAAGATTTTTGCCACATAGTAGCTGCCCTTTAAAAGCCAGCTTAGTCAAACTGTACTTCAAGATTGAATCCATTGACAAATCTTGCAACCAAAAAAGGTTGCCTGGCTGCTACTATGGACATAATGTCTCTGGCCGTTGTCCATATCAAATCAAAAGACTCATCCGGTAGAGACACAGCTCCTACCTCCAATTTCACGGATTCATTCACAAAGTATTCATGTGCATACTGTGTCAGATGTAAGCCAGATGTTGCCACTTTCCAGCTACATGCAGCCACCTGTAAAGCCATGCTGACTGCCTCATAGGCCTGTTTCAGCAAGGACTCTATTCTCCTGTTCTAAGCATTCTTTAGAGTCATGACTCAAAGTCCATATAGCACCACCTTCCACAGGAATCATAGCCCACTTGAACAGGTCAATGCATCCAATTTTGGAAACCACAGTTTATCTCTCTCATGAAGTACCAAAGTATAAAGCTTGGCTAGCGCTTGATCATCCCTGAAATTCACTTCAGGTGACACTGATTCCAGATCAATGAGATTCTTAACTGCTTTATGCAGTGGAAAGGATCCAGAAGGCTTCCTAATACTGGCCATAATAGGATCCTCCACCAAACTGAGATCTTCCACTTTCTTGTCCTCCATTATATTCAGCATCCCTAAGGACTGAAAAATTAAGGATGCCAGCTCCTACTTATGGAAGAGGCACACCTCCAAGACCTCCTCAGTAGCCTCATCCAGCAGCTTCTTAAGGCAATCAAGGCAATCCTCCGATTCCAAATAAAATTCCTCATCTATCCATTTTTCATCTACTTCCTCCTGAGGCCTGTTCCTAAACGAATCCTTCAAACCAGAAGTGACTGAAAGACCCAAACTCGATTCTGGAACTGAAATCCTTCCCATAGCAAAGCCCTGCTGCATGCACTTAAATAATTCAGAGAAAGGGGGAGGAAGAGTCTGAAGGAGGAGGAGATGAGAACAAGACTTTAAAAGACACAGCCACAATCGTCTGGCCCGTGGAAGAGAGAAGACAAGGATATATATCCCCTGCGGTTCCAATCTGTCCACCGGTCCAGATTAAGCAAGGGTGATCCCGACTGAGGCAGAAGATCCTAGTAACACAGGACCAGCCCTAGCCCCCATCCTCCAAACAGTTGCCTTCCCTGCTCCAGAGCTGTTACAAAGGTGGACCCTGGGTCCGAGACGAGGTTGTAACTACCTGCAGGAAGGATGCCTTGCAGGTTCTCTTCATTGGTAGGCAGAGATGGCCAATATGGAGACCCTACATAGACAAAATTAAAACTAAGCTAGCACATCCATCCACATACACCACATTAAAAATATTGCATGAAGTTTGGCAAAATTAATGCATAAATGTTACTTTTATGTTTGTATAATTATACATTCAATATTTTAAATACAAATATGCAAAAAATCACATATATAAGAATTTAACAAGTTTGAAGTTCATCTGTAATAGGTCCGACAAAAGATATCTTCGTTTCGCCTCTGTAATCTTGAGGCTTCCTCAGGGACTATTTTAATAGCGTTATACTTGCAGTCATGCACTGCAAGAAAATAACAAAACCATTATAGATCTAAATAGATACTGTATCATAATGTGTTTAACTCACATGTAAATATTCCAACCTTATATCAACAAAATAATTCCCACCAATATTGAAAAATCTATTTTTAATTAATATATTTATAATGAAAATTATTTTTAAGTAAATATAATAAATCAACTCATACACTGAACTGGCCCTATAAAGCTCCAACCAGTTAAAAAAAACGGGGGTTTTTTACATTAATAAAACATTAACTTTATGTTATATGTCTCTCTATTTTTTGTTATTTGTCAATATGGAGACCCAACAGGACCTTCACCAATACCAGCCCTCATTCCCCACAGGTTGGGCTCTTGGATACCGGGACCAGCTGGACTTAGGAGTGGGTCTCTGGAGAAGAACAACTCCACGAGGCAGCAAGTCAATGGAGTCCAGAATGAACCAGAAGTCAGGGCAGGCGGCAATCCAGTGAAGTCCAAGACCGTACCAGGAGTCGGGCAAGCAGCAATCCAACAGAATCCAGAACGTACCAGGGTCAGGGCAGGTGGCAGTCCAAACGAAGTCCAGAAATGTAACCGAGGTCAGGTCAGGCAGCAACCCAACGACGTACCAAAGACGTACCAGCAGTCAGCAGGCAGAGATCCAACAAAGTTCAGGAGCATACCAGAAGTCAGGGCAGGTGGCGATCCAACAAAATCCAGAACAATCCAAGCCAAGACCAGAGAAGCAATCCAGGAGGAGATGGCGTTAGACTACTAGCTACCCATAAGGTGCACGACTTATTGCTGAGGCAAGGCATAGTAGGCAGGAGCAGGCTTAAGTAGGCAGAAGTGCTTATGTTATCTAAGGGAGCCGCTGAACTTTCCCGCCGCAGTCCCTTTAAGAACAGTGGAGAAGCCCACGCGCCTAGGAATTCGCTGGTGGGGTCCAACATTGGCGTCATGAGCAGCAGCTCCGAGCAGTGAAGAAGTTCACCACCGGCAGCAGATCTCTGCTGCTGCAGGAGAGGTCGGGACAGACCTGGGGCCGTGCTGGGCAAATGAGACCGGCTGCAAAATGCCTCGGCCAGCGCATGAATCAGAAGCTCTTCTATGTCAACCAAACAGATACAGAACAAATTAGCTGCACCCCTTTCTCCCCCCCAACTACAGCTGTCTAAGGCTGAAACCTGAGCAGAGCACAGGCTTTTCCCCGTGTTCTGCTGCAGTGGCCATTCTAGAGCTACATCAGCCTGGAGCTCTCCCCTGCAACTCCTGATAACACCATGCGGCCTGGCAAAAATAAGAACAGAAACTTACATCAATGAAGCCTGCTCCCAGACCCTGAGCCTCCTCTGCCACAGACAAACTTCCTTTCTTTTTTTTTAGACAATTTTAAGAGGCAGCCAGATCCAACAGCAAAAGAGCAGGAGTATAATAAGAAGACCACGAGTGGAGGAGGGGAAGAAGGGAAAGGAGGACCACTTAGCCCAACCTGGACCAGATAAAGATTCAGGAAGCTCCCTGGCCAAGACTGTACTCAACTGAGGGAGGGACCACAAGGCTTTCTCTTCAGGAGTTGTCTTTTCTTTTCATCAAAAATCCCCTTAAGCTAGACCAATGCTCAGCTGAGAGAGTGTTTCACCTCAGGAACTGCCACTATCTTCCTTTCCTGATCAGCCTATTCAGGCCTTAGTCCAGACACTGGATGCGCACTGTACCATCTGCTGGAGACAGAGAATTCTGGCAGACTAAGGGGTAACATCAGCAAGTCTCTTATTCTCCGTCTCCATTTGCTAGTTGGTGGGCATAACCCATTCATTTGGACTGTTGTGACTGGATGATGAGGAAGGGGTGAGTTGCAAACAAATATTAGCATGGGAAATATACAGACAGAGATCAAAGCCTCTTGTCCTAGCTGTGGAGTCACTGCTCTATTCATTTAAATGAAAGCTGAAATGGCATGACCTCAGCCAGTGGAGCCACAGGGGGCACTCCAGGCTACCACTGACCCACCAGGGATTTTATGCTAAGGACCAAGGAATGGACAGGATATTACAAAAAGGGAGGGGATATTACAAAAAGGGATGCGGCCTTCACCTGGGGCTTTTATTCACATAAAAACTTTAATTACTTTGGCTGCCTCATGGAGCAGTGGGAAGGTGATATGGGGGTCTCGAGAGACACCCATGGGTTTTGCTTATACTGAGGAGTAGGGTTATTCAGGCCTCTAGGGCCCTTTATGAAGTTGGCTGGGGTGGCCGCCGTTGGTTCCTTTTTGGGGGTTCTAATCTGGTATTTATCCCCGCAGTATTTTCCACTGGGGAAGGTACTGTGAGGTTTACTAAGCTGTGGTACTGAGAACCGTAGCTTAGTAAATCCCACGGTATTTTTCCCCTCTGGAGAAATACTTAAGCTTTGTGTAAATGATCCTCTTTAGAATGTAATACCTGTAGGTACAGGGAAATACCTACTGTGCCTGCATGAAAATGAGCTGTCAATGAAAAGCCAAGAGCTAAATATCAATCTTAAAATAAGTAGATATTTTTACCTACATATGGGGCAAGCAATTTTACAAGAGACCATTTATATGGATAAAGACTAATTTTGTAACATTTTTGGGTAACTTATGTGGCAGCTACATGCAAAAATTACAGTCAATTTCAAAGTGAAGCTATGTGCATAAGTTCTCTTAAAAAATATCTGAAATAACGCACACAAACTAACCCAAGCTATGTTATAAATTCTATTTCCTAGGCATAACCTTTGCATCTTAATTTACATTCATATATTTTAAAATAAAAATATTTGCATAAAGCCACACACAATGTCCTGGAGTGCTTATGTGTTGTGTAAATAAAAATCTGCACAGAATCAGGTTACTCACATACTTTTAAGCACACAAAACTGAGACAATATCATAACAAGCCATTTGCATGCATAAAGGCATATTTTATGTGCAGGAAATGGCTATGAGAATGCTCTCCAAAATGAAAAAGCTGCTTAGAAGGTCTCCTCTTATAGAAATATCCCCCCTGGAACTTTTTACCCACATTCTAAAGAACTGAACAATACATTTGAATTGCTCTACTCTTTATTTAGTAATTGGAAATTTAAAATAAGAATCCAGGGCTTAACATCTATCAGCTGTTCCTTTGATCAGGCACCATGATGGGCATTTCAGGGCCTTGATCCTCGCTGAGGCTGCGATGTTAATAAAAGCAGGCACCCTCCTGGAGAACACTGGGGCTTACCACCTATCAGCTGTTCCTGCTCCTGGCCATGACTCTTCGATCAGGCACTGTGCTGGGCACTATGGGACCTTGATCCCCACTGAGGTTGTGACACCAATAAAAGCAGGCACCCTGCAGCTTGCCACTGCTGGCATGCCAAAGACTTGCACCTGGAGGAAATTTGGGAAGCTTTTCCTCCAAATGGGGAGAAAAGGAAAAGGGAAAATATTGGTTTCCACCGCAGCCTCAAGAGCTATTTGGTGACTGATGGATGTACATCTTATCCAACTACTGAGCAACTTGCTGAAGATTCGCAGGAAGCAGCAGATGTGGTCTCCATTTCTGGAGCTCAAACCCCTCCTCCTCCTCCTCTTTCTTTTATGATATGGGTGCTGGAAACATCTTTCTAAGAAATATGGCACTATCAAACTCACCTGAGGCTTTTATCTTTCCTGGTGATGTAGGAAGAACTGAGACGGGCTAGAGGTCTCAAGTTATTGTTTCCCCTGGCTATTTGGATGATAAGAGAGATGTTCCCAGAGGTTTAAATGATATTTCCTTATTAGGACTAATGTAAGCAGAAGGATTCCTATTCCAGCTGTGGTCTGTTTTCCTTCAGATTTATCAGTACCTGCATCTAGAGAAGTTCTGGCCAAGCCAGATGTGGTGACATTTAAAGATATCTGGAGGACTGTTACTCAAACAGAGGCCTTAGTTGCCCAGACTGTTACACGGCTGTGTAATTTCACCGCTGGAACTGCTTTTAAGTTTTTGGACTTTGAGCGAGATTGGGAGCTATTGAGAAACAGGTTGTTCCATCTCTTAATGTTCTAGTTAAAGTTCAATCCTCTATGATGGCAAATGTGAAAGATTGTTTAGTCTTGCATCCTAAGTCAGAACATCTTGAGAATACTATTAGATCTAAAAATCTCCGCATACTGACGTTTTCCAAAACTAGGTTAATTTCCTGACAAGGGTTGTTTAAAAAATATGTATGAGACTCTTCAGGTCTCTCTATCTTAATAGAGTGATAACCTTGTCTAGATGTTTTTATTTACCTCAATTAAAATGAGAAGTTAGGGGGGAAGGCACAATGGATTTTTTTATCATCTTTTTATAGTTCTCATTTATTAGCCTTCCTCCAGGATTCCCAAGACAATACTGCCTCCAGAACTACTTTAATTGTCACTTTTTCTTTAGATGTTGTTAAGAGTTGTTAAGAGTTAGTTGTTAAGATTTCTTAAGAGTTGTTAAGAGTTAGTGCTCAAGCAATACAGTACTTCAGCTTTAAAAATGTTAATTTCTGTAGACAATGGCTACAGAACTTTCCAGATGTTGCTCGAGAGACTACAATTAAAGCAATAGCTAATTTCTTAAGGGCTGATAGAGATGTGAATCGTGTGATCGATCGTCTTAACGATCGATTTCGGCTGGGAGGGGGAGGGAATCGGATCGTCGCAGTTTGGGTTTTTTTAAATATCATGTAAATCATGTAAATCGAAAACCGGCACACTAAAACATCCCTAATACCCACCCGACCCTTTAAAATAAATCCCCCACCCTCCCAAACCCCCCCAAAATGCCTTAAATTACCTGGGGTCCAGTGGGGGGGAGTCCCGGTGTGATCTTTTACTCTCGGGCCTCAGGTACGTTGTAGAAATGGCGCCGGCGCTACCTTTGATCTGTCATATGACAGGGCAAAGGTAGCGCCGGCGCCATTTTGTTTTTAGTCCCCCGACGTCAGGAGCGTAGGAGATCGCTCCCGGACCCCCGCTGGACCCCCAGGGACTTTTGGCCAGCTTGGGGGGGCCTCCTGACCCCCACAAGACTTGCCAAAAGTCCAGCGGGGGTCCGGGAACGACTTCCTGCACGCGAATCGTTTTTCCGTACAAAATGGCGCCGGCCATGTTTTAAATTACCTGGGGTCCAGTGGGGGGATCCCAGAGCGATCTCCCATGATATCCCGCTCTCGGGCCACGGCTGTGTTAATAGAAATGGCGCCGGTGGCCCTTTGCCCTTACCATATGACAGGGCAAAGGTAGCGCCGGTGCCATTTTGGTTCCTGTCACCCGACGTCACGAGTGCAGGAGATCACTCCCGGACCCCCGCTGGACCCCCAGGGACTTTTGGCCAGCTTGGGGGGGGCCTCCTGACCCCCACAAGACTTGCCAAAAGTCCAGCTGGGGTCCGGGAGCAACCTCCTGCACTTGCGTCGTATTGCCAATATTCAAAATGGCGCCAGCGCTACTTTTGCCCTCCCGAGAGCGGGAGATCGCGCCGGGACCCCCCCACTGGACCCCAGGTAATTTAAAACATTTTGGGGGGGTTCGGGAGGGTGGAGGATTTGTATTAAAGGGTCGGGGTGGGTTTTAGGGTTGTTTTGGTGTGCCGGTTTAAACGCTTTGTATTATGGAGGCACGGTCCGGATTTATCCTGACCTGTCAAGACCTACTCAATTGCGTCGCAAGGCCTTTTTATTAATGCAATGAACTCAGAGGGACTCGGCCCCATATTATGCCCATATTTTATTATTCACATAATTTTTAATTATTTTTAAACATATTATATAGTTCCCACTATGTGACCACAGCATATATATATATATATATATATATATATATATATATATATATATATATATATATATATTTAAAGTAACTGAAGTGATATATTTAAAGTAATATGTATTAGCATGTGAATATGTATTAAGATATTAAGATTCATTCGGATGATATATGAGGGGATTAACTATGTAATTGCAGATGAAATTGTATGGTATGTGGGGAATTTTCACTGAAATTGTATAGAGGAGAAGAGAGATGTGGTTTGATTTTAGGAGGTATGAGTGGTATGAGTGAAGGGTAATGTATGTGTGATTGTTGTGAACCCTCTGCCCGCGGGCTTTCCCCGCGAGCAAGCTTCACTCACCTCATGGACGCTGCTACCCGACACCCTGTCAAGCCTGCCACGTGGCCGGAGCCACAGACTGTGTTCTTCCTTGCGACCTGGAGGCCGCCTTGACAAGCCCTCTTCTCCGCGGCCGGACCCATGGTCTCTCAGCGTCCTCCCATGCGGCACGGAGCTGCCGCTGACGTCATCTTGCCTTCGCGGCGTGACGGCCGCATCCCCGGGCTCAAGTGACGGCTGGAGCTGTCCTCGGGGCCTCCTGCAGCGGCCGGAGCCACCGTCGGCTGGGCCTGCTCCTCAGGCCCAGCCCTGCGCTTCTCACGCTGTGCGTCGGTGCAGGCCGCTGTCCACGGTCCTACACAGCTTCCTGCTTGCTTCTTAGGCGCTGGCGCACGTCTCTCTGCTGGATTTAAAGAGCCAGTCACAGGAAGTGTGGCTGACCCCACCTATCGACTGACTTCCTGCCTAGCCCTATTTAAGGGCTGTCTTCACAGTACGTCTTTGCCTTGCATCAGAGTGACATCCCTCTGGAGGCTCCTGCCTGCCAGAGCCTTGTAAGGTCTCCTGTTCTTCGTGGAGCTCCTCGTCTCGTCTGCCTTCGTACCACGTCTTTGTGTCTTGATGTCTTGCCTGAGGTCCCTGTCCATGTCCTGATGTTCCATCATGATCTTCCATGTCCTGATGTCCCATCATGATCTTCCACATCCTGATGTGCCTGCCTGTCCGGATGTTCTTCCCTGCATCTTCGTCTGGTGCTCCTGAGCCTTCTGATCCTGTAGGGCTGTGGTTCTCAGATGATGTCGTGCCCAATAATGGAGTGGCCTGCAGGAGGGATTTGTCCCTGTGCTCCTGAGCTTCTGTTCCCGCCAGCCATAAGTGGAGCTTCGGATGACATCGGCTCCATCATCGGAGTTCCTCCTCACCTGGATCTTCCCTGCGCTTGTCCTGCTCTCCTCGTGGTCCGTAACCAGTCTCCTAGGGCTGTGTAGGGCGCGCAGTGGGACAGGGTGGTCCACGACTCAGTCCCGTGGGTGGGCTGAGTAGGGCGCCCTGAGAGATAGTGCAAATGCCCTTCCTCCCAGCTATGTCAAGATCCAAGTCTCGTCCCTGATGCCGTTGCATCAACCCAAGTGTCTTCGTCTGTATGCCGTGGCCTTAATCCAAGTGTCTTCATCTGTGGCACCGTTGCATCAACCCAAGTCTCGTCTCTGATGCCGTTGCATCTATCCAAGTCTCGTCCGTGATGCCATCGCATCAATCATAGTCCTGTCTACGTGTCAAGGCCTCCATCTGCCCTCAACCTCAGGCCAGGCCTGCTGCTCCATGCTGTTCCATGCAGCAGGTCTGAAAGGGCTCAGAATGGTCAGAGGACCATTCAACTTCCAACATCCTCTGTTGTTGGCCATGGGAGCTTGCAGGCCTGGTGGAGGGTCAGACTGTCAGCCAAGCTGGAACACGCCGTCAACCCTCAGGCCGGTCCTGGACGCGTCTGGGGTCGGGCTGAGGCCCAAGGGCACACTAAACACCCCGACCGGGGCTCGCCGTAGCGCACCGCTCACAACAGTAATATTGGTTTTAGAAATCAATAGGTGCTGTGGTCACATAGTGGGAACTATGTAATATGTTTAAAAATAATTAAAAATTATGGGAACAATAAAATGTGGGCATAATATGGTGCCGTGTCCCTCTGAGTTGATTATATAATCTATATGTAGATCAGAGGTAGTGCACGTATGTTCTTTTGACCTTTTTATTAATGCGTCAGGAAGTAATAAATGTAGGAGCAAACTTCCAATTACGGTACTCTTGCAGATGTATTATAAAACTCTGGTAATACGTATGTATTCTTTAACCCAGACCATTTAAGGGAATTTCTGAATGGTAGAGAACAAAATTTTGTAACCATCTAAACAATGTGGGTCATTGTAATATATTACGGTGAAGTAAGCAGCTTAATTACTTTGATTTAGTTTATATTGTAGCTCCTCTATTTTCATTTAGTAAAGTTTCCCCACTCCATGTTTCTTGTTTGGAAATAAGAGAGAGATTTTTTTTATATTCTTTACTGTAAAATGTGTTAGATATTTCTTAATCATTTCTCTTATAGTTCTATTACAAAGTGTATCTTTGTTAATATTTGTAAAATTGAAATAAATAAAAAATTAAAAAAAAAAATAGACTAGCCTGTTCCATTAACCTCCTGCTGCCATCTGGTGGTTAAAGACATGTACATTCGAGTGAAACTTCATTTTCTTTGCAATCAGCCAGTCCATCGGGAAATTCCAACATACAATGACTACTGAAAACTTCTCTACAGATGAGTATTATGCTCAAGTTTAGCCCCTGTTTACAGTCAATTCATGAAACATCAGCTGATGTCGGATTTTTGGGTGTTTAGGATCATGCTTTTTATTTTATTTGCTGATAAAAACTAAAAAAAATATATCATCTAAATTCGTATTGGGGTAAAGGATTCATCAGTCCAGAAGTGGTTTAATTTAACTGAATGTGACATGGCTTGCTGATACCCCACATCATTAGCCTATAATTTTGCTATTTACAATTGTCTTAGACTTTGGCTTTTTTACAAATTACATTGGATTTTAACGTTAACTCATACAATTGTGGTTATATAATAACATTTTTATAATTCATAAATAATTGCTTCCCTTACAGCAAAATTAACAAATGTATTTCAATATATTATTATTGAGAAGTGCATTATTTTAATTGACTTAGCTATAAATGTCCTCTTAAAGACACAGCAGAAGAGTAAATGAACAATATAGATCTATTTTCTTCCTAATATTGCACCTTCAGTCTTCCCAGATGTCCTAACTTGAATCTCCTTAAACCCCACTGCTGTAAGGAGTTTGCTGTACTCAGCTGGAGTCCTTTCCTTCCCTTCTGTCAGTAGCAACATGTTCAGAGATTGTAGCTGGGAAGGCACAGGTCCAGTTCTGTCTTCATTCAAAAAGTAATTCCAGCAAAAGGACAGCACCACCTTATTTGATTAGGACAGAGAAAGCATATTTACTTTAGATAACATGATGACAGGTTTTGTTTTCCAATTATGTGTTTGATAACTTGCACATTTACAAAAACTGTGACCAAGAACTATTATGCTTCTAACATTAATGAAAGTCATTAAGCTCAGAATACGGAATATATGCTAATCATTACTAAGCATTCTTTTGTAATGCTCTTCTAGAGAATTAATTTCTAATTATGAGATGATATCACCCTAAACCATTTGTGTGTCATTTGTGATGGAAAGGTAGTGTAACAGGGTGCCAAGTTATGATTGTCGTGATGGCCACAATTGTGTTTTGTATCTCACTTTGAACTCCAGGTAATGAAGGCTTTAGGCTTCTGGAGGCCCCAGTCCTGTAGCAGAGGTTAGAACTTATCAATCCCAACCTGAGATACGCCTTCTCCCTCATTAAAGAAACTACAAACTAAGACCATATGGGATCTCCACAATATCCGCAGAGAGCATAGCAGCCATCTGTACCATACCTGCATTCAATAGCAGAGCCATTTCTGCTTCTGTCTTGTATCAAATAGTTTTCTGAATTACAGGTAGTTTCACCAATACATTTTTACAAGTGAATAGGAACTTTTTTTGATAATTTTCTTTGCAACATGTTTTATTATTTTTTGAAAGTGTATTAATTTTGAGATACTTTTAAAACATTCCATTCTTTCCAGGGCTCTAGTTTTGGTAATATTATTTTGGTATGCTTTTACAAATTTTGAATCCCTTTTTGAATTTTTGCACTATTATGTTCATTTTTTGTAGAAAAAAAATGATTGATTTACTACTTCTGAGCCACCACACAAATGAACTTTTCATGGACATGATTTCACATTAACTGTGAACAGATTGGGGTAGATTTTAAAAGGTGCGCGCGGGAGTAGATTTGTTCGCGCAACCTGGCGCGAACAAAAGTACTCCGGATTTTATAATATGCGCAAGCTGCCAACGAATGTTATAAAATACAGGGTCGGCGCGCGCAAGGCTGTGCAAAATCGGCAGCCTGAGCGCGCCGAGCCGCGCAGCAATCCTCCGTTCCCTCCAAGGCTGCTCTGAAATCGGAGCGGCCTCGGAGGGAACTTTCCTTCCGGCCCCCTCCACCTTCCCCTCCCTTCCCCTATCTAACCCACCCCCCAGCCCTAACTAATTCCCCCCTACCTTTATTTTATAAGTTACGCCTGCCCGAGGCAGGTGTAACTTGTGCGCGCCGGCCGGCTGCTGGTGCACCATGTTCCGGTCCAGGAGCTGGTCCGGAGGCTGCGGCCACGCCCCTGGAACACCTCAGGGCCGGAACCATGCCCACTGCCCCACCCACAGAACGCCCCTGGGTGGAACCACGCCCACGGCCCCACCCCTGGAACGCCCCTCGATGATGCGCCGTCGTGACATGCCCCCCGACACGCCCCCCAGGAAAGCCCCAGAACTTACACGCATCCCGGGGCTTGTGCGCACCGCTGAGCCTATGTGAGAAAGGCTCGGCGTGCGCAGGGGTTGACAGTTATACTGAAAATAAGGGGCGGATTTTAAAAGGAGCGCGAATAGCCTACTTTTGTTTGCGCTCCAGGTGCAAACAAAAGTACGCTGGATTTTAGTAGATACGCGCGGAGCCGCGCGTATCTGCTAAAAACCTGGATCGGCGCACGCAAGGCTATGGATTTTGTATAGCCGGCGCGCGCCGAGCCGCGCAGCCTACCCCCGTTCCCTCCAAGGCCGCTCCGAAATCGGAGCGGCCTCGGAGGGAACTTTCCTTTGCCCTCCCCTCACCTTCCCCTCCCTTCCCCTACCTAACCCACCCGGCCGGCCCTGTCTAAGCCCCCCCCTTACCTTTGTCGGTGGATTTACGCCTCCCGGAGGGAGGCGTAAATCCCCGCGCGTCAGCGGGCCTCCTGCATGCCGGGACATGACCTGGGGGCGGGTCCGGAGGGCGCGGCCACGCCCCCGGGCCGCCCCGGGCCGTAGCCACGCCCCCGGGCCCGCCCCCGGAACGCTCCCGACACGCCCCGAAAACGCCGCGCGGTTTGGGCCCGCCCCCGACACGCCCCCCCGACACGCCCCTTCCGAAAACCCCGGGACTTACGCGAGTCCCGGGGCTCTGCGCGCACCGGTAGGCCTATGTAAAATAGGCTTACCGGCGCGCAGGGCCCTGCTCGCGTAAATCCGCCCGGTTTTGGGCGGATTTACGCGAGCAGGGCTCTGAAAATCCACCCCTAAATGTATATTTCATTTATGATTCCTTTTTAAAATAAAATGTAAAGCAAAAAATAAAAATAAAAGTAATGAATCAATTTAAAATAGGCACGTGTATCTCCCAAGTTAGAAAACTCCTGGAAAATCAGAATAAATAAGTCTGAATTTAGGCATAGGTAACTAACTAAGGGGGTCATTTATCAATGCTATATACAACGAATGATGCGATGCAAATTAGGAATAAGGGAGGAGTTTTGGGCCAAGTGGGTTGGCTTTGTAATTTGCGAAGACATATCGCACGGCTTTAACTACACCTTTTTTATTAAGCCATGTGATATGGCTTTATTACGCTTTGTGATGTTTTTGCAAATAGCATTTTAAGCTGCTGGAGAGCCAGGCCCCTCATATGAGTGAGGGAGAGAGAGAGAGAGTGCTCTCTTGTGCAGATTTGCTGACCCTCAGAGTGAGGAAACTCAACCAAAGATTAGATTTATGCAATGTTCTCTCATCCTAGCTTGATGTTACCCAGGTAGAGAGTCCATCAAGCTAGGTTGAGAGAACATTGCTCAAATCTAATCTTTGGTTGAGTTTCCTCACTCCGAAGGTCAGCAAATCTTCACAAGATAGCACTGTTCTGTTCGTACTTCTCACTTTGAATGTCAAAGTGGCCCCTAACCCCTGCACTCCTACCTAAACCGCACCTTGAGTAACTGGGTGGGTCTCATATAGAGGTATAAATACCTAACTACTATAAGGACCTTATAGCTAGTCAGTCTCTCTCTCTAATACCTGTGCTAAGACAGCATACTTTGCAATAAACTGCCTATTACCATAAAACACACCCCTTTTTATATCACATGTGATATTTAGTGCATTTTGATAAATCCAGGCCTAAGACACCAAATACCCCATTTGTTTTTGAGCCATAAGCCATCACTGCTTGAGCTTTGATCCAGGAAACCCCTTCTCCTCCTCTTCTCCTGTCGTACCCATGGGCTCCAAAATCTTACATGCGTCCCTGAAGATACATGTCATCTCATTGTTAGGGTGCTCTGAAACGTTTTTTCGTATAAAGCTATTACTACTGAAAATTGTTGACATGCCAAATATGATGAAATGCTAGAATGTAGGCCAAAAGTAAAAAAGTATGTCAAGTTTGATCCTAAGTTTCATATCTGCTTTCTAGACTCAATTTACAAGAAATCACATGATTTACAAGAATCTCAGCTCATTAATATATAAACAATCTAGCTCATTGGTGTGTAAATTTGATTTAACTTATTATATAAACAATGCTTTCTGAGACTGCTTCTGAATTGTCTTCTAGGGAAATCTCACACTGTCCTGGAATATTCCATACTTTATTTAAAATAAAAGATGTATACAATATTTATTTTGGTTAAACCACAAAACTCAAAATAGCAAAAATAGGAATTTTTTGGTGTAAATTCACCCTATGTTACGGATATGAATTCTTTCTTAATAAATGCAAACATAGCAACAAATGAGAACATTTTTTCTTTGTTTCAAATAGAAGCTAGTGCCATTATTTACAGGTATATCCTGTCCTGAAGTGCTCCTAAAGCTAAGTATACATTTCTACCTTAAATATCTGAGATCTAGCAGAAATGTTTTCTATATTTGATTTGTTGTGTGCCTTTTTGAGGGGATTGCTCAAATTTAAGCATTAAAAGGCATAAAGTGTGTATTTTTAGATTGATTTTTTGTTATCTGTACAAAAATTTAAAAAATTAATAAAATAAAAATAAAAAACCTCACATAAGTATACCGAGGATTAGACAAGATCCCAATAACCAGATGTAAGGCAAAATTTTGTTGCTAATAATTTCAGTTCAAATGTGCACACACTTTGTAAAATGTATGTATTTGGATGTGCCCAAAAAACAAATCGGTAACCGATCCAGTAAGCTGTGTAGCAGTGACGACAATGAGAATCGGATAAAAGAAAGCCCTTTATTAAAACGCCCGACTCTGGCCGAGTTTCGCTCTTTTGCACAGAGCTGCCTCAGGGGCAATTCATTCAAGCAGGACTTGGAAAAGTCAATATCGTATCGATTATCCTACAACGCGGATGATTTCACTCCAAAGCAATTAGACTTTCGCTTATTCACGTAGCGTTGCTGTGTAATGTCAACAATGGAATTGAATGCATTCAATATATATGAAATCCACATAACGAGCAGTCTTACAGCTGTGAATAAGCGAAAGTCTAATTGCTTTGGAGTGAAATCATCCGCGTTGTAGGATAATCGATACGATATTGACTTTTCCAAGTCCTGCTTGAATGAATTGCCCCTGAGGCAGCTCTGTGCAAAAGAGCGAAACTCGGCCAGAGTCGGGCGTTTTAATAAAGGGCTTTCTTTTATCCGATTTGTATTTGGATGTGGCCAGGTGCGCAAGTATGTACACGTGCGTTCGTACACATAGCTACGTGCATGCTCACATACACACAATTCCATGAGGGCGGAACTTCTTGTTCTTCCTTGGTGTGCCACCAAGATGCTTCCAACAGCACACCAGCTAAACTTTATTACTTCGCGTCCCTGGTGGTAGAGAATGAAAATAGGCTATTTTCACACACTGGTGTGAGGCACAACCTATACAGGAGCATGCAGGCCTGGGAGATCTGAGGGAAGCCTTCAATAGAGGAGCCACCCATCAACATGTGGTAAGTGGTGAAAGTTGGGGGGGGGGGGGCTTGTAGAAGTTGAGGGTGGGAAAGTGGTGCATGTGGGGAGGCAGTAGGGACTGGGGATGGGTAAGAGTGCACGGGAGGCTCTAGGGGCACATATGTAGTGCGGGGGGGTGGGGATCTAGGGTGCCAGAATTGTCCATAATATAGCACCAGATTAAATATGTTTGGCTGTAATATGTTATATATATTTTAATGATAAATTACTACTTATCTAAGAACATAAGAAATTGCCATACTGGGTCAGACCAAGGGTCCATCAAGCCCAGCATCCTGTTTCCAACAGTAGCAAAACCAGGCTACAAGTACCTGGCAAGTACCCAAATACTAAGTAGATCCCATGCTACAGATGCCAGTAATAGAAGAGGCTATTCCCTGTGGGGCAGATTTTCAAAGGGTTACGCGTGTAACCCCCCCGAAAAGCTGACCCTGCCTGCCTCTGCATGCACCGAGTCTATCTTGCATAGGCTCTTCGGCGCGCGCAACCCCTGGTCCAGGGGCGTCGCAGCAGGAAGGGGGCAGGTTCAGGGGGCGGCCCAGGGGTGTGGCGGAGGTTTGGGGGCAGTCTAGAGGGTTGTCCAAATCCTCCGGCACAGCGGCCTGTGCCGGGGGCTGGAGAGCCGGAGCGCGCAAGTTACGCCTGCCCAGAGGCAGACGTAACTTCTACAATAAAGGTTAGGAGGGGGTTTTAGATAGGGCTGGGGGGCAGGTTAGATAGGGGAAAGGAGGGGAAGATGAGGGGGCCGCGGAAGGAAAGTTCCCTCTGAGGCCGCTCCGATTTCAGAGCGGCCTCAGAGGGAACGGAGGAAGGCTGCGCAGCTCGGCACACACAAGTTGCACAATTGTGCACCCCCTTGCGTGAGCCAACCCTGGATTTTATAACATGCACGCGGCAGCACGCGCATGTTATAAAATTGGACATAGATTTGTTTGCGTCGGGTTGCGCGAACAAATCTACGCCCTCGCGCAGGTTTAAAGATCTGCCCCTAAGTCAACTTGATTAATAGCAGTTAATGGACTTCTCCTCCAAGAACTTATCCAAACCAGTTTTAAACCCAGCTACACTAACTGCACCTTTTAATTTAGTTTTCCTTAATCCAGACAAATGGATTCAGGACCAGTGGGTCATGCACTTCTACCAGCAGATGGAGATGGAACAAAGCTGACATCACAGTATATATACCCCAGCAGTAACATCAGCCTGCCAGTATTCTCTTCAAAAGCAACTGTGAACAGACTAGCAAAAACTTGATTAAAAAACAGACAACCATATCAATACTCAGTCAACTGAAAACACTGAACTCAGGCAAGGAATGTATTAACACTTTTCTAGGGTCTGGATTAACACTTACCAGTAAGCTCTGGAACATGTAGCAACTTAGGAGGACCATACCACAATCATTCGGCAGCTATGGGTAGGAAGCTGAATCCATCTGTCTGGATTAAGGAAAAGGAAATTACCAGGTAAGTAGTAATTTCTCATTTCCTAGCACCCAGACAGATGGATTCAGGACCAGTGGGATGTACCCAAGCTATTCCCGAATAAGGAGGGAGACTGCCCTCAGTCCAGTCAAAACTGCATATTCAAAGGCTGCATCCTCCCAGGCCTGCACAGCCAAATGATAATACCTGGAAAAGGTGTGTAAGGAGACCATGTCACAGCTCAGCAAATGTTGATGGGAGACAATAATCTAAGTTCCGCCCATGATGCTGCCTGAGCCCTGGTGGAATGAGCCCTAACCTGAGTGGATAATGGCTTTTTAGTAGCCACATACACTGCCGTGACCACCTCCTTAATCCAGTGAGATATCATAGCCCGTGAATCCAGTTCGCCCTGTTTAACTCCATCATGAAGGACAAACAGGTGATCCGATTTCTAAAGGGTTTAGAAAGCTCCAGATACCTCACATGTCTCAGGGCTGCAATAGGCGATATTCCTCCGCATCTCTTTCCTTGTCCAGAGACGGCAGGAAAATGGATTGACTCGAGTGAAAATCTGAGACCACTTTTGGCAAAAAGGAAGGAACAGTATGCAGCTGTATTGCCCCTGGAGTCACACGAAGGAACGGCTCCCGGCAAGACAATGCCTGCAGTTTGGAAATTCGACACACACAACATATCGCCACCAGAAACACCATCTTCAAGGTCAATAACCGCAAGGAAAAGCTACACATCGGATGAAATGTAGGGCCCACCAAGAAATCCATAACCAGATTAAGACTCCACAAGGGTACTGATAACTGCAAGGAAGAATGAAGATGTTTTATTCCTCTCAATATTCTGACCATATCAGGATAAGCCGATAAGGAATGGTCCAAGAAAACAAACCGGTAACCGATCCAATGTGGCTAGCAGCAAACAAACAAACGATGGAATCGGTAAAATTGGACTTTATTGGATCTTGCCCAACTCTGGCCGAGTTTCGCTCTACGAGCTGCCTCAGGGGCTATTGCAAATAAATAAAAACAAATAAAAGGACTCACAAACAAAAATATTTGTAACAACAAGTAAAATGCAATATAAAACTTATAACATAAAAATAAAGATGAACATATTGCACTTAAAAATCAAAATCACATTGCTCACTTGTTTGTGTGTAAATATTTGCATATGTATATTTACACACAAACAAGTGAGCAATGTGATTTTGATTTTTAAGTGCAATATGTTCATCTTTATTTTTATGTCATATTATTTTATATGATTTATATAAGTTTTATATTGCATTTTACTTGTTGTTACAAATATTTATGTTTGTGAGTCCTTTTATTTGTTTTTATTTATTTGCAATAGCCCCTGAGGCAGCTCGTAGAGCGAAACTCGGCCAGAGTCGGGCAAGATCCAATAAAGTCCAATTTTACCGATTCCATCGTTTGTTTGTTTGCTGCTAAGCCGATAAGGATTCACCATTCACCTGACCCCTGCAACAGGCAAGGGATGCTGCCTGTACCTTCAAGGAATTAAGAGCCAACCCTTTATTCAGTCCATCTTGCAAAAATTCCAAAATGAGCAGGATCTTTTTTTTTTTCCATTTAAAGTTTTATTAGGTTAAATATCAATGATACATAAACACAAAGTGCACGCAGGCACAAATAACTCAAAAACACAGGCCATCAATATCTGACATAATTTTTGTTATTATTATACTCACCCTCCCTCCCTAAACTCCTCTGGGTATCCTATTCCACAATCATAATTATGAATGTCCTAATCATCCACAATCTCTCTGAATTGCAGTTAGCATGGTACAGAATGTACTGAAATCAGTGAGTGGTGTTACCCTGCATCCATTGTTCATATGATTTCCATAACTTCTGAAAGTGTTCCAGTCAAGCGTGTACAAATCTTTATAAAATTGTACAAATTGCTCCCTGATTTGGACAGGTTTATAAAGAAATAGGCCTTGAGCATCTCTGATTTTCAGTATTTGGGACTGTGTCTGTTGTTTTTTTAAGGCATGCGCTAATAATCTACTGGATTTATTACTGCCTTCAAAATAACATTGTTTGGTAAGGGTCAAGTGATGAGCTGTTTCAGATATATTTATTTGTAACTGTTGCCAAGCAAGATAAAGTTTTTGTAGGTCCGCCAATCGTTTATGTTTTTATGTTCTAATTCTAAAGAACAAATTTGGCTTTCCAATGACTGTCTTTGTTTATGTTGTATCTTTTTCTTATAGGAAGCCTGCGCTATCAACTGGTCACGAATCACAGCTTTCAAACTCTCCCACACAATCATTGAGGAGACCTCTTGTGTCATTCCACTTCTCGTAGTCCCTGATTTTTTCCCATATCGTATTTACTGTGGCCTTATCCTCGAATAAAGAGTCATTACATCTCCAGAAGCGTTGTCCTACATCTTCTTGAAGTGCATGTAACTCACATATTATGGGTGCGTGGTCCAACCAGGTTATAATATCAATAGAGGTATGCCCTATACGAGGAGTGAGCAACTTATCTATTAGGAACATATCAATTCTTGAGTAAGAACCATGAGCTGCTGAATAAGTGAAGTCTTTTGTATTAGTGTGCATAAAACGCCAAATATCAATAAGTGCAAAATGTGCCATCGTTTGTTTTAAAAAGCAAGAAGGCAGGCGATCTAAAAAAGCCATTAGGAAAACAAAAGGATTAGATGCCAAGGCCCTTTTCAATTCTTTATTGAAGTGGAGACGTGTCTAAAATAATACAGCCCGACTCTGGCCAAGTTTCGCCGCTCTCACAGCGGTTGCCTCAGGGTCTTGGATATATATGTTCTGGACTCAGGTTAGCTGATCAAGCTGTTGGATGCTTGTTTGTTGTTATAAGTGGAGACAAAATCTGAACGCGAAGCACGAGGATCCAATACATAAATCATATATACAAGACTATGAATTACATTTGAAAAGAAAAGATTCAATGCTATTGCGGATTATGTTTGTACAAACATTGTTGATATACAAACCAACAGCTTGATCAGCTAACCTGAGTCCAAAACATATATCCAAGCCCCTGAGGCAGCCGCTGTGAGAGCGGCGAAACTCGGCCAGAGTTGGGCTGTATTATTTTAGACACATCTCCACTTCAATAAAGAATTGGAAAAGACCTAGGCATCTAATCCTATCATTTGTTTTAATCCTTTGCTCTGTTTATTAGACAGGTAGCTCTGGCCCCGCGATGTGCCTAATACAGGATTTAATGTGACATTGAAATCGCCTACTACAATTCAGTGATCCCCCTGAAAACCGGATTAACTGTTGTTGAAGATTTTGATAAAAGGAAGCCTGATTATGTGTGGGGCCATAAATATTAACCAGTAGATATGTTCTTTGTGGCGTAGCCATGTGTATAATCAAAATCCGTCCTTCAGGGTCTTAGTGTAAAACCTGAAAATCCGCACATACATGACTAGCAATCAAAATACCCACTCCCCCATATTTATTATTGGCCCTGCTAGGAGATAGAAATACCTGCGGATAGTGTCGGTTCCCTCGTAATAGCCCTCCAGCCCTACTCCTTAGATGTGTCTCCTGCAGAAAAGGAATATCCGCCTGAAGTCGTCTGGCCTCTTTGAAAAGCAAACTCCATTTAAATGGAGAATTCAAGCCTTTTGTGTTCAGAGAAACCAATAGGAATTTACCCATTGTGAGGTATTATCATCATGCAACACTGAGAGCAGGTCCACAATTTTTTGAACTGAGAATCATTACCCACGAGAGGAAAGAAGCTAGCTGTAGGGATAAATTGTCTCCCTTTAAATTCCCATTATATTGTGTATTAAAGGAGTATTGGTCTAATCCCCTGAGAAAGAGAGATTATGGACAACCAAAAACAATTATAGCACTACCCAGAACCTCCAAGTAACCCCCCTCCAAGTAACCCTCCAAGTAACCCCCCACCCCCTACCCACCAAATCATGTCAGGCTGAGCAAATAACAACCTGAAGTGTGAGGAAGAAAAAATGGGCCCCTGCGTATCTTATAAAATCCGGGGTCGGCGCATGCAAGGGGGTGCACATTTGTGCAACTTGCGTGCTGAGCCCTGCACGCGCTGCCCGTTCCATCCAAGGCCACTCCGAAATCGGAGCCGCCTCGGAGGGAACTTTCCTTCCGCCTCCCCCCACCTTCCCTTCCCCTATCTAACCCACCCCCCAGCCCTACCTAAATCCCCCTACTAACCTTCATCAGCGAACTTACGACTGCCTCTGGGCAGTCGTAACTTACGCGCGCCGGCTGTCAGCTGGCGCGGCAAGCCCTGACACAGGCCGCTGTGTCGGGGCACTCGGCCATGCCCCCAGACCACCTCCACACCCCCGAACACGCCCTGAAGCCGACACCACGCCCCTGGCCACGCGCCGACTGCCCCTTTTTGCGAGCCCCGGGACCTACGCGCGCCACCAAGCCTATGCAAAATAGGCTCGGCGCGCGCAGGAGGGTTTTTTTAAGGGTTACACGCATAAGTTATGCGCGTAACCCTTATAAAATCTGGCCCTCTGTGTTTAAGGAGAATAAATCGGATCTGTTGAACCACTGCTGCTGCATCCTTGTACTCATCCAGTACTGGGACACCCCGGAATCTAAGATTGCAGCGGCGAGATCTGTTTTCTAAATCCTCAAGTTTTTCTTGAGTCAAGTCATGCTCAGTTTCCAAATCTTTAACTTTTTTAGTAAGCTTTTCCACAGTTACAATTTGCTCCTCCATTTGTGTCTCCATATCATCCACCCTGTGCCCAATGGCCCCTGTATCCTGGTGGAGCTCAGCTACCAGCTGAGAAAGCTCTGTTTTAATGCCTCCAATGTTAGTGTTTAATTCCTCGAACCAATGATTGAAGTCTGCCTTTGAGACTTTGCATGGGAATGCGAGGAGGGCGTCGGATGTTGAGGCTCACCGGCTTTATCAGCTGTTTCCTGCGCTGCTCCGGTCGACATTTTGTCCTGTGTGCTGATATTTGTTTGAGGAGCTGCTGCTGCATAATAAAATTGTTGCAGGTCTATGAAGTTGCTTTTGTTTGACATCGGGGGAAGTGCATAGCTGAAGCCACAGAATCAGGTGCCTTTTCACTGCGTTTTATGGCTGTTTTTAGAAGCTTTTCACGGCGGGGGACTGGGAGCTCTCAAGTTAGGTAGCCATTGGGCAGGTGACGTCACTTCCTCCTCATGAGCAGAAACTTAACTGAATGATGCAGCACTCCTCTATATTCACAACAAGCCTCAAACACTCACCAAACCCACACATATGTAAAGGAAATGCAGAACATTCATGCACATCGTAAAGTGGAAATCACTGCAGAGTATCCACGCTTCAGCAAACAAGCCTTCTCAAGGGTCATACCGTAAGGTAAAATTGAGTCGGATTTTCGTGAAGAACAGGTCTCTGCTGCAACAGTTTCCTGTGTGCTTATAGTTGAAGGGGGAAATCCACCAGGAGCCACCGCAGATGCACATACCATGGTCTTCTGGGCCAATCTGGTGCCACCAGAAGTACCATCCCTCTGTGATGCTTAACCCACCAAATCATTCTGCTCAGCATGGGCCACAGAGGAAAGGCAAACATTAACTTGTCTTCCAGCCATACCTGCATGAGAGCATCGACGCCCAAGGACTTCGGATCTCTCCAGCGACTGAAGAATCGAGGAACCTTTCCATTGTGAGAAGTCACCTGCAGGTCTAGAAACAGAAGGTTCCAGCGTTATATTATCAACTGAAGTGCCTCTTCTGACAATACCCATTCTCATGGGTCCAGACTAGCCCTGGGGGAATTCTGCACTACTGCGGAGCACAGAATTTGCGCAGAATTCCCCCCTGTGCAGAATTGCCAATTCTGTGCATAAAATGTCAGGAGACCCTGGCATGCCACGAATGGCAAAGAAGGTGGCCCCCAGCACGCCGTTCATGGCAAAGATGAAGGCCCCTGCATGCCTTGGGACACACTCCTCTTGCGGCGAAGATGAAGGCCCCGATGAGAGTGAATGTGTATAGAGAGGTGTGTGTGTGTGTGTGTGTGTGTGTGTGTGTGTGTGTGTGTGTGTGAAGAGGGGAAGGGAGGATGACAGAAAGGAGGGGGAGGGGTGTGAGAGATAGACAGCAGGGGTAGGGTGTGAGAGAGAGAGCAGGGAATGTGAGAGAGTGGGGGGTGCTTGAGTGTGGGTGCCAGAGAGAGGGAGCCTATATGAGGAGATTGTGAAGGAGTGTGTATGTGTGTGAGAGAGTGGGAGCTGGTGTGTTTGAAAAAGGGATCCTGTGTATGTAAGGGTGCTAGCCTATGTGAAGGGATTGTGTATGTTTGAGAGGGAGCCTGTGTGAAGGGGTGCATGACAGCGAGACATAGGTAGCCTGTGTAAAGATGTATGCGTGAGAGAGAAAGGGAACTTGTGAGGGTGTGTATGCAAGAGATAGGGACCCTGTATGAGGAGATGTGTGTGTGCGAGAGAGTGAGGGAGCCTGTATGAGGGTGTGTATATGTGTACTAGAGAGGGAGCCTGTGTGAGGGGCAGTACTGAGAATGGCAATAGAGTGGAAGGGGTTGAGCCTAAAGATGGAAGTGAGAGATACTGGCAGGAGGAGGAGTTGGGGCCTGAGAGGGCAAAGTGAGTGAGTGAGTGAGTGAGTGAGTGAGTGAGTGGAAGGGACACTCTTCCAGTGAAATTCTAGGGAGATTCTTCTCAAAATATTTAAAATTCTGCATCTTTAAGTAATAACTTTTTCTGTATTAATTTAAAATGTAATTACTTAAAGACTGTCATGTAAACTGTATTATTTTGACCAAAATAAGGTTTGCAGAATTTTAATTTTTTTGTGCAGAATTTTAAATTTATTTGCACATAATTCCCCCAGGAGTAGTCCAGACTCTACTAAGAAATTCCACTCTCACTTTTTCTTTTTCTGCTATGTGTGAGGCTGAGATCATCTGAAGACAGACCAACTTATGGAATGGGCGAAAGTACATCTCCTGTGACACTTGCTGGATTTTGGTTCCTCCCTGCTGACTGATGTAAGCCACTGTCTTCGCATTGTCCGACATTATCCAGACCGCTCGACCCTGTAGTCTGCCTTTGAACTGCAAACATGGCAACTAGACCGCCATAGCCTCCAGGCGATTGATGTTCCAGAGAGACTCTTCTGAACGCCAGTGACCTTGCACTGTCAGCTCCTGACAGTGAGCTCTCCAATCTTGGAGGCTCACATCTGTCGTGAGTACTAGCCAGTTAGGGAGAAGTTAGGGAAACTCCCTTTCTGAGATGATCCATTTGTAGCCACCACAGCAGTTGGGAGGAGACATCTATGGGCAGATGAAGTCAAATTGAGTAATCCAGAGACTGTGGATTCCACCGAGACAGCAAGGAATGTTGAAGAGAATGCATATGCACCCTTGCTCACAGTACCATTTCCAGGACTGCCGCCATTAAACCAACCATATGGTTGGGCAAATACTGTCTATCAACAGATGCAGCTGCGCCATCAACTTCTGAATATGAACTTCCAGCAGTAAAACCTTGCCCTACTTCATTTATTTATTTATTTATAACTTTTCTATACCGAAGTTCAAATAACAGAGTTAATTATCACTCCGGTTCATATCAAATCGAACTCTGAGATACTCCAGCGACTGAAGAGGCTGAAGACTGCTCTTGGCTAGGTTCACCGCCCAGCCGAGCTCCTACAATAGAGAGATCACCTTGCTGGTCACCAAACAGGTCTCTTCCAGAGACTTGGCACAAATTCGCCAATCCAGATATGGGTGTTCTAGGATCCCATCTTTTCTCAACTCTACCACCACCAACAACATTACCTTGGGAAATGTTCTGGAAGCGGTGGCCAGACCAAAAGGCAGTGCCTGAAACTGATAATAGCATCCCCAAACCACGAATCATAGAAAATATTGGAGCTCTAGTCGGATGGGAATATGTAGATACACCTTGGATAGATCAAGAGAAGTTAGAAATTCCCCCATGCAGCCATTATCACTGAGTGCAATGTTTTCAAGTGGAAATTAGTCAGCCACAAATGATGGTTGGCCCCTTTGAGATCCAGGATGGGACGAAAGGAGCTCTCCTTCTTGGGCACAACGAAATAGATGGAATATTGACCTGTATTTTCTTGAGGCTTGGGCTTTGGAAACACAGCCCTCAGACTGAGGAATCTTGATAATGTACACTCCCACTGCCTGCTCCTTCTGTGAGGAGAGGCAAGGAGACACCATGAATACATACCGAGGAACACTATGAACTCCAGTGCACATCCTTCTCGTATCACTTCCAAGACCCATTGAACCATTGTGATTTCGACCAACCTCTGATAAAAGAGAGAGAGGCAATCTTCTATCTCCTGTTCCCAGGGATGAGTTGGCACACCTTTATTGAGAGCCTTGGGAGGTTGCACTACCCGAGTCCACGCCCCATCTGGGCTGTCTGGGACGAAAGGACTGAGACCTATCGAAAGGCTGAGTCCTCTGAAAAGACACTCCTCTATAGGGATGAAAACACTTGGATCCTCTAACATGACCTCTCATGATAAATAAGCACAGCATCTGCTTCTTGTCCTCCAGCAGCGAGAAACTGGGAATTAGCCCCACTTACTGGCCAGTTTCTCCAACTCACTTCCAAACAAGAGCGAGCCTTCAAAGGGCAATTTCGTAAGGTTGCCTTTAGAGGTCAGATCGGCCGACCAATTTCTCAGCCGTAACTGACGCCTGGCCGCTATTATCGAAGCCACCTCTCTGGCTGAGGTGCAGACCAAATTGCAGTATCTGCCAAAAAGGCAGCTGCTGGTTCCATAACTGCTCTGCAATTCACTCCAGTCATCAACCTCCTGAGAGAGAAGTAAACAAGAGTGAGCCACCAGAGAACAACAAGAAGCTATCTGCAAAGTCATTGACACCACTTCAAATGCTTGTTTAAGGATGGTCTGAATCCTTCTATCATGTACATATTTCAAGGCTGCTCCTCCCTCCATGGGGATAGTCATCCACTTGAAGACTGCACAGACCAGCGCATCCAGTTACAAAAAACACAGGTACTCTCTCACTATTGGATCCAAAGGGTACAGGCCTTCCAAAAGTCGATCCCCTTTGAAATTAGCCTCAGGGGCACCCCACTCAAGATCAATAAATTCTTGAATGGCCTCCATCACAGAGAAAAAACAAGAGGCTTTACACAAGGAAACCAACATGGGATTTTTCTTTGGCTCAGAATTAGAATCCGCCCAAGGAATTCCCATCATCTTCAAAAGTCTGGGAAATCAGAGCTGGCAGCTCATCTCTATGAAAGAACTGCAACATCATCCTATATCAGGGCTTCCCAAACTTTTAGCCAATAATACCCCATTTTAGCACTTGAAAATTCATATGACCCCCTGAAAACGACCAAAGCAAATTAGTAAGGATGCAGTCCCCCTCCAATGGTCACTGCACCCTCACTGCACTCCAGCTGATTCTGCCTCTCAACCTCCACCCTCACCAGTCAATCCATTCTCTTAATCTTCACCCCTTCCAGAGGGCTTTAAACTCCTCCCCTCCATCAGAACCCCTTTTTCAACTTCAGCCCCTCTTACATCTCCCAGCTTCTTCCACCTCCCCAGCCCATCCCTTCTCACCCTCTCCAGCCATTTTCATATTCCCCTAGCTGCTTCTCTCTCACCCCAAGTCCTTTCTAACCACCTACTGACTCTGTCATCTTCTCTCTTGCCCTATCTCCCATTCCCTCCTCAATCTCATCTCCCATCCCCTCTCTCAAATCTCCCAGCCTCATTTCCAGTCCTTCTCTCATCCCCCCCCCCCAACTCCTCTTCCCCAGTTGATCTTCTGATATTCCTCTTCTCTCATCCTCCCTCTCTAACTGATTGAACCCTCAAAACCCTCCTGCATCTGATCTATCCCTTCAAGCAGCCCCTTCTCCAGACAGCCTCTCTGCCGCAATCAGCAGCAATATTTTCCTTTGGCCGTGGGCCATAGTTGGATGACAACTGATGGGAAAAGAGGGCAGGCAGCTAAAAGGGGTAACATTTTTCTTTTGGGTAAGGTCAGCAGTTGTGCTATGTGGAAAGAGAGGAGCAGTGGCAATCTCCACTGGCCTATGCACACTCAGTCCTTCCTCATGACTGCCCCAAGCCAATGTTGATCTGCAGGTGGAAGCAGCATTAGTAATGAAAATCAGCACAAGGCCTGAACCAGTGCAAGTTTACAGTCTCTGATCCCTCCTCAAGCAGGCCTTTTCCATTATCATGGAAACTCATGGGAGGGTGGGATCCCTACAGGGCCTGTTGGTATGTGCTGGCTCACAGGCCTTATGCTAACTTCCACTATTAATGTTGCTGGCACCTGAAAAGCACTGCTGTTTGAGGAACCTGTGACCCCAGCTGAAGGTTTTGTGACCCCATTTGGGGTCCCGACCCATAGTTTGGGAAGCTCTGTCCTATAAGGTTCTAGTCCCGGAGGAATTTCCCCAACCTCCAAGGAGTTAAGATTGGCCTCTTCATCCGTGCCATCCGGATCCTTATCGGGAAGGCCTACTGCTGATCTAGGTGTACTTTGGCACTTAAGAGCAGTACTGGGCTGCGGCTCCGCCCTGGCAGGATTGGACTGGGCTGAGGACTGTGCCTGAAGAAAAGATTGCAATCCTTGAAAACAATTCTACCCAAGAAAAGGCAGAAGGAACTGAGCTACTGTTTCCCGCTGACGAACCAGTTAAGAAAGTTCCAATATCAGGTGCCCCTCCTTACACATCTTTACCCAGAACTTCATCACACTAGGAAGAACCAGGCTTAGTAAAATCAGAGGAAGATAATTCTTCCTGAACCTCTAAACAGCGCTGGCACAAGTTAGAGGGCATGCCAGGCTGAGATGCCCGAATATTTTATTTATTTATTTATTTTTTTAAAATTTTAAAATTTAAAATGATAGGTGGCACACAGGGAAAGTAGCTAAGGTTTGTTAGCTATAGGCATTATTTTTTTTTTTTATATGCGTTCAAAATTTAGGCATCCAAAGGCTAGGTGCCCCACAACTAGATGCCAAAAGGTTAGGAATCTCAAACTTAAGGGGTAGATTTTAAAAACTTGTGCGCGTGCATCCATGTGCGCGTGCTACCCGGCGCGCACACATGGACCCACGATTTTATAACATGCACGCTCCGGTGTGCGCATGTTATAAAATCAGGGATCGGCGCACACATGGGGGTGCACATTTGTGCAACCTGTGTGCACCGATGCCTGCAGCCTTCTGCAGTTCCTCCCAGTCTGCTCCAATTTAGGAAAGGCCTGGGAGGGAACTTCCTTACCCCCTATACTAACCTTCCTACCCTTCCCCTAACTTTCCTGCCCCCTAGTCCTATCCTAACCCCCCACCCCCAAAATCCTTGTCTTACTATTTGCTCCTGCCTCAGGGCAGGAGCAAGTTGCACATGCCAGCACCCTGCCACAAGAGATTCCCCAGCCAGCGGCAAATGGCTGCTGTGTCGGGCGCCTCTAGACACGCCCAGCCATGCCCCCGGACCACGCCGCCCCTTTCCCAAGACCCCAGGACTTACACACGTCCCAGGGATTTACACATGTGGCTGGGCCTTTGAATATTGGCCCGTCATGTGTAAGGTTTTGAAAATTTACCCCTAAGTGCACAAAAAAACATGCCCAATTTCTGTGCACAGGTAAGCAGGCGTCTTAACCGGATGCCACTATAACCTGGATGCTCAAACCAACGTCCGACTAAGCAACCAAAAACTGGATGCACAGCCAGACGCACAGACTGAACCAACATCCTGTAGAGGGCAGCCAAACACACAGGCAAAAGCGCATGAAAACACTGCTGCAGCCTACCATGCGGCCTACCATGTGGTATGCAGTGAAAAAGCCTCAGAGCGGGGCGTAGCCAATAGAGGCTGCTCAACCCGCCAGGCTGCCAATGTCCCTGAACCTCCTTGGGGCAATTCAAACTTTGGAACAGCGTGCTGAAAACGGTGTCCAGGGAAGAAGAAGCCCCACACAAACCCTCCTCCTCTGCTCTGTATTTTTTCTTTTTTTTTTTTTTAAACTTACCTGAGCTCAGCCTTTCCGGCTGAATATAGAGACTGTCTCCAGCTGCAGGGGGAGAGGGCATATGCTGTGATTGCCGCACTTGGCTTCCTGCAACTGCTGCCTTTAAGCTGTATAAACAGCTAAGGTACTTATTGGAAGGACCACAGAAATCACCTCAGGAATTCTCAACTGGGAGAGGGACCATTTGGTATCACCACAGGAGAGTGGGGTGAACAGTTTTCCTTTTATTTCTCCTTCTAAAATCTGAAGCAATCCCCAGTAGGGAGATGCACATCCACCATCTGCTGGAGACAGAGAATATGGACAGTCTGATGTCACTGCAGAGATATATATACCATGATGTCAACTTTGCTCGTCTCCATCTGCTGGAAGAGGTGCATAAAAAAGCTGGTCCTGAATCCATCTGTCTTGGTGCTAGGAAAAAAAGCATATTTTACTATACATATATAACATTATACAGGCAAACATATTTAATCTGGTGTTATATTTTGAATAATTCTGGCCTTAATTTTTATATATAGCCAATCATACATTGTTAGGGCCTATTGTATGGTTCTTTGAACACCACAAAGCTGTCCCCTCTATGTAAATGGATATTCCCACTGCCTGCATTGCCCAGCTACCTTAATAGTGACCTAGGGCAGCGATTCTCAACTGGTATCACGCGACACACCAGTGTGTCGCCATGCACTGGCAGATGTGTTGCATGCTACCCACAGCTCGCGGAGCCAAAGACCCAAAGACTGGAGCCGCTGGCCGCTGCTGGAGACCAAACTGCAGGGGCCGAAGACCGGAGCTGTTGGCTGCTGCCGAAGAACAGGTTGATGGGTCCAAAGACAAGCTGTTCAGCTGGGTGCGTGTGTGTGTGTGTCTATGTATGTGAGAGAAAAGGGTTGCTTGTCTGTGTATGTGAGACAGAGGGTGCCTGTGTCTGTGGTGTGTATGAGAGAGAGGGAGGGTGATTCTGTCTGTGTGTGAGAGAGACATAGAGCACGTTTCTGGCTGGCTGTGGCTGTGAGAGAAGGGGCATGTATGTGACTGAGAGCCAGTGTGTGAGAGAGAGACTGGTTGGGGAGATGATTGGTATGTGAGAGACAGAAACTGGTCCTGAGAGTGTGACTGGTGTCCTCTAAGGAAGAGGACTGTGAAGACAGCTTCATCAGCTATTGCTGCTTCTGGTATGGCCTCCAAGGGAAAGGAGTAGGAGAACTGCTAGAGAGGATAAGTGAAGGTGGCTATTACGAGAGAGGATCCTTGGGCCGGCGGAGCAGGGAACCAATGGGGAGGAGCCCCAGGGGACCCTTCCGATGGCAGGTGAGGCTGTAGGAGACCCAAGACCATGCAGGACCTTCACCAATACCAGCCCTCGTTCCCCGCAGGTTGAGCCCTTGGGTACTGGGGCCGGCTGGAGTTACGGGGGGTCAAGGGGCAGATTCCAGGTAAAGATCAGCCTGGGGATTTTCCAACCAGGCTGGCCAAGGAGATACCCAGTGGTCTGCCGAGCAAGACTCTGTCGCGGCCGTGCTCGGCAGACCACAGTACCAGAGCGACCAGCCCACCAGGGGATGCCATATCCTCTGATAGGCCAATCCGCCACTGGTGGGGTCTCAAGCTGGTGGTGACACTCGAGTCCAGCAGGCAAGGATCTAGGCAGATGGTGTATCTGGTAGTCAGGCTGGCAAGGATCTTGGCAGGCGGCGTATCTCGTATTCAGGCAAGCAATGGCCTTGGCACGGAGAAACAGAAGACAGGAAACAGGAATCAGACGACAGAGGATCCAAACAGGAACTGGAGCCAGGAGTAGCCAAGGCAAGGTCTGAGAAGCAGGCCCTGCCTTAAATAGTTGCAGGCTTGGGAGGAGGAGTCCAGGTCCTTCCCGTGGTCACCCCTGAAAAGGGGGCAGGTAGCGCGCATGCGCGCGCCTGGGAAGCCTGGGGTCAGGAGGAAGGCCAGAACAGAAGCCGCTGGCATGCTGGCTGAAGCGAGGTTCTCGGATCCGAGGAGGCGGAGTCGGCCGAGCCGGTAGGTGGGTAGTCTGGCTGCATCACGTGTGGCCAACTCTTGCAACTGTACCCCCCTCCTCTAAGCCCCCTCTCCAGGGGTTTGGGTTTCTTAGGATGATCCCGGTGGAACTGCTTGATCAAGTCTTTATCAAGGATGTTGGTAGAGGGTTCCCATGAATTTTCTTCGGGACCAAAGCCTTCCCAAGCAAGCAGATACTCCCACTTGTGCCCCCGCCTCAGGATATCTAGGACCTCTCATACCTGGTAAGTAGTATATTCTTCAGCGGACATAGATGGAGTTTCGGGTATCTTCCTGGAAGGCCATGACAACACTAAAGGCTTCGGCAAAGAGGTATGGAAAGCATTATGGATCTTCAAGGAGGCTGGTAAGCGAAGTTGATAGGTCACTGAGCCCAGTTGCCGAAGGATAGGGAAAGGGTCCAATGTAGCAAGGTGTGAGTCGCAAAGATGGTACCCCCGTGGCAGTTCAGGGATGGGAATTGTGCGAGAATTTGGCCCATGGGAGTAGTTCAGCCCAATCGTCTTGGCGGGCATTGATGTACATTCGCAGAAATTGTTTAAGAGAGCGAATTGTCCTTTCCACCTGGCCATCCGCATGTGGGTGATAGACTGAAGTAAGATCCAGAGTGACACGGAATTTCTTATAGAGACTTTGCCAGTACTTGGCAGTGAATTGTGGTCCACGGTCTGAGGAAATGTGCTGAGGTAGGCCGTGGAGTCGAAAGACGTGCTGGGTAAAAAGCTGTGCTAGGCGCAGAGCTGAAGGAAGAGAGGGCAGAGCCACAAAGTGAACCATCTTGGAAAATCAGTCCACGGTGACCCAGATAACAGTGTTCACCCCGGAGGGAGGTAGGTCCACCAGAAAGTCTGTCGAAAGGTGTGTCCAGGGTTCATTAGGTAGAGGTAGAGGCTGGAGCAGGCCCCAGGGTTTGCCCGTAGGTGCTTTTTTTGTTGGGCGCAGGCTGGGTATGAGGACAAGTAGGCGTGAACATCCGAACACATACCGGGCCACCAGTAGTAGTGTAGTAGATGTGCTAGTGTTCTCGCCCATCCGGGATGTCCAGCAGAAGGAGAGTCATGAGCCCAAGCCAAAACTCGGATCCGAAGCCTGCATGGCATCACAGTCTTCCCTGCGGGGACCGTCTGGGTGGCTGCAAGGATAACTCGTGCAGGGTCGATGATGTGACTCACACTATCGGGTGCCTCTTCTGGGGAGAAGGACTGTGAAAGGGCATCTGCTCACTGGTTCTTAGAGTCAGGGTGATAACGCCGCTCAAAATCAAAGCATGTGAAGAAGAGAGCCCAACAGGCCTGGCGAGGGTTGAGGAGCTGCGCCTGGTGCAGGTGCTCTAAATTCTTATGGTCGGTATAGACCGTTATACGATGCTGGGCTCCTTCGATCCACTGGCACCACTCTTCAAAGGCTATTTTGACCGCCATTCTGGAGGTTTTCCCGGATGTAGTCAGTCATAGATTGAGTCTCCGGTTCCGAGAGTGGGTATACTCTGCCACAAGCAGGTGTGGAGCCCAGGATCAAGTTGATAGCACAGTCCGATTGTCGATGGGGCGGCAAAGTGCTAGCTGGACAGGTCTCCCACAGAATGCTGGAACAGCGAATCCTCTGCTAGGCTGTGCTGTAGTGGAAAGACTGAGAGTTATGAGTACATAGTAAGAAGCATTCAGAGTCCCAAGTGGAATTAGGAGAAGCTCCGAGACAGGGAGAGCAGGCCCTCGAGTAGCGAGTACCTGGTTCCAGTGAAGCAGTACTGTGGAATAGATGGTAGTTGTACTCACAGATGGAAACTGTTAGTGAAGTCCTCCAAGTAGAAGGGTTTGAAGATGCAGGCAGCGACTCAGGGAACATGGGCCCTTGAGGAGCGAGTACTGGTTTCCTGATAGCACCTGAAAGAAACAGAAGAGGCCCCCGAGGAGCGGGTACCCCGTTTGCAACCCCGAAGGGTATAAGAGTTCCAGACAGCGCTGGAGTGGCAGAGCAGCTTCGGTATGGAGAGCGAATCCCATCCATAGAGTTACTGTTGCTAACGCGATGAGCTAGCAAATACTGTAGGCTTAAATATCCTGGCAGCGTGACATCATGTCAGGGGGACGCCCCTGAGGTTCGCACCAATGTAGCGGCGTGCGCGCACGTGCCCTAAGCTACCTTGGAGGAGCATGGCGGGAGGCAGCACCCAAGCCAGACCGGGGGACGCTGGAGAGGACGACAAACAGACGCCGCGACAGCCAGTAGTCCGAGGTGAGCGGGAGGAGCTGCAAGTAGTGAGAGGTAGGCGGGGGCGAAGCCATCATAGACCGATGGTCGCAACACAAGGCAGGAGCCTCAGCCGGAACCATGGCCTTGGCTAGCTATTACAAGAGTGGATCCTTGGGCCGGCGGAGCAGGGAACCAATGGGGAGGATCCCCAGAGGACCCTTCCGACAGCAGGTGAGGCTGTAGGAGACCCGAGACCCCGCAGGATCTTCAACACTACCAGTCTTCATTCCCTGCAGGTTGAGCCCTTGGGGTCCGGGGCCGGCTGGACTTATGTGGGGTCTCAGGCTGGTGGTGACACTGGAGCTCAGCAGGCAAGGATCTAGGCAGACAGTGTATCTGGTAGTCAGGCTGGCAAGGATCTTGGCAGGAGGCGTATCTCGTAGTCAGGCAGGCAAGGGTCTTGGCAGGCAGCGTATCTCGTAGTCAGGCAGGCAAGGGTCTTGGCATGGAGAAACAGAAGACAGGAAACAAGAATCAGACGACGGAGGATCCAAACAGGAACTGGAGCCAGGAATAGGCAAGGCCTGAGAAGCAGGCCCTGCCTTTAATAGTTGCAGGTTTGGAGCAGGAGTCCAGGCCCCTCCCGTGGTGACCCTGAAAAGGAGTCAGGTGGCGCGCACACCTGGGAAGCCTGGGGTCAGGAAGAAGGCCAGAGCAGGAGCCACCGGTGTGGCAGCCCAGGAGGAAGGCCGCAGCGCAGCTCACCGGCCGCTACCACCAGCTGAAATGAGGTTCCCGGGTCCGAGGTGGTGGAGTCAGCCATGCCGGTAGGTGGGGGAGTCTGGCTGCAGTCCTATGCTGCCAATGTTCGCAACAGTGGCTTTTTAAATTCATTTTTCTTGATTGACTGACATTTTAATTATTGGGTATTATGTGATGTGTCTGATGTATTGAAATATTTTATTAGTGTTTAAAGAATTTTAAATAATTTTAAGAGTTTTTAATTGTTAAATGTTATTCTATTCATCAGCTGTTTTGAAATATTTATTCATATAGTTTTACAATTATTTCTGTGTGGGAATCTATAACAGCTTGGCTTTTTCTGTTTTCCTAATGGGAGGTGTATTGGTGTTTAGGGCCTGGTTTAATATTTGTAGTGTTGCCTTTTTATAGGTAGGGTTGTTCCATTTGAGTGCATGTCATAATGCAGGTGTAACTTTTGCGGATTAGTCTGTGTGCATTATTGCAGATCCTGGTACTATGTTAGGTGCTATATTTCTGTTTCCATTTCTCTAGGTTTGCACTGCATGCAGAGTGGTTTTTTGGGATTTCCAGTCCAGTTTCTGACTCCATATTTGTAATTTGTGGTCTTTCAGTACTTGGTGAAGGTCAGTTCTGGGTGTGTGACCGAGGTGAGGTATTTAACTAGCATGTAGGCAAGTAAAATACCTCACCTTATGTGTTGTGTTTTCTCAATAGGATATGCATTGGTAGTGAACTGCTGTCTTTTTATAAGTAGGGCTATTTCTCCTGGTAGTAGAGGGAGTTTGTGTTACTGTTTTTGAGATAAACCAGAATATCTTTTTTGTATGGTGAGTTGTATGGGGAATGTTCTACTTCTGCTTTATACACATTGCTGAGGGTCGGGGGTAGGGGTGGGGTTAGCCTTGTGACTGTCATGTGTTCAGTGTGTCATGCATGTGAGTACCATCTATCAGGTGTGTCCCGACAGAAAAAAGGTTGAGAACCACTGACCTAGGGTATTAGTGTCCTTCATGCAGGCTGTCTGTACAGGTATACTTTTAATGCAGGTGCCATTGCATCACTTCTATGCACAGTAATGGAGTGCAAAGAGCCACGCTATCCACTTCAGACATGAGTAGAATACATTATGACACACCATTATGGAAGTCCCTGATACAGTTATAGTGCACACACAACTTTTTTATTCTATTCCTTCCTATAGACTGAAGATGTAAAGAAGAAGGCCCGGTGGTTGTGCCTATGAAAGAGGAGTTGGCTGGACTGGCTGAAAGCTCAGCGGGCTGGGGCTAAAGGTAAGTTCTTCTCTAGCCATATTCACATGGTCTGTATAGGTCCTGTTTCTATCAGCACACATATATGGGCCTACTGGTCTGCATGACCCTGCCTCTGTTTTCAGATTACCAAAATCCTCATTCATACATACTTACAATGAGAATGCTCTCAGGATCACAGGCAGCGCTGTCATGAGGTGATCATTGAAAGGTATCCTCTCGCCTAGCTGGGAAACCTTCAGTTTCTTCACAACATTTCTTTCCATGCAAATAAAATGGGTCCTACAAACACAACTAGTCTATACAGCCTCATGGCCCTAGATGTCTTGCTATGTAGACCACTACCCATTACTTCAAAGCCCATTGCACTTGCAAGGCAGCATCAAACAGCAGCCAGTTGAAATAGGTATTCTGAATGTCAAAGGATTTTTCTGTTGGTTAAGCACAACATATAGGATGTCATAGTCTCAAACCTATTAGTTTTTCCTTTGCCCTACACCTTTCCAGCTAGAGCAATACCCTCTAACAGAATGGAAGCATATTACACACTATTGCTGTTCTCTTCACAGATGAGAATTTGCCACTGGAGGAGGAGGAAGAGGAAGAGCAGGAGCAAGAATGAGGAGGCCAGTGACAACCCAGCTTTAGACCTCGCTGATACAACTGCCACCCTGGGGAGGAGCAGGCTGCTATTCCCCCACTCTTGCCACCATCCGGAGGAGAAGCTGCAGTGGTGGTGGTCCTCCACCTCCAGAAGACACACCGCGGGCCACAGCAGACTCTCCCCATCCCTGCAGGGCCTCCTGTGTTTTTGGACCTGGGTAGTAGGGATGTGGAGACCCAGACTGTCCAGCCTTTGCTGGCGGAGGGAGGTCCACATCACCCTCCGCCTCTTCCACCATTGTGCATTTAGGGGCTTTTAAAATCTACCCCTAAATGCACAATTGAATCTTTTGGGGAAGGGTATAGTGATAGGAGTATACTACCGTCCACCTGGAGAAAATAATGAGACGGACAGTGAAATGCTAAGAGAAATTAGAGAAGCTAACCAAATTGGTAGTGCAGTAATAATGGGAGATTTCAATCATCCCATTATTGGCTGGGTAAGTGAAACATCAGGACATGCTAGAGAGCTAAAGTTCCTGGATGGAATAAATGACAGTTTTATGGAGCAATTGGTTCAGGAATAGACGAGAGAGGGAGCAATTTTAGGTCTAATTCTCAGTGGAGCACAGGATTTGGTGAGAGAGATAACGGTGGTGGCAAAAGTGATCATAACATGATCAAATTTGAATTAATGACAGGAAGGGGGACAATAGGTAAATCCATGACTCTAGCACTAAACTTTTAAAAGGAAAACTGACAAAATGAGGAAACTTTTTAAAAACAAAAAACTGAAAGGTGCAGCTACAAAGGTAAAGAGTGTGCAAAAGGTGTGGACATTGTTTAAAAATAAGGCCACACAAAAAATGTCGAACGATGAGCAAACACTAGATTAAATGGCAAAGAGAAGGGTGTGTTGAAAACAAACATATACAGATGGTACAACAGCCACAAAGGGAATGTTTCAAATAAGCAGTAAATGCCTTCAAAGCGTGTACATAGCAATATTTATTGAACATTAGGTGCCCAAACACGGAACCATGTTTTGCATGGGCTGCATCGGGAGGGACAGCATACATATGATGAGAGGTCCATATAAATGGTGGTTGAACAGGAATTCAAAAATAGATACCAATTATGATTATGCCATGTACATCAAAACATTCCAATAGGAGGCTTTTGTACACGCATTCTGCAACCGACTGTAAATGTTTTGAAAGTCTTTCTGATTCCCAACTCTTCTATGGTTCTGCTTCAACTGTTTTGACAGTTTCAGATCACCTACCCCTCAGTAGCTAGTTCTATACATGTTATCATGTGTACAGAAGATATCACCCCAAGCATGCACCTGTGATAATCAACACATTCCTTCACACTCCAAGGCAGTCAGGTGTTGATATTATCCACAATTGTTATGCATAAGCTGGAAAAGCCTCCCCTTGATTGCTTAATGATCTTCAGGCTGTGAATATCATTAACACTTGGCCCTAGGTATGTCATGATGAATGGATGGAGAATCCCACATAGAAACCATCTGCCTAATTACCGCGTGTTTAAGTATTTTAAATTATACATGCACAAATCAACGAGCACACATGTGTTGCTAATTGATTTTAATTAGATATGCGCACAACGCTTGTTCACGCACATTGACCCCCACCTATGTGCATAGGGGGTAATTTTCATAAGGATTTACACGTGTAAATGTAACTGCTATTGTAGCAATTTTCAAAAGCCATTTACTTGAGTAAAGGACACTTACGTGAGCAAATCCTATGGACAATTCATGGCGCATATTGTAGCAATTTTCAAAAGCCCACTTACACGAGTAAAGTCCATTTACTCGAGTAAAATCCAGTTTTAAGTGAGTAAATGCTTTTTAAAATCAGGCCCATAATGGGGTAGATTTTCAAAACAGCGCGCGGGCGTGCATGTGGGCGCAAGTTATAAAATCGGGGGTCGGTGCACAATTGTGCACCTTGCACGTGCTGAGCCACGCTGTCTTCCCCCGTTCCCTACCCCCTCACCCCACATTCCCTTCTCTTCCACTACCGCCCCCACCCCTTCCCCCCTACTTTTTTCTTTTTTTTCATTTGTTTCAAAACTTACTTCAGCCTCTGGCCCGCCCCCTCCCCGCCAGTCAAGGAAACCATAGTTTCTTTTCTTATCAGTTATTTTGGTGCACCTTTTTTGTAAATAAATGCACATTCACCTTCTGAAATGCCTTTGTATCAGAGTACTCCTTTCTTGTATAGCATGCGATGTATCTCCTGCAATTGTTCCTAATTCAGCAACTTCTCCTCCTCCTGATTCTTTTGCAGTCCCTCTGGAGGAGGCATGCGTCTGTGTTTGGCAAGGTTATATAGCATACAAGCAGGCTAACCAGGAACTGCAATCGATAGCTCCCAAGAAAGAGGGGAAATGTACAATTCGATAGAAATCAGTCATTATTTGGTGTTGCTGCTGTCTCCTGCTAGGGAAGGATATAAAGTATTGTGTCTTCCTGAGAAAGGCAGCCAAGACCTGCTCTATACATGTAGGCTGATTCCAGATATGACCCACTAGAGTTGTCTGGAAGGTGCCGGTAGCAAAAATGGCCAGGGAAGTAGTAACCTTGATTTGTACTGGCAAGGCATGGCCCCTTTGGGTGGTAGGTTGCAGGTCCTACTCTAACAGCTGGCATAGGTACTGTATGGTGGTTTCCTTGTTGAATCTGAACCTGCGAATGACTTGCTCCTCTGACAATTCCAGAAACTGTGTCCTAGTCCTATAAACCCTGTGTAAGGGGTATCTCCTCCTCCTCCTCTCAATTTCTCTCCTCAGTCGTAATGATCTGAATACCCATGCAGTTATTAGAATCATATTCTTGAAAAGGAACTCTCCAAGAATGAGAATCCCCCTCAAAGTAGGTACAAACACACTCTCCTAGCCTCCTTTGTAAACCCTCTTGTTCCTGTCTCGTCCCTTGCTATTCCTCTAAGCACCAGTCTACACCTGAATATCTTATTAAATCAGTGAAACCCTCTTTATCTCAGATTCACTAACTTCAAGCCAGGTAGTATATCTCTATAACTCTCCCAGAGTCCCCCAGTATGTCCCAGTCTGTCCCTGACATTACTCCCCCCCCCCCCACCCCCTGACCTTTGTCTGTGTCCACTCACCCAGAGAAATCAGCCCAGCAAATAAAAACACAAGATAGAAAATGAAAGTTTTCACTGCAGTAGCAAATGTGTACGTGTGTATGCACCTAAATCTTCAGCGTTATAAGCGCAAGTCCCTTATAAAATACATCATACGCGCATATGTATGAAGCCCGCCCCGATGCCCATTTTTTGTGCGCAGACATATGTGCATGCACAAATACATATGCGCACAAATGCTGGCTTTATAAAATAGTGTTCCTGCGTACCCAGCACACATGTGCTAGTATCCAAATGTTTTAGTGATGGCAGGGCTTTTAAAATTCACCTATTAAACAATATCAAATGTCATAGAAGAAAGCTTCTTCTGCTGGAAGGCTTGCGCATCAGAGAAACCAATTTGGAAGCTCATTTTGATGGGGACACAGAAGTTAAATGCTTTCCAGGATCCTGAGCTAATAGAAATGTAAACCAGGTAGTTATAGCAATGATAAAAGAAAGCAGGGACTCCGATATCAATGTTATCATTCATCTGGGGACCAATGACCTTGCTAGAAATTATGTCCATCCAGTATAGAAAAAGATTTCCAAATCTAGGGAAGATGATTCAACAAATGGCAAAGACTATTGCCTTTTCGGAAGTGTAACCTGTTCATGGAAAGGGAAAGAATAGGCTATGCCACATAGATAATTTCAAGTCATGGCTCAAAACATGGTGTACAGAAAGTGGTTTTGGATATATTAGAGGCTGGGGCCGCATATGAAGAAATAAAAGGTTATATGGTAAGGATGGCCTACATTTGTCTGTGACAGGAAAGAGGGTACTAACGGGGTCATTTATCAAATTGCGTTAGGACATTATCGGGGGCGTTATGGCCCTAACTCCCAGGGTAACACTGTAATGCTTGTGGCAAATACCACATTGCAAATTGCATATGCAAATTTTTCATTGGGCGGAGTTTATGAAATTACATGACGTGCAATAGAGTACACACAGCAACACAGGTTTTAATGCCGGAAATAACTACACCTTTTTCCTGTGCATTGTGCCTGCATTAGCTGTGCATTGCCGGCTGAAAATGTTTTTTTTGTGGATTGCGGTTAGGGAAGGGAGAGGGGAGAGCCTCTGAGGAGGCTCACTTATATCTCAACTTTTTATACCAATTTAAAAAGGAGCATTATGAACTCAGAGTGAGGTTTGTGGAGTCCATTGAGTTTTGGGGGGCAGTTTTACATGCACTGTCATACGTATGAACAGCATGTACGTACCAGGTTAAGGAGAAAAACTGTTCCTTCTTGCCTGAAGGGAAACCTGGAGGATTCCCGAATATCCTGAAGAACCTTTAATGATAAAAGGTTAACACAAAGAATCCAGTGAAAATTTAATGAGAACATGGTATAAATCTACTCTTCTTTCACCTTATATTACTCCAAATCACATTAAATCTTCACTGGATTCTTTGAGTTAATCTTTTATCATTAAAGGATCTTCAGGATATTCTGGAATCCTCCAGGTTTCTCTTCAGGCAAGTAGGAACAGTTTTTCTCCTTAACCTAATTTAACTCAATGAATACATGAACCATCCTGCAAGCGTTGCAATCACTCGCATGGTTGCAACCTACCTGCACTGTGAAGGATATTATAAACAGTGTTGGTTTCAGAAGAAGATTATGTTTCCCCAGATGAAGGATCTAAGAATTGAAATGCGACCCGTCAGGGTTTGATGACTATCTCTGTTTTGTGAGAGTGCAAGTATATTCCCCAGTGGGACAGCATAAGCATTCATTTTGAAAAATGTTTGATTGCCAGAATCTGTTTTGTATTTTTAAGGGCATTTTTATACATACAAATATACAAAAACAAAAATTATTTTCTTTTTTTCTTTTTGCATAAAGTTTAATAAAAAATTGCCTGAAATAATGGGTGGTTGGCTGGTTGTTTATGGTTATGATTAAATGCCATAGGTTGTTAAGGGTAGTAACCACCGCCCCAGCAAATTACCCCCTGCACCTTTTCTCATTTCTATCCTCTAACATTTAGAAATTCACAATATTTATCCCATGCCCCTTTGAATTCCTTGACTGTTTTCATATTCACCACCTTCTCCGGAAGGGCATTCCAGGCATCCACCACCCTCTTCGTGAAGAAATTTTCCTGACGTTTGTTCTGATTCTTCCCCCTGGACTTTCAATTCATGACCCCTAGTTCTAATGTTTTCTTTCCCTCGGAAAAGGTTCAAAGTCTGTGCATCATTAAAACCTTTCATGTATCTGAAAGTCTTTATCATATCACCTCTGCACATCCTATCTTCTAGGGTATATATATTTAGATCCTTCAGCCTCTCCTCTTAGGTCTTCCGATACAGATCCCACACTATTTTGGTTGCTCTTCTCTAGACTGATCCATCCTATCTCTATCCATTTTGAAATACGGACTCCAGAACTGAACACAATACTCCAAGTGAGGCCTCACCAAGGACCTGTATAAGAGTATTATCACCTCCTTTTTCTAATTGGTTATTCCTCTTTCTATATACAACCCAATATTTTCTAGCTTTGGCTATCGTCTTGTCACATTGCTTCGCCATCTTCAGATCTTTAGACACTATTACCCCAAGATCCTTCTCTTGGTCCATGCACATCAATCTTTCGCCCCTATCACATACAGCTCTTTTGGATTACCGCACCCCCAAATGTATGAATCTGCACTTCTTGGCATTGAATCCCAACTGCTAAATCATTCGACCACTCTTCAAGCTTTCTTAAATCTCTTTTAACTTCTCTATTCCTTCAGATGTGTCCACTTTGTTGCAGATCTTAGTATCATACCGTAAATAGACAAACTTTACCTTCTATCCCTTCCACAATGTTGTTCACAAAGATATTGAACAGAACCAGTCCCAACACCAATCCCTGTGGAATTCCACTTAACACGGTTCTCTCTTCAGAGTAGATTCCATTTACCACTTCATGCTGTCCCCTATCAGTCAACCAGTTCGTAATCCACACCACTACCTTGGTGCTCACTCCTAAGCTTCTCATTTTATTCACGAGCCTCCTATGTGATAGAGGTGTTTAAAATCATGAGAGTCTAGAATAGGTAAATGTGAATTGGTTATTTACTCTTTCAGATATAGAAGGACTGGGGGCACTCCATGAAGTTAGCATGTGGCACATTTAAAACTAATTGGAGAAAGTTATTTTTCACTCAATGCACAATTAAACGCTGGAATTAGTTGCCAGGGTGTGTGGTTAGTGCAGTTAGTGTAGCTGGGTTCAAAAAAGGATTGGATAAGTTCTTGGAGAAGTCCATTACCTGCTATTAATCAAGTTGACTTAGAAAATAGCCACTGCTATTACTAGCAGCAGTAGCATGGGATCGACTTAGTTTTTGGGTACTTGCCGGGTACTTGTAACCTGGATTGGCCACTGTTGGAAACAGGATGCTGGGCATGATAGACCCTTAGTCTGACCCAGTATGGCATGTTCTTAGGTTCTAACTTTGCTGAAATCCATCACATCAAGCTCTCTTCCTAATCCATCACATCAAGCTCTCTTCCTTGATACAATTCTCTAGTCACCCAATCAAAAAAATCTAATTTTTTTAGGACTTTCTCCTATTGAATCCACACTGCCTCAGGTCCAGCAACCCACTGAACTGTAGATAGTTTACTATCCTTTCCTCCATTATTTTTCTCACCACCAAGGTGAGGCTAACATGCCTGTAGTTTCCAGCCTCCTCTCTGCTACCACTCTGTGAAGCGAGACCACAACTGCTCTACTCCAATTTCTTGGCACCACTCCCATTTCCAGGGATCTATTGAACAGTTCTTTCAGCGGACCCACCAGCACATCTTTAAGCTCCAGTGTCCTGGGATGTACCTTCATCTGGCCCCATTGCCTCGTCTGCTTTCAGTTTTCCTAGCTCTTCCCATTTATTCTGTAAATGGGATTGCATCTACCCCACTGCCATCCATGGTCTGGTCAGGGCGCCAGCCATTAAGGGGCAACATAGAGCAGCCTTTTGGGGCCACGAGTGGAGCTCATTCCACTCACAGCCAAGAGAAGTAGAGACTCGGCGGGCTGAGAGAGTAACCTATCCCGCTTGCAGCCAAGAGGAGTAGAGACTTGATGTGCCACAAGCAGCAGAGACTAAGCAGGCTGCAAGCAACTCCCATCCTGCTCATGACCAAGAGAAGAAGAGTCTAAGTGGGTCATGAGCTGCGCCTCTGTGTGTGTGTGTGTGTGTGTGTGTGTGAGTGAGAAGGATTGTGTGTGTACAAGAGAGCAATGGTGTTAGTGAGAGAGAGGGAAGAAGCCTGTGTTAGGATGCAAATGTCAATGAGACAAGAAACCTAAGTATGTGTAAAAGAAGGGGCCTGTCTGAGTGAATGAGGTTGGGGGGTAAGAACCGAGACCTGGACTGGGGGGGGGAGGGGTCAAGTGCAAACAGAAGGTTCACCTAGGGCACCTAATGCCCTTGTACCGGTCCTGGGTCTGGTCAACCAGCAATGGTCCATCTCCAGGGTCTTCTTTAGTGAACACCAAACTGAAATATTTGTTTAATATTTCTGCTATTTCTTCAAATTTCTCCACACATATTGCCTGGCTCAAAACCTGGTGTAAAGAATGTGGATTTGGATACACTGGAGGCTGGGGCCATGTACGGGGCAATAAAAAATTATATGGTAAGGATGGTCTACATTTGTCAATAGCAGGAAAGAGAAAATTAAGTGAAAATTCAGGCATTTTAAACTAGCGAGTGGTGGTGGCAGGAGGTGGCCTGTGAGTTTGGCATGTCACCCCCAAGCAAAACAGGAAGAGGGAAGGGGAATCAGTTCTATAAAGCAGAAAAGGTGACTAGGAACAGCAGCTGGAAAGCTATAAACTACAAGTACTCATAGTCTAGCCACAAAATCCCAGGCCTGCAGGCCCTAATGGTGGATGCAGAACTGGACATTGTTGCTTTTACGGAGACATAGTTCAATGATTCTCATGTTTGGGATACGGCCACCCCAGACTATAACTTGCCAACAGGCTGATTCAGTAAAGTCCGCGGGAGAGCGGACGAACGCCCGAACGCCCGATTCTCTATTTAAATTAGGTGACGCGGTAAAAACGGGGAAAAGGAGGCGCCAGGGACACTAGCGCGTCCCTAGCACCTCCTTTTAGCCAGGAGCAGCGGCTGTCAGCGGATTTGACAGCCGACGCTCAATTTTGCCGGCATTGGTTCTCGAGTCCGCTGATAGCCACGGGCTCGGAAACTGGACGCCGGCAAAATTGAGCGTCCGGTTTTTGGCCCGACAACCGCCGGCTCTTTTTACATTTTTTTTCTTTTTTTTTTTTTACCCTTCGGGACCTCCAACATAATATTGCCATGATCTTGGACGCGCTTTTTTCCGCCCCTTACTGAATAATGGGTAAGGGAAAACCGCGCACTGTATTTGGGATGTGGAATATCTTGATACAGGGAAGCCGAGGAAGCGTGCTGTGAGTGTATGGGGTGTAGGATTAGGTGTACGCTTGTGCGAATAACCATGTCTTTAGTTTTGTTTTTTTTATGTTTTTAGGCAGTCTTCTTGGCGAAGGTCTACAGGCATTTTGTTCCATAGGGCAGAGGGCTAGCTAAGGAGAGAGCACGTGCGCTGGTAGATGCCAGGTTGTTGTTTCTTGGAGAAGTGGTGCGTATGGAAGCAAGATATTGGCTCCTAGAAGGTTTAGTGGTTTCGTGGAATACTAGAGAGTCATTGAACCAGTTCATTTCAGGGTTGTGGAGTGCCTTGTGTATGATGGAAAGAGTTTTGTATTGGAGTCGGGATGCTATGGGGAGCCAGTGCAGTTCCTTAAGCACAGGTGAAATGTGTTCGTTTCTGCATGTGTTTGTAAGTATTCGTGCAACTGTGTTTTGCAGAATCTGCAGAGAGTGTGTGGTGTTTTTAGGTAGGCCTAGGAGAAGTGAGTTACAATAATCAATTTTCGAAAATATAGTAGTTTGCAGTACTGTACGAAAGTCTGATTGGTGGAGTAAAGGTTTTAATTTCTTTAGGGTGTGTAATTTAAAGAAGCAATCTTTCAGGGTGGTGTTGATGAATTTCTTGAAGTTGATTTGGCTGTCTAGCATGACCCCTAGATCTCGTACCTGTTGGGAGAACGGGATTGGTAGAGATTGTGGGCGATGTAAGAGGAGGTTAGTGGGCTGCTTTTGTGGGGAGATAAGCATTATCTCGGTTTTTGCCATGTTAAGGGCAAGGTGAATGTTGGAGAGGAGTTGGTTAATAGCTAGAAGGGTTGATTCCCAGATGTTCATAGCTTTAGTCAGGGTGTCTGATACTGGGATAAGAATCTGAACATCATCGGCATAAATAGAGGGGCGGATTTTCAGAGCCCTGCTCGCCTAAATCCGCCCAAAACCGGGCGGATTTAGGCGAGCAGGGCCCTGCGCGCGGGTGAGCCTATTTTACATAGGCCTACCGGCGCGCGCAGAGCCCCGGGACTCGCGTAAGTCCCAGGGTTCTCCGAGGGGGGCGTGCCGGGGGCGTGTCGGGGGGGCGGGCCCAGTCGTCGCGGCGTTTCGGGGGGCGTCGCAGCGTTTTGGGGGGCGGGTACGGGGGCGTGGCTACGGCCCGGGGCGGCCCGGGGGCGTGGCCGCGCCCTCCGGACCCGCCCCCAGGTCGCGTCCCGGTGCGCAGGAGGCCCGCTGACGAGCGGGGATTTACGCCTCCCAGAGGGAGGCGTAAATCCCCCGACAAAGGCGTAAATCCCCCGACAAAGGTAAGGGGGGGGCTTAGACAGGGCCGGGTGGGTGGATTAGGTAGGGGAAGGGAGGGGAAGGTGAGGGGAGGGCAAAAGGAAGTTCCCTCCGAGGCCGCTCCGATTTCGGAGCGGCCTTGGAGGGAACGGGAGTAGGCTGCGCGGCTCGGCACGCGCCGGCTATACAAAATCCATAGCCTTGCGCGCGCCGATCCAGGTTTTTAGCAGATACGCGCGGCTCCGCGCGTATCTACTAAAATCCAGCGTACTTTTGTTTGCGCCTGGAGCGCAAACAAAAGTAGGCTATTCGCGCTGCTTTTAAAATCCGCCCCAGAGTGGGGAAGTTTGAGGTCAGATAGGAGATGACAGGAGATAAATGTTGAAAAGGGTGAAGGATAGCGAAAAGCCTTGTGGGACTCCTTGGACAAGGGGTATAGGTTTGGACTCGTGGTTTCCAATTTTGACTTTGTAGTTTCAATTACTAAGGTATGATTTAAACCAATTATGAGCAGTAGGGATGTGCAGAGCAAAATTTTATGTTCATATTTTTTATGTCCGAAAGGGGGTCCCACTTGCGGCCAATATGGACATAAAAAAAATCCAATGAGTTGGGTATATGTACATATGTGCAAAAAAAAAAATTAAACCCCCTCACCCTCCTTAATCCCCCCCCCAGACTTACCACAACTCCCTGGTGATCGAGCGAGGAGTGAGGACGTCATTTTCTGCAATCCTTGGCGAGAAGCATGTGACGTCGGTGGCACGTCGAGTGACGCGGCGTCACGTGATTCCCGGCTCGTTCGCGCCGGACGGCTCGTTCGGCCCAAAAAGAACTTTTGGCCAGCTTGGGGGGGCCTCCTGACCCCCCCAAGCTGGCCAAAAGTTCTTTTTGGGCCGAACGAGCCGTCCGGCGCGAACTTGCCGGGAATCACGTGACGTCACGTCTCAGACGCGACGTCACGTGATTCCCGGCAAGTTCGCGCCGGACGGCTCGTTCGGCCCAAAAAGAACTTTTGGCCAGCTTGGGGGGGCCTCCTGACCCCCTCAAGCTGGCCAAAAGTTCTTTTTGGGCCGAACGAGCCGTCCGGCGCGAACTTGCCGGGAATCACGTGACGTCGGCGTCACGTGATTCCCGGCTTGTTCGCGCCGAACGAGCCGTCCGGCGCGAACTTGCCGGGAATCACGTGACGTCGCGTCTGAGTGACGCGGCGCCACGTGATTCCCGGCTCGTTCGCGCCGGACGGCTCGTTCGGCCCAAAAAGAACTTTTGGCCAGCTTGAGGGGGTCAGGAGGCCCCCCCAAGCTGGCCAAAAGTTCTTTTTGGGCCGAACGAGCCGTCCGGCGCGAACGAGCCGGGAATCACGTGACGCCGGCGTCACTCGACGTGCCACCGACGTCACATGCTTCTCGCCAAGGATTGCAGAAATGGCGTCCTCACTCCTCGCTCCATCACCAGGGAGTTGTGGTAAGTCGGGGGGGGGGGATTAAGGAGGGTGAGGGGGTTTATATTTTATTTTGGCTCAACAATCGCGATTTCCCACATATCGAACATATCTATGTTCGATATGTGGGAAATCCGATCGTTTATGTCGAATCAATTTTTTAAGTAAAAAAAAAAATATGAGTTGCGTTTTACTAATGCGGTCAATCCGAATGCACACCCCTAATGAGCAGCTCCTGTGATATCAATTTCGTGAAGTCGTTGCAGGAGGATATCGTGACAGTGTTGAATGCAGAAGATATGTCTAAGAAGGCTAGGATATATGAATGTCCTTTATCTAGGTCTTTAATGAGTCGGTCTGATAAGGATAGGAGGAGAGTTTCGGTACTATGGAATTTCCGGAATCCTTACTGAAATGGGAGAGTAGGTGTGAGTCATCTAGATATTCTGTGAGTTGCTTATTGATTGTTTTTTTCAATAATTTTTGAAATGAAGGGGAGGTTTGAGATGGGGCGATAGTTGGAGGGGTCAGTGGGGTCAAGCTTGGGTTTCTTTAGTATTGGCTTGACTATCCCTTCTGTAGAATTTATGAGAAGTAGAGATACAGCAGATGCCCTTCAAGGGGCTCTGCTCAAACAAATGGAAATTGAACCCACGAGAGAGGATGTAATACTCGATTTTATGCTCACTAATGGTGATAATGTCTCTAATGTTCTGGTAGGGGGTTCACTTGAGCACCAGTGATCATCAGATGGTATGGTTTGATTATGCGAATAGGATACAGAAAAGTCACACAAAGACCCAAGTTTAGAATTTCACAATTACAGACTTTGTCAAAATGGGGATGTACCTAGAGAAAGAACTGGAAGACTGGGAGAAAATGTGTGAGGTGGAATAACAGTAGACCAAGTTAAAAGGAGCGATTACAAAAGCAACAAATCTATTTGTTAGAAAAGTAAAAAAGAGTTAAGAGGAAAAAGAAACCGATCTGGTTCTCTAAGGTGGTGGCTGAAAAAGTAAAGGCAAAAAGAACAGCATTCGAGAAGTATAAAGGATCCCAAAAAGAGGAACACAGGGAAGAATATATGTTATAACTGAGAGAGAAAGAATCAGGAAAGCGAAAGGTCAAGCAGAAGAAAGGATTGCTAAAGAGGTAAAGCAAGGAGACAAAACATTTTTCAGAATCATCAGAGAAAGAAAGGAGGTCAGAAGTGATATAGTGAAATTGAAAGGTGCATGAACTTTGAATCTTTTCTGTTGCAAAGAAAACTATAGAACTAGGAGTCATGAAATGAAATTCCAGGGGGGACGACTCAGAACCAAAATCAGGAAATATTTCTTCATAGAGTGGGTGGTGGATGCCTGGAATGCTCTTCCAGAAGAGTGGTGAGGACAAAAACAGTAAACAAATTCAAAAGGGCATGGGATATACACTGGATCCCTAAAGATTACATTATCAGCCTAAAAAAAAGAAAGGGGCGTTTCGTGGGCAGGTAGGAGCAGAGTTACCTAAAATCTGTAGGATATTTTTGTATTAGTTGCATTCAAAAAAAAAATCAACATCCTACAGGACCAGACCTCAGTGCCCGGACTCAGAACCAGGCCAGGGCCATTTTCCGGCCTAGGACAACCCAGCTAGACTTTTTTTTTTTTTTTTTTAGCAGTTTGGAGGTTTTTTGTTTCAGGTTTTCTTCCTAGTTTAATTTTTTTTTTTTTTGATTGGCGAATGAATCAAACCAAAATTATTAAACAAACAGCATCTAGATGAAAAAAAAGCCACCCCAAAATGAAAAAGCAAATTGAGCCAAAACTTTTGGGGCTGCATATCCCTACTATATGTTCACGTTTATTAAATTATCCAGATAAGTTATTATGCAGCTAAGTGGCACAGTTTCAATATTTGGCCACGGTCAGCAGCCACTGCTTGATTGGATAAACTATTTATCTGACTAAATAGTTAACTAGCTAAGTGGAAAGTAAGACAGGAGCATTCTGGTGTGGCGCTACTTAACCAGGTAAGTGCCAATATTCAGCCTTATCCAACTAAGTTAACTGGATAAGTTAGACCTGCTATTAAACAGGTCTAAAGTTAGCCAGAGAAACTTGTCTGGCTATTAGATAGCCAGGTATAATCAGTGGCACAACCTCACCACTGAATTTTCTGGCCAAGTTAGCTGGATATGTTTATCCAGCTAACTTGTTCAGTCAGACAGTGGCTCTCTATATTTAAACATTTTTTCAATAGCCTAAGTAAGAATGTGACTCAATTTAAAACATTATCTACTTCCTATTGGATTTAATTGGTGAGCAAAATTATCCTTGAATCACCTTTAAAATTCACAGAGTACAGTGTCAAAGGCATACCTGGTTTACAAGCCTTGTAAACTTTTTCAAGTAACTGTAAGCACGTTTTTTCTGTCCAGTCATGTATGATCCTAGCCAAAATGTACAAGTCAGCTTCTGGAATTGAATCTTTAAAAAAGTCTCCTGCAAAAAAGAAGTAGATATGAATTGTGCATGGTCTTCAAGTATTGTAAACACTAGGAGCCAGATTTTAAAAACTACGCGCAGGCGTAGATTTCTGCGCGCAACCCAGCGCGTACAAATCTATGCCCGATTTTATAACATGCGCGTGCAGCCACGCGCATGTCATAAAATCCAGGGTCAGCGCGCGCAAGGGGATGCACAATTGTACAACTTGCACGCGCCGAGCCGTGCAGCCTTCCTCCGTTCCCTCTGAGGGAACTTTCCTTCTGCCCCCCCCCCCACCTTCCCCTCCCCTCCCTTCCCCTACCTAACCTGCCCCCCAGCCCTACCTAAAAACCCCCCTTACCTTTAATTTTTAAGTTGCGCCTGCCTCCGGGCAGGCATAGCTTGCGCTCGCTGGCAATGGCCGGCCTGCAATCCTGGGCACAATGGCAAATGGCCGCTGTGCCTGGACGCTCCGGCCCGCCCCTGGCCTGCCCACTCCCCGCCCATTTTTTCAAGCCCTGAGACATGCGCGTATCGCTGAGCCAATGCAAAATAGGCTCGACGAGCGCAGGAGGCTTTTAAAAGGGTTACGCGTGTATATTACGCACGTAACCCTTTTAAATTCCACCCCTAGGTGGAAATAGATGACCATTTTTCAAGGGAAAGCTGAAAGTTAATAGGATATTTATTTCTTTTTAACAATTTATTACCCACCTTTCCATAAACAAGTCCAAAGCTGGGGGTGGGGACAAATAATAAAACTGAATATCTCAATTCCTTCGTTTACGTAGGATCTGCTCAGATAAAGCAGAGTTTATCAAACAGGCGGGTGAATTAACAGAAAGATTTGTTGAGAAAGGATACCCTAAAAAATTTATCAAAAAAGCATTCAAACGAGCTTTATTTGCCAACCGAGATTTGCTACTTCAGTATCAACAAAAACCCTATAATCAAGATTTGACATGTGTGTTGCGTCATTCATCTAGAAGCCACGACGTGGTTAAGATTATAAAATCACACTGGCAAGTTCTTGCCCTTCATCATATTTTCAGTTCCACGCCTAGATTTGCTTTCTCTAGAGCATCTAATATTCGTGATCTGGTGGTGCATTCGGCATTTCAATCTGCTCCAATTCATATAGAATATGGAGGACATCAAACATGTGGACACTGTGACATGTGTGCCTTATCAATTACAGGTACTCAATGGAAATTGCCAAATTCCACGATAGTGGTACGACAATCTGCTTTGACAAGTTGTGATTCGGAATGCGTGATATACGTAATACAATGTCCTGTGACAAGGTATACGTTGGTCGAACCAAGAAAAAAATTAGGACTCGGCTTATCGAGCATAGGAGTTGTATTAAAACTGGCAAGCTCACGGCTCCCTTGGTGCAACACTGTTCTCAATCTGGACATCAATTTTCGGATTTGCGATGGACAATTTTAGAACACACTACAGTCAACACTCGTGGAGGGAATATTCAAATTTTTCTCAATCGTCGTGAACATTTTTGGATACACCGTCTCAATTCAGTTGAACCTTTGGGACTTAACGATAAAATAAATTGGTACTCTTTGATATGAGTGTATAATTTACCACATGTGATAAAACCTTTTGTCTGCCCCTTTTACATCCTGAGACCATGATTCTAATGGTCCTTGAATAGTTTTCCTTCTTTCCTTCTTCTAATCATTATTGTGGCTATTATGTAGAATCAGCACTGTTGTGATAATTGCACATCTCCGTATTCCGTCCGGATATATACAGCCCTGAGGAAAGGTCTGTTTAAATTGCTATTTTTACAGTAGTGGAGTTTTTCATTACAATTTTCAATATATTTATACAAATGCAGCTGTTATGCTCTATCGACTCTGAAGTTAAAATTGTATATTCTTGTGCTCCATCCCGGCATTTATAGCTTTGATAAAAGGTCTGTTCAAACTTTCACCGTAGTGGAGGGTTCCCTTTAAATTCACATGACGACCTGATAGAAAACTAAGGTGGACAAAAGACGACCTGTTAGAGGACTAAGAATTACACTCTTTGCATGCCGGATGTGTGTATTTAACCCCGGAAGAGCCGCCATGTTTTTGAAACGGAACAGCGGTCAGAGACGCCGATTGTGGAATAAACTAAAGAAATTGAAATGAACCCGAAAAAAATTTTTTGGAGACCCTGGAATACATTTGGACTAATCGCTGCCCCTGAAGCAGGACCGACTTATCGCTGCCCCTGAAGCAGGACCGACTTACTGGCAGGAGCGCATTCTTCGAGGCGGGAGCCGGCGGGCGCGCATTCACCGAGGTGGAGGGAGCCGGCAGCGAAAGCAGCCTCCAACAGCCCCCGCCGGCGGTGAATGAATGCACACCTGTAGACGCCTGTGCAATTGGGGCGCTCAAGGCGTGACGTCACGAGCCCCCGCCGGCGAAGGTGAATGAATGCAATTTGAGCGCTCAAGGCAGCACATTAGAGAACCCGACGTCACATGCCGTGACGCCAAATGTCGTGACGTCACGCCTTGAGCACCCCAATTGCACAGGCGTATACAGGCGTGCATTCATTCACCGCCGGCAGGGGATGGTGGCAGTACCGGTCAGGGGACCCCTTTTCCCAGGGAGCGTAAAGTGGTTGAAAAGGAGCAGAGTCATCCCATGCCCTCAGCCCCTTCTAGCAGTCAGTGGCAGGCCAGCAGCCCCCTGCCATGTGTCAGAAGCGACAACCCACCATGGAGGAAATGGGGTGATGTTCAGTAACGCTATCCCAGGGAGGGAGGCAGGCAGCCTCAAAAGTTGTAGCCAGGAGCATTGGGGAAATGATTGCCCTTGATGACCAGCCCTTGCAGGTAGTGGAGAATGTGGGTTTCAAGCATTTGCTGAAGGTCTTAGTTCCAAATTAAAAGTCCCCTCCAGAACCACATTTAGCAGAAAGGTCATGCCCAGCCTGTACAACCAGTGTCACAGTAACATCCAAGTGCTGCTAGCTAAGGCAAAGGGGAATGTGCATTTCACCTGCGATATCTGGACTGCCAAGAATGCTGCACACTCTTACCTCTCCCTGACAGTACACTGGTGGGACCTGGCTGAGGAAAGGGCAGGCAGCAGCTCTACTAGTGAACAAGTATCAGGGTGGAGGTGGGCTTTACTGCATACCCACCTGACGGACGAGGCCCATACCTCAGGCAATATTCTAGCATGCATCAGACAGATGCTGGTGGGCTGGCAGCTACACCAGCAATCTGTAGCAAAGCCACTGGTATATATTTATCAACAATTCCACATTGTCGAACCACCAGAAAATAGAAACACTATTTGATCAATAATACATTTGTAGGACCTCTGATCTACACGAGAATGTTAGATATACAAACTCATTTGTAGTGTACAGGTCCAAATTTAATTTTAATCAAAAATATTATATTTTTTAAAGGTTTTTTTTGCATGTTGTTTTATTTTAAAAACATAGCAAGACCCCAACTATTCACCATTATTTAGTGCATCACCATCGCACACACATGAGAACTGCATGAGTCTTTCAAAAAAAGGCAACCACTATGTTGATCTTTAAATCATACTTAACGGGTTTCCTATTGTAAAAGTCCCAGAGATATACTCATCCTTAGAACGTCCTAAACGTCCCGACACGGCCGTGTTTCGGACCCCTGACCGGTACTGCCACCATCCCCTGCCGGCGGTGAATGAATGCACGCTTGTATACGCCTGTGCAATTGGGGTGCTCAAGGCGTGACGTCACGACATTTGGCGTCACGGCATGTGACGTCGGGTTCTCTAATGTGCTGCCTTGAGCGCTCAAATTGCATTCATTCACCTTCGCCGGCAGGGGCTCGTGACGTCACGCCTTGAGCGCCCCAATTGCACAGGCGTCTACAGGTGTGCATTCATTCACCGCCGGTGGGGGCTGTTGGAGGCTGCTTTCGCTGCCGGCTCCCTCCACCTCGGTGAATGCGCGCCCGCCGGCTCCCGCCTCGAAGAATGCGCTCCCGCCAGTAAGTTTACTTTTATCACACTTTATTCTCTTTTGTTTTAACCCGGCTTCACGCAAGGAACAGAAGTTGCAATTGTTCCTGCCGTTAAGAAACGCGTTTGCAAGAAGAAAGGAAACTTTTTTTTTGCAAGACTGGGGCAGAGCTGGGTTGCAGCTCCGGAGAGCCCGGGGTGATTGGCCCGTCAATTTGAGAGGACTGGGGCAGCCCCGGAGACCGGCACCCATGGACGCGGCCAGGGCAGGTGAGCGAGGGCTGGGGGAAAGTTTGCCGCCTACCCTTACCCCTGCCTCTAACGCAGAGGTAAGGGTAGGCGGTAAGTTAGCAGGTTAAATGCGCGGGAAAAGTGCAGGTTTAAAAAGCGATAATCGGGGCGCGCGTTACTGTATGGGAGGGAATAGCTAATCCGATCGTTTACATCTCATATACATGCCGCGGACGGAAAGGGTTACCCGTTGAGTTAAAGAGGTGGTAAGGATGGGTTAAAGGGGATAGTGAATAACAGGTTGGGCTAACGAGGGTTAGAAGCAGGGTAACCGCGGGTTAGAAGCAGGGCAACCGTGGCCGCACTTTACTGTATTGGCCTGAATGAGAGAGATTGAGATTTGTTGCAATGGAAGCAGTACAGCCTCTATGCCAGGAATATTCATTGTGGCTATCCTGCAAACCAGACTGGCTAATAGGCACTCTACGACCAGCTTGAGAAACATTGGCTTGGAACATAGAAAAAGCACACATACAGTATGAAAGCTACCAGCCAGTGACCAAAATGTTGTTAGTTATTGTTAATAGTGTAATATCCACTCTAGAAGAAGTATATTAGTTTACTTTACAGCATCTGCAGATCTTGGCTCTGGGATCATTTCAGTATTCATGCTTGCTGCTGGCATTTTTATTTCTTATATCTAATACATCATTTGCAATGAGAACAAAAACTGAATAATGTGACTCAAACCCACCTTCCTGGAAACGGATCCGATGTTCATCTGGGGATATAAAGTGCTTCTTTGCAGTTTGCACAACTTTAGGCAGGTCATAGATTGTCACCGTAGACGCTGGGTACAGAGAAATGCACTCCTTTGCCAGAGCCCCCGAGCATCCTTGCACAGAATGCAAACAAAATGCTGCATGAATACGAGAGCATAAAACAAAAACCCAAACTACTTCACTGGTTTATGGTGCCAGATGTAGAGCTTTTTAATTACTAATGGTCCTTGGCAGGGCTTAATTTGTAGACAAAAAGGAAGCGGAACTGTGGAGGAAGGTGACATGGGTGGGACTAGAGCCAGATGTGGCCTGTGCAAAGGGGCGGAGCCAGGGCTGGGTGTGAACTCTCACACACGCATACCCAAACGCACTCTTCACACACTTAACATGCTCGATGAACGCTGGTAGACGAAGAACAGCTGGGGGATAGGGAACAAGATCACTGGGGTAAGGAGAAGGCTGGTAGAGAGAAAGGGGCTCTTTCTGTCTAGCCTTCTTCTCTCTACCCTGTGATCCTGAGCCTCCATCCCAGGCCGCCATAAATTCCACAGTAGTCTTTGTCCCATCCCTTCCTCCCACACCAGTGGTCCTAAAACCTCCAAATTTAACCTCCATCTCTGGTGGTTCTCGAACTTCATCTCTCCCTGGAAAATTACCCTCTCCAACTCTCTTCCTCTCACTCTTTATGCCAGAATCAGCTGAGTCACCTCTGCCTTAGTGGGGCTGGAGCAGGTTGGTGTGCACTGTCCGCTGTTATCAGTCTCTCCTTGGACAGGGATGCAGGGCCTGGAATTCAAAAGCATGGCCTGCTCTTTTTCTCCGTGGGGATGAAAGGAAGGGAGAAATGCCATCTCATCACTCACTCTCTCTCCTCACCCCACCCCACCCCCCACTATGCCCAATCCTATCCTCTCCCTTCCTCTCCTCTTTCTCCACCATCTCTGATCAATTGACTTACAGACTGCTCTCAACTCTGATCATCTCACTGATATCTCATAGTCTCTGATTCCCTCACTCCTACCCAGCAATACCTTTGATCCCCTAATTCCCTCTTTCCCCTTCCATTGTACGCAACCCACAGCCTCTTTGATCCCTTCACTCATTCTTTTGCCTTCCCACATCCCATCATTCACTTACTCTCCCCCTCCTCGGATCCCCTCACTCTCTTGCCCCTCTCTATCTCCTCAATTACTTTCTTTCCCCTCCCACTAATCCCTTCACTCATCTCACATCCCCTCATTCATGCTCTTGGCCATTTCACCCTCAGCAGTGTAGACACCAGCAACAGAGGCAGCAGGGCCTGGGATGACACATGATAAGCGGGAAGTCAACACACCCAGGAGTGGCAGAAGCAGTGAGGCTGACAGGCATTCACCCTGTGACTTTTTGACCTTGACTGTTCTCCCTCAGAGCCTCCTAAATTGTGCTGGGAAACTGCACCAAAATCAAAGCCTTGTGCCTGCCTTTGTCTCAGGGTAAGCAGCTCCAGCACATTCTGTTCTCTCTGCTTCCTCCAAGCACTGGGGGTGGGAGAGACATATAAATGATCCATGCAACTACTGGCTCTGTTCTGTTTCCACAGGGGAACCAGAAATGATATCACTGCAGATTCTGCACCGCTTTCTCAAGTCCCAAAAAAAAGGTGGCAGGCATTCTGGGTTGTTTTGCCAAATATTACATTCTCTGTAATGGATACAAAAAGGGGTTTAATTAGCACCAGTTTGAAAGCTGTGAGCAGCAGGGCTGGTGCAAAGGTCTATAGCGCACTAGACAGACCAATGTAACACTGCTCCCCCCACCCCCAAACCCACCCTGAGTTAAATGCGCCCTCTGGCAGTGCTAGATATATAGAGATATTGGCACCCTCGTAAGGATTTCTCTCTCTCTGCACATACAGTGCTCTGTGACTGCTATCGCTTTCACATTTTGGAAATGACGCCCTTGCGTTCCTGGCAGCACCCTGCCCACTGATGCTCCCCTAGGTGACTGCCTAGTTCTGCCTAATGGTCACGCCGGTCCTGGTGAACAGTAATGCCAGTCATCATGGCCAGGGTTGAAGCCTTGAGAATTGGCAGTACTGCTCACAAGTTTCAAGCTAGTATCATTCAGCCCCTTTTTGTGTGTTTTTGTTCTGCAGTGTCTGCTTCTGTATCATCCCTTCCCTTTTTGTTCCCTGCAGTACTAGAGGAGAGGCGGAGCAGGAGGGAGGGATTTGAATAGAGTGGAGTAAATGTTCTCTTCTGTGTGCTCCAGGCTCACCCCCTCTTCTTTCTTCCTTGCAGACTGCCCGGAGGGGAGGGGCTGGAGAATAATACCCTGCTTCTCTGCCTCTTAAACCTGAAAATAAGTGCTGGAGTTCCATTCCTGACCTTTCCCCCACAAGTTAAGCCCTGGTCCTTGGTGTTTTTATAGGTAAAAGGTTCCTGTCCAATCAGTTCTCTGTTGTCATAAGGAAATGATATATAGCGCATCCGTATAGCTTTTCTCTTCCTCTATATCTGACTCAATCTCAGTACAGGTTTGTAAAACACTGTGTGCTCTGCGGTCACTTACCTCCCAGGTCACACACATTGGGGAAAAGGGAGAGGTCAAAGAGTGTCAGCACATCTTTTGTGCAAAAATGCCAGAAAGAATTCATAGTGTGCGTGAATATTATCAATTCTTCCTCAGACCTAGTGATTGAAAAGAAAGCCAGGTTGAAGATTACATTTACATGCAGCACACACTGAGATAACTGCATTACTCTAGAGTTGAGGGTCATTAATTCCTGGCATCTGTGCCACCAAGGAACTCCTCTCTGGCATGCTGCTCCCTCCCTACACTGCAAGCCGTTTCAAGATTTGCAGGCCATTTGTACCAATTTTGTGATACACAAGGGAAGTATGGCAGGTTCTTATCAGGGAGACTCCCTCCCCTGCCATGCCACACAGCCCAAAAGGTTGCCAAACCCGTGCACTACAATATATTGTGTAATAACATTTTTCATGCTGATTCGATTACTACACTCCAAGGTTGCCTATGCTAAGAAAAGATAAACCGGAGCGGAGGGTACTTTGCATACTGTAGAAAATCTGCTCTAACCTACTTTTTCTGTCCCGTCTATGGGCGTGATCCTGCATTTGAGGAAAATGGAATTTGATATTTTTTTCTCCTGAGGTAGGGTTTCATTTAATCTCAAATTGTAGTTTTCTTTGTTTTGAAAGTTCACCAGAGCTAGAGGATGAAAGTAGTTTGCCTCTGAAAAACTCTCCCTTTTTCCTTTAAAGGTTGGGTTATTAGGGCCAGCCCAATGGCTTGGTGGAAGCGCTGTGCACTGCCTTGCAGAGGGACAGAGTCCACGTTCTAGCTCAGGCCTTTGGATTCCAGGGTTGGTCAGGGTTGGGGATGCTGTGGAGGCAGCATTCAGAGTCCCTGGAGGGAAGGAGGCTTGGGGGGAAGGAGTGGTGATACTTCGCGGCTGGATTTAGGGCCTGTGATTGTGCGATTTTGGAAGGAGCCCTGGTGCACAGTCCCCAGCCCAGGACTGTCCTTCAGTGATTGGACTAAAGTTAAGTTGGGATAAAAGATAAAGTCTCATGGTGATAAGTCCCAGCTCTAGTTCTGATTGAGCTGGAAGCCCGAAGGAGCAGGTAAAAAAAATTTGGGATATTATTATTATTATTAGATATGCCTCTTCTATCAGTCTTATGCTGATTCATTTGCATATTTTAATTTCTCTGAATGCCAGATCTTGTGGTGAGGTCTCAGGAACCAAATCGCCAGTTCTCTAGAGTCTAATAATAAATACAGATTTACCCTGGTAAAAGAGTTGAAAGAAAATTGCCCACTCTTTGCCCAGCTAAAAGTATGTGGGTGGGTTCATGTCAGGGAAGAAAATAACACATGTAGATTTTCAAAAGTGCACAGATTATTTTCCATGCAAAAAGCATCTGCAGAAACAAAGCAGGTGCAAATGTCTGTGGATACTTCGTCCCTGTGTGCTTTCACTTTGAAAATTGGTGCAAAGATGGCAGGGCAAGAGCACCCACAGACCTTGTAAACAATGGGGGCAGTTTGAAAACCACCCCATAAATTCCTCCAGCTTACACACAGTTTTGTGTCAGCAAGAGGCCAATTTCTTGATCCTCCATGTGAATTTTAATGATAAATCTCATAAGTTTTTTTTTTCAGTTTAATTTAAATTCATTATTTTTTTATTATGTTGCTAAAGTTATACTTCTTAAATCTCCTGTTCTTTTCAAATAATAAAAGCAATTTAAAAGTCATACTTTTACTAAGACCATTCTGTTCATATATTATAGTAAAAGAGGATAGATTATATTCTAAGAGGATATAAAAGAATAAGTATGCAATATTCCCCAATAAATATGTAATAAGAGGTACATATTATAAGAACGTTATTTATTAAATTTAATAAACCACTTGTAAAGAACATATCCAAGCAGTTTATAATCAAAATATACATAAAATCAAATCAAAGTATAAACAAAGGTATTCAATAAAACTGAATTTATACACAAGTCCCAGTAAGAAATTAGCTGGTCTGTATTTGACAATCAGCAGTGAAAAGCCTGGCTGAAGAACCATATTTTCACTGACTTCCAGATTTTCATATAATTTAATTCCACATGGTTGTCTAACGTTAACTGCAATTCTTTGTATTAAGGGTTTGCAGTGAATAGGACTAGATACAATAAGGTTAGCATTCAGCACCATGTTGCTCAACTTCAGACTTATTCAGCCAAGTAGCACTGTTTGAATATTCAGCTGTGTTCAGTTACCACCACTAAGCCAGATAACTATTTATCCAACTAAGGCCTGGATTTATCAAAATGCACTAAATATCAAAATGGACGTGTTTTATGGTAATAGGCAGTTTATCGCAATTTGCACTAATACCTATGCAAAGTGCTTACAACAAAGATGAGATTTAAGCAATGCTCTCTCAACCTAGCATGATGTTACCCAGGTAGAGAGTCCATCAAGCTAGGTTGAGAGAACACTGCACAAATATCATCTTTGAGTGAGTTTCCTCACTCCGAAGGTCATCAAATCTTCACAAGAGAGCACTGTTCTGTTTGTACATCTCACTTTGAATGTCAAAGTGGCCCCTAACTCCTACACTAATACCTAAACCTCACCTTGAGTTAAAAGGTGGGCCTCCCATAGAGATATAAATACCTGTCTAGTGTGAAGGCATTATGACTAGGTGTTCTCTCTCTCTCATATATTCCAGGGATTTTGTAGTAGATGACCAGGTTGTACTGTAGGATTCAGCGGGTGCATGTGCAGCTACCCATGCTGGTCTATAGAGCTGAATCTTCATCCTCTGTGTGTCTGCTTAATTTATATTGTAAGACTTGCAGTACATGCTGGTCACATTTTATACAGCAACCTCATTAAAAAGCAGCCCATTGGTTGAAATTATTTATAGACGGGGAGAGGTAAGATAAGATTTTATCAGTTCTTCAAATGGTCAGCAATAGGAAGAGTGAAAATGGCTTTGGCTGGCTTTTGGTGTGGTCTATGTCCAGCCTTCAGTTGTATATTCAATTGAATGGGGCCAGATAAAAACAGTGGGAGGGGTAAGACCAGTTTTTATGTGGCCTTTACCTTCAGCCATTATCAGCTCCAGTGACAATCCTTGGTTAGAGCTGATATTTCTTTGCTCCAGCCAGCTTTGGCCATCAGATCAAAGGATCACATAGCTTTTCAGTGCACTGCCCTTCCATAGAGAGTACACGTAGAATTCAGTTCTCCAACTACCAAGTTTCTTTCATTGGGGGAAAGTCGAGTATTAGTTTTACAATGTTCAGTATTCTCACTATGACAAGTTTCTTCAGCCATCGTTATGTTTCAGAACATGCAGTCAAATGTTTCAGATTCAGTTCATAACTTAGCACATCACTCACCTTACAAGGTCAATTTTCAAAGGGTATAGGCGCTTAATTTTCTTCCTTTGAATAGATTTCAGCTCCTAAATTTAGGTGCCTAGAAAGTAGGCACTGCCAGGAGTGGAGAAAACGTTAGATGCTCAGAGCTGATTTCTAGCGCTAGGTGCCTAACTGAAGTGCCTATATTTAAAGAGGTGAATAGCAGGCCTAAAATTAGGTACTCAGTTTTAAGGGACTAAGTTACAAGAATTTTCAACCTAAAATTTAGTTACCCGAATTCAACTGAAATTTTGTTAAATTTTGTACCTGAAACTAAAGTTCCTAGGTTAAGCACTCTGCATCCTTTGAAAATCAGTCTTTTAGAAAAACTAAAGTAATTGTTACCTGTAGAAAGCGTCAAATGCTTTTTTTGAAGATACTCCAAAAACTCTCCCCAACTGCTTTTCACCCTCTCTAGAAAACAAAATAATTTGCATAAAGCTTGTTAACTTTTCTTGTTGGAGACAGCTGTTAATTTGTGCTTAAGAAAAACACGTTATGGGGCAGATTTTAAAATGTACGCGCGTGGCGTACATTTCTGCGCACTACCCGGCACGCACAAATGTATGCCCGATTTTATAAAATGCACCGAGCTGCGCACATTTTATAAAATCAGGGGTCGGCGTGTGCAACGGGGTGCACACTAGTGCAACTTGCATGCGCCGAGCCCTTGGGGAGACCAGCTGGCTTTCCCCGTTCCCTCCCCCCCCCCCCACCTTCCCTCCCTTCCCCTACCTGTCCCGTGCCCTAGCCCAAAATCCCCCCCCCCTTACCTTTGTTGCGGTAGTGATCGGAAAAATAAGGGATTCTTTATTGGTGTTAGCCCGACTCTGGCCGAGTTTCGCTCACGTAGGAGCTGCCTCAGGGGCTACTGTACCAATGGTAGCTGGTAATGTCTCACATAGCAAATGTGAGAACTTCACCACATGTCAATTGGGAACACTTTCCAGTTGTAATACAGTTGGTATTTTTTATAATGGAATAGCACTGCTGGTGCGATGTATTTCTTTGCCACGTAAATAAAGAAAAAATGTGAGACATTACCAGCTACCATTGGTAGAGTAGCCCCTGAGGCAGCTCCTACGCGAGCGAAACTCGGCCAGAGTCGGGCTAACACCAATAAAGAATCCCTTATTTTACCGATCACTACCGTTTGTCCTGCTTTCCAGCATCATTGATCGACTTCCGATTTGCTTTTGGATGCCAGGTGATTTGAAATTTTTAATTTACAATAATGTTAATTTTGAAGTCAATGTTTTGAATATATAATCCCATGCAAAAGGAAGCAGGAAATTTCCCTCATATAATCCTTCTTATATGCACTCCTAGGAGCAGAAGTGCTCAGGATTCTCTTTAATCTTGTTTTTTCTTACAAAATAAACTCATTCTCATTACGCATTAAGGACAATGTTGAGTCTTCTTGACCATGCATGCTGGGCCAGATTTAAGGCAAATGGCACTCTGGGTGGAAAGTGCCCCCCCCCCCCCTCCCCAAACTGATGAAAGCCACTCCCCTCCTCCCCTCCCTTGGTCCTTTCATTGGCTGCAGCGGGATGGGATCTGCTTTGGCCATGCCAGAACAGTCTTTGGCCACGACGGCACGGATTCATCACAGTCAAGCAGTTTCTCTCTAGAGCCAAAGCGGGAGGGATCCACCGTGGCTATGCTGGCCTGATTTCAGCCATGGCAGGATAGGATCCACTGTGAACACAGCTGTGGCAGGACAGGATCTGTTGCAACCACACATTCCTGTCTTCAGCCTTGGCAGTATGGAATGCACCATGGCCATGTAGTTCCTCTCTTTGTCCACGGCAGGATGGGATCTGCCATGGCCACACTGGGCCTCTCTTACATCGCTGAAATGCTCAGGGTGCCCCTCAGATGACAGCTCTCCCTTGAGACCACCCAAATCAACCACCCCAAAAACTAGGCCAATTCACTGGAATCACAGTGTTGTACTTTCTGAGAGCAATAGAAGATGTTGGCAGTCTGCCCATTTATAACTGGCTACAATTTTGCCACAGACGCTACTCGATTATATAGAGTAATGTCACTAAAGTCTCTTTATATCAGTCTCACCCATTTTGATTTCTATCATTGTTTGGGCTTCACATCCACCTGGTCCCTGTTAGGATCCAGCCTGCTATGTAGCCTCCCTGCCACCAGAGGTTTCCATGGAGCTATACCTGCTCTCGCTCCACCATAGTCTCCATGGGCTCAAGACTCAACAGGGCTTGGCCTATTTAGCCTTGCTTCTTATAATACCTGATGCCTTGGCATCGATTCTACTCAGTTCCCTGCTTAGCCTTATTCGATCTTGTATTGATCTGTAGCCTCCTGGCCTTCCAACTGGTCTTGCCTAATCCAGTGGACTCCAGGCCTTCCAGCTTTGTCTTGCCTTATCCACTGGCCTCTGGGCCTTCTAGCCTTGCCTTGCCTACTCCTGTGACCTCCGAGCCTTCCAGCTCTGTCTTTCCTAGTCCTGTGGCCTCCGAGCCTTCCAGCTTTGTCTTGCCTAGCCCTGTGGCCTCCAGGCCTTCCAGCTTTGTCTTGCTTAGCCCTGTAGCTTTCGGGCCTTCCAACTCTGTCTTCCCTAGTCTTGTAGCCTCTGGGCCTTACAGCTCTGTCTTGTCTAGTCCCATAGTCTCTGGGCATTCCAGCTCTGTCTTTCCTAGTCCTGTGGCCTCCAGCCCTTCCAGCTGTGCCTTGCCTAGCCTGTGGCCTCCGAGCCTCCTAGTATTTGCCTTCCAGGCCTCCAGGTCTTAAGTTTAATGGCCTACGGGCCTTTTGAACTACTGCCTTTGGGCCTCTGTGTTCCTTGTTCTGTTCTATCTTGTCCCAGTCCTGTCCCTGTCTGTCTTGTCTAGGCTTGTCCTTTCTGGCCTAGTCCTGTCCCTAGTATCTATTTCTTATATTGCCAGTGCCTTGCCTTATGCCTGTCTGCCCATTTTGTTCCACAAGTGCTCAGTCCTTTTCTCTAGTCCTGCGCTGTCTCAGTCTCCAGTCTTGCCTTGCCTTCATATTCAGCTCTTATCTCCAGCCAGTGTCTCCAAGTTCTAGCTTGCACCTTGATTTTAGCCTCAGTCTAAGTCCTGCCAGCCGCCAGAACCCAAGGGCTCATCCTGCTGGGAAAATGTCTAGTATAAACAGAAGATCCTCTCTGTCCTGCATCTGTGGGGATTCCCCAGCTCTAGCCAGACTCTCTGTTATGACAGCCCCAACTTCTATGGTCTGGGGTACTAATACGCAGACATAAGGGAAAGAGCACAGGACTGCTTCTACAGCCAAGTCCATAAGCTAAGCACATCAAGCAGCACTATCTGAATTTTCAAGAAAGCTCATCACCCAGTAAAAAATGTCGCTAGCTGCTTATGTTCCTTATCATAAGATTTGGGGATAAATGCACGGAACAGCAGTCACTACCCTTAAGAGATACATGGGAGTAAACTGCAGATAGTAGCAGTTACTATTTTAAGAAGCTTGTTGGGCAGAGTGGATGGGCCATTTGATCCTTTTTTGCCGTCATTTCTATGTTTAATTATTGAATTATTGAATTCACTGCCAACTGATTTTTTTGCAATTACCTTTATGTATGTTTTCTCCATATGAAATGAGAATTAAATTTTCTACTCAGTTTTCTGAAGATCATTGACATAAAGAATTATGTTAGCAAAAGTTTGAAACTTATAAGCTGTAGCACTAATCATACTACCAAATCTCCACTCATCCTTCTAAAAAATACATCTTTCATTCATTCATCTCATTCCTGAGCAAATAAAAATAGGTTGAGGAATGCAGGCACTGAGTTTTTAAGGGCTTCTCTAGGAAATGTAAATAGCATTGGGCAAGTGGAATTTGCAGAAAATTGTGATACTCCAAGGGAGGGAGATACAGTACCTGAATGTAAACCGGTGTGATATCTCGATTGAGATCGAATGTCGGTATATAAAAATAATAAATAAATAATAAATAAATAAATATGATTTGGTGGGGGCAGAGGTATATATTTAGTAGCTAAGAAGTTGAATTGGGGAGATGTACTAAACTCTAGGGATGTGAATCGTTTTTTGACGATTTAAAATATCGTCCGATATATTTTAAATCGTCAAAAATCGTTAGGGCCACGATACAATACCAATTCCCCCGATTTATCGTCAAAAAATCGCCATTATCCGTACGGGAAAACGATTCACGGCAGGAGATCGCTCCCGGATGCCCGCTGGACCCCCAGAGACTTTTGGCCAGCTTGGGGGGGCCTCCTGACCCCCACAAGACTTGCCAAAAGTCCAGCGGGGGTCCGGAAGCGACCTCCTGCGGTCGAATCGTGTTGGTCTATGGCCACCGCCATTTTGCGGCGGCCATTTTGCAAAATGGCGCCGGCTGAAGACAACACGCTTCAACAGCAGGAGCCCGTTTCGGACCGCTGCTGGACCCCAGGGTACTTTAAGGCATTTGGGGGGGGTTCGGGAGGGGGGGGGGATTTAATTTAAAGGGTCGGGGTGGGTTTTAGGGGGATTTAGTGTGCCGGTTTTCCTGCCCTCCCCCTTCCCCCGATTTAGCTATGGACCGCCGCTGGATCCCTGGGTAATTTAAGGCATTTTGGGGTGGGGGATTTAATTTAAAGGGTCGGGGGTGGGTTTTAGGGGGTTTTAGTGTGCCGGTTCACGATTTTAACGATTTTCACGATATTCTAAACACCCAAACGGCAACGATACGATTCCCTCCCCCTCCCAGCCGAAATCGATCGTTAAGATGATCGAGGACACGATTCACATCTCTACTAAACTCCCCTTTTCTATATCATTATGGACATTTGTTTCTGTTTAATGATAAGCAGAGAACTATTTCTTCTTACACCATCCTTTATTACCTACTAACCTGTAAATCATTCTGTCTCTCTTTAGATTTTCCTAATTACAGTTTGCTTTTCTTTAATGCAACATAAACCAGAAAGGATTAACCCTATTTTAAGTAGATACAACAATTCTAGGTTGCCACGTTAATAGTTCTTACCTCACAGCAACTGTTAAGGAATTCCAGCACAAATACATGGACTGAGAGAAGAACATCATCATATGAGTCAAGGATTTGGGACTAGATTTTGTGAGATACAAACTGGAAAGTTCTGTATTCCTGTAAAAAGCTGAAAAGAGATAATTGGCATGTTGATCACACCGTGAAAATTGACACTGAGTATTTAGTCAGCATTACACTAACAGCTAACATTAGTGATAAGTGTTAGTGACTCACAATGTAATAAGAGGTGATGAAATCCTAGACTAACCACTCAGACACATTCGCTTACATGCACGCCTCCGGGGCTTTAAGAAAACATGCATACATCTGAGCTTCCTGGCATCCAGAATATGTTTCATTGATGTATGATAAAATGTAATTTCGAAAAGCATTTTGAAAATTGGTTACAGCCAAGAAAAAATAAATGCTTCCTTTTCTTTCATTCAATTTGCAATCTCTGTCCTCATAAATGCAAACAAAGCTACAAAGTAACCCCTATGATCGATTCATCCAGATCTATATTTTTTTTATTTTTGATTGACAAACTAAAGAGTAGCAAATCACCTGGGCCGGATGGTATGCATCTTAGGGTACTGAAGGAACTCAAAAAAGAAATTTCAGATTTATTAGTTAAAATTTGTAACCTATCATTCAAATCATCCATTGTACCTGAAGACTGGAGAATGGCCAATGTAACCCCAATATTTAAAAAGGGCTCTAGGGGCGATCTGGGTAACTATAGACCAGTGAGCCTGACTTCAGTGCCGGGAAAAATAGTAGAAACTATTCTAAAGATCAAAATCATAGAGCATATAGAAAGACATGGTTTAATGGAACACAGTCAACATGGATTTACCCAAGGGAAGTCTTGCCTAACAAATCTGCTTCTTTTTTTGAAGGGGTTAATAAAAATGTGGATAAAGGTGAACCGGTAGATGTAGTGTATTTGGATTTTCAGAAGGTATTTGACAAGTCCCTCATGAGAAGCTTCTAAGAAAACTAAAAAGTCATGGGATAGGAGGCGATGTCCTTTCGTGGATTACAAACTGGTTAAAAGATAGGAAGCAGAGAGTAGGATTACATGGTCAATTTTCTCGGTGGAAAAGGGTAAACAGTGGAATGGCTCAGGGATCTGTACTTGGACCGGTGCTTTTCAATATATATATATATGATCTGGAAAGGAATACAATGAGTGAGGTTATCAAATTTGCGGACGATACAAAATTATTCAGAGTAGTTAAATCACAAGCAGATTGTGATACATTACAGGAGGACCTTGCAAGACTGGAAGATTGGGCATCCAAATGGCAGATGAAATTTAATGTAGACAAGTGCAAGGTGTTGCATATAGGGAAAAATAATGTTGCGTTCATCGTCTTTTCTACCCTTTTCCTCCTCCTTGGGCAAGATGGCTGCCTCCGGTGCCGATTGCCGAAACCCTCGGTGTCTCCAACTCAGCATGGGTGTCCCAGTTTACCATGCTCCGTCCCATGGCCTCCTAGGGTGCTCGTGCATGTTGCCTACGCTTAAGTTCACGTCATGGCAGGAACCTCGGGAGCATCCCAACTGCATGACGTCAATACCTCTGGATATTTAAAGCCTCCACTACGCTATCATCATTGAGTTAGCAAGGACTTCGGTTTAGCTACTCTGACCACTCTAAGTTGCTTGCTTAGATGCCTCACTACCCTCCGGGAAATCTCGCTCCAATGAAGCTCTAGGCACCTGCTCCTCGGGGGCCTCTCACTTCCACCAACCTTTTGGGGTTTCTACTAACTAGACAACCGCTCCTCGAGGGTCTCTCTCTATTTCTTTTCAGGATCTCCTGTGCCACCAGGTACTTGCTCCTTGAGGGCCTATCTGTACAGTGTATCCTGCACCACGGACCTTCAGTCCGAACATATCCATTGCCAGGAAGACACCCGCACTACGTTCCTGTGAGTACCTATATGATCCGGTTCTCCAACTCTACCCACCAGGCTCAGCGCTTCCCGCACCGTGGGTCCCTATCTACCTTGAACATCTGGGTGAGACTTCAACATCTGAACGTATTGGCACCTTGCCGAACTTCAGTGCCTTTCCTTCCTGCCTCATACCATCTATCTACAGCAGTACAATAAAGCTTTCCACCTACAAGTGTCTGCTCTCTGAGTTTAGCCTATTGCTGTGGTTCCCCACTGGGCCCCTCCCCATGGGAGGAGTCATCTCCACTGCGACTAAGGGTCCACAAGATGCCACAAACACAACAGATTGCTAACTCCATGGACTCGGCTCAGCTCGCGGCCTTGTAGGCCATTCCTAGCCTAGCCCAGTGGATCACGGAACAAAAGTCTTTGGAGAGCCTGACTACTGCCTTCAATCAGTTACATACTCAATTGAATTCTTCAGTAACTCCTGTAAAAGAATTGCTGTCTCCAGTGGTGACCCTCAAGACCACTGTACCCTTATCCACACATACCCAATTTACAGGTGAAGCCAAGATGTGTAGAGGGTTTATTAATCAATGCAGCATGCATTTTTCATTACAGCCTATCCTCTTTCCCACTGAAGCTTCCAAGACCACCTACATCCTATCATTTCTAGAGGGACGAGCCTTGGCTTGGGCTTCACCGTTATGGGAACGTGGAGATCCCATCCTGAACGACCAACCAGGATTTCTAAAACTTTTTAAGTCTGTCTTTGATGACCCAGCTCGCCAGACTGTTGCTGGATCTGCTTTGCTTAATCTCCAGCAAGGTAATAGGCTGCTAGCTGGCTTTGCGATTAAGTTCAATACTTTAGCATCTGAACTACATTGGGACACTGGATGTTTACGTGCCATATTCATGGAGGGCCTCAACTGTTGCTTAAAGGACGAATTAGTGGCTCATGATTTTTCTGATATCTTGGCCCTTCAAACAGGCTTACCCTCAATAGCCCCCCCTCCCGCTCTCCCTGTGGCTGTCCCCCCTTCCTCGCTCCAAGCCAGCATTTAACTGAATTCTTGTACATAGTTTTGTTACACTAGTTACTTCAGTATGTTACTGTTTACGGGTTCTTAATGTTATCTCAAGTAGCCCCAAGCATTTGTTTCTTTTTATCTCTTTGCTTTTTCTTTTTTCCTCTGTAATCCCCTCCCCCAATACCTTTTCATTGTGATTTCCATACTATAGTTCTGCTGTAAACCGATATGATGTCTCTACTAATATCGGTATAGAAAAGTCTACAAATAAATAAATAAATACCCTCGAGTCCCTGATGGAACTGGCTGGGAGAATTGACTGCCGTTTCCAAGACCGAACTCAGGAGGCTAAGAGTCCACGAAAGTCCATGGTGGGGGCTAACCATCCTAAACATGTGCCTATTGCTTCCAGCTTACAGTCTGCTTCCTTAGAAGAGGAAGAGCCTATGCAACTAGGCCGAAGCCATTTAACTTCCAAGGAGAGACATTTTCGCAAATGCATGGGGTTATGCTTGTATTGTGGCCAATCGGGTCATGCCGTCCAAACCTGTCCCATCTGTCCGGGAAACTGGTGGGCCTAGGATCTGCAGGAGGACTTCTCCTGGGCCTCACTCTCCTACTACTCCATTATCCTTACCACTATCTCTGCTCTACGGAGGCCTTGAATTTCAGACTCTCGCTCTCATTGACTCCGGTGCCAGAGGTAATTTTATTTTGAAGCGCTTGGTCGAACATCTACGGATTCCTACCACCCTAATAGCTAAGCCTTTGCTATTGTCCTCTATCCACGGAGAACCACTTCCTGGAGAAGTTTCATTGACTACCCAGGCCATTGGCCTGTGCACCGGAGCTTTACACTCCGAATCCATCTCATTTCTGGTATTGGAAAAGGCCATGCATTTGGTTGTACTTGGGCTTCCTTGGCTTCAAGATCATATGCATCAATTTAATTGGGCAATGTTGGAACTGTCCCGGTGGGGGCCTCACTGTCACGGCCGGTGCCTCTCGGAGGTTTCACCGCTCATTAGTATACCCACTACACCATCGTTACCTGGCTTACCTCCACAATACGCCTCCTTCCAGGATGTTTTCTCAAAACAAGCAGCACATGTACTTCCATCGCACAGAATATTTGACTGCGCCATAAATCTGAAGCCTAATTCAGAACCTCCCAAAGGAAGAGTTTACCCTCTTTCAGTAGCTGAGACTAAAGCCATGTCCACCTACATACAAGAGAACCTGCAGAAGGGATTCATCAGACCTTCCAAATCTCCTGCTGGTGCAGGCTTCTTTTTCGTAGGGAAGAAAGATGCCACCTTACGCCCCTGCATCGATTACAGGGGTTTGAATGAGATTACCATCAAGGACAGGTACCCCCTGCCCTTAATTTCTGAAATGTTCAATAGGCTCCAAGAAGCCAAGATATTCTCCAAATTAGTCCTTAAAGGAGCTTACAACTTGGTACGTATTCGTGAAGAAGATGAATGGAAGACTGCTTTTAACACCCACGATGGACACTTCAAATATCTCGTCATGCCCTTTGGTTTGAGTAATGCACGTGCAGTCTTTCAAAATATGATGAACGACATCTTAAGGGACTTACTTTATCAATGAGTAGTAGTATATCTCAATGATATATTGATCTTCTCTCAAGATCTGCAAACTCATCAGGAGGATGTCAAGAAAGTTTTAAGATGCCTGCGTGAGTACCACCTATACGCAAAGCTTGAAAAGTATGAATTCCACAAGGAATCTGTACCCTTCCTGGGATACATTGTTTCTAAGAACGAGTTTCAGATGGACCCCAAGAAATTAGAAAGTATCCGGGACTGGCCCTAACTGACAGGCCTGAAGGCACTGCGCCGCTTCTTGGGCTTCACCAATTACTATTGATCCTTTATTAATAACTACTCATCATTGACAGTCCCTCTAACTGCTATGACCAAGAAGGGAGCCAATCCTGCCAATTGGTCTCCAGAAGCCATATCAGCCTTTCTGATGCTCAAAGAGACTTTTCAAAAGAAGCTGTGCATCCGTCATCCCACATCGTCCATTCATCTTCGAGGTCGATGCATCAGATGTTGGTGTGGGAGCGGTTTTAAGCCAGTATACTGAATCTAATGTGCTCCATTCTTGCTACTTCTTCTCAAGGCAGTTCTCGCCTGCCGAACAAAATTATGGAATCGGAGACAAAGAGCTACTCACAATCAAGCTGGCCTTTGAAGTGTGGCGTCCTTGGCTGGAAGGCGCACAACACCAAATAGTATTGTATACCAATCACAAGAACTTGGAGTACCTCAGACATGCTCAACGACTCAATCACCATCAAGCAAGATGGTCTCTGTTCTTTAACAGATTTGACTTCCTTCTGAAGTATCGTCCGGGAGAGAACAACACTCGGGCTGATGCCTTGTCACAATTCTTCTCCCCTAAGGATGTGCCAGATGAACTCCGTGACATCATTGACCCCGAAAGAGTGGTTCTTGCAGCCACTCATGCGGTATCCGTCGGGAAGACAGTGGTGGCCAGAAATCTAAGTAAGAAGCTGTTGAAGTGGGTGCACGATTCCCATCTGGCCGGCCATCTGGGACAGAGTCATACACTAGCTATGTTGCAACTGTACTATTGGTGGCCAACCATGAAAAAAGATGTACAAGCTTATGTGGGTTCCTGCGCTGTCTGTGCCAAGCAAAAACCACCAGCTGGATGTCCTTGGGGTTGTTACAACCTCTACCATTGCCGGATGAACCCTGGACACATATAGCAACTGATTTCGTGGTAGACTTGCCACCATCTAATGGAAAAAATACCATTTGGGTCACAGTTGACCATTTCTCCAAAATGGCACATTTTGTAGTGTTACCAGGATTACCCTCTGCTACGGAGTTAGCAAAACTCTTCATTAAACACATCTTCTGCCTTCATGGGATGCCTAAGCATATCCTATCCGACAGTGGAGTACAATTTACTGCAAAGTTTTGGAGAGCTTTATGTAAAAAATTTGACATCACCTTGGACTTAACCTCCGCTGAAACAATTTCTATGGTCCTATGTCAATTCAAGACAGAATGATTGGGCTGAATTGCTGCCTTGGGCAGAATTTGCTATCAACTCGCATCCTGCTACTTCTACAGGGTCTTCTCCCTTCCAGTTCGTCTACGGACGACAACCGCTGCCTCCTCTGCCAATTCCATTATTAGTGGCTTCTCCTGCCGCACAGACTACTGCAGCAGAGCTATCTCAACTTCAGAAGCAAACGAAGGAACTACTCCTCAAGGCAGGACAGAGAGCAAAAAGAACCTATGATGCTTATCATCGAAAGGCACCACAGTTTCAGCCTGGAGACAAAGTTTGGTTATGTACCAAGTATCTTCGCCTAAAACTTCCTTCAGCACGTTTTGCTCCTCGCTATGTTGGACCTTTTGCTATCCTTTGGTGATTAGGGAATCTGAAGTACAATTTGAAACTTCCTCCATCAATGAAGATACACAATGCATTCCATATCTCTCTGTTAAAACCATTGATGCTCTCCAAGTTCTCCAAAAAGACCCCAGAACCAACTGGTCTGGACACTGAGGACAACATTGAATATGCCGTGGATGACATCTTGGATGTCCACAAGAGAGGCAAGACATGGGAGTATACTCTTATCACAAAGCCACTCCTATTACAAAGTTACCCTGGCTACAAGCTACTTTTGTTACAAAATTACCCCTTTTACAAAGTTACTCGTTACATAGTTACTCATATTACAAAGATTAACCATGTTACGAAGCTAATCAGGTTACAATGTCTTAATGTAAAATATCAAATCTATTGCAATAGATTCCACTGTTAAGCTGTAAACCGGTGTGATAAAACTAGTTGAACATCGATATAGAAAAACAAATAAATAATTAAATAAATCTCCTGGGAAAACTATGGACCAGAAGAGAACTCATGGGAACCACTGGCGAACATCACAGATAAGGACATATTATGTCAATTCCACCTGGTACACCCATGGAAACCCAGACTACCTGGAAGAGGTCTTGGAGGGGGCCCTTTGAAGGGGGGTACTGTTGCGTCCATCAGTCGCAGATAGCTGCGACCACTCTGCCTTACCTCTTTTCTACCCTTTTTCCTCCTCCTTGGGCAAGATGGCTGCCTCCGGTGCCGAGTGCCGAAACCCTCGGCGTCTCCAACTCAGCATGGGCGTCCCAGTCCACCATGCTCCATCACGTGGCCTCCAAGGGCGCACGCGTACACATTGCCTACACTTAAGTTTACGTCATGGCGGGAACCTCGGGGGCGTCCCCACCGCATGACGTCAATACCTCTGGGTATTCAAAGCCTCCACTACGCTACCATCATTGAGTTAGCAAGGACTTCAGTTTAGCTACTTTGACCGCTCTAAGCTGCTCCTTTAGATGCCTCGCTACCCTCCTGGAAATCTCGCTCCAACGAAACTCTAGGTACCCATTCCTCGGGAGCCTCTTGCTTCCACCAACCATTCAGGGTTTCTACTAACTAGACAACCGCTCCACGGGGGTCTCTCTCTATTTCTTTTCAGGATCTCCTGTGCCACCAGGTACTCGCTTCCTCGAGGGCCTATCTGTACATTGTATCCTGCACCACAGACCTTAAGTCCCAACATCCCCATTGCCAGGAAGACACCCACACTACGTTCTTGTGAGTACCTATATGATCCAGTTCTCCAACTCCACCCACCAGGCTCGGCGCTTCCCGCACTGCGGGTCCCTATCTACCTTGAACATCTGGGTGAGACTTCAACATCTGAGACTATCTGAACGTATTGGCACCTTGCCGGACTTCAGTGCCTTTCCTTCCTGCCTCATACCATCTATCTACAGCAGTACAATAAAGCTTTCTACCTACAAGTGTCTGCTCTCTGAGTTTAGCCTATCACTGTGGTTCCCCACGGGGCCCCTCCCTGTGGGAGGAGTCATCTCCACTGTGACTAAGGGTCCACAAAATGCCACAAACACGACAAATAACCCTTGCTGTAGTTACACGATGTTAGGCTCCATATTAGGAACTACCACCCAGGAAAAAGATCTAGGCATCATAGTGGATAATACTTTAAAATCGTCAGCTCAGTGTGCTGCAGCAGTCAAAAAAGCAAAAAGAATGTTAGGAATTATTAGGAAGGGAATGGTTAATAAAATGGAAAATGTCATAATGCCTCTCTATCGCTCTATGGTGAGATCGCACCTTCAATACTGTGTACAGTTCTGGTCGCCGCATCTCAAAAAAGATATCGTTGCGATGGAGAAGGTACAGAGAAGGGTGACCAAAATGATAAAAGGGATGGAACAGCTCCCCTATGAGGAAAGAACATAAGAACATGCCATACTGGGTCAGACCAAGGGTCCATCAAGCCCAGCATCCTGTTTCCAACAGTGGCCAATCCAGGCCATAAGAACCTGGCAAGTACCCAAAAACTAAGTCTATTTCATGTTACCGTTGCTAGTAATAGCAGTGGCTATTTTCTAAGTCAACTTAATTAATAGCAGGTAATGGACTTCTCCTCCAAGTTAGTTCTTTTTTAAACACAGCTATACTAACTGAACTAACCACATCCTCTGGCAAAAAATTCCAGAGTTTAATTGTGCGTTGAGTGAAGAAGAACTTTCTCCAATTAATTTTAAATGTTCCACATGCTAACTTCATGGAGTGCCCCCTAGTCTTTCTATTATCTGAAAGACTAAATAACCTCACATCTACCCGTTCTAGAACTCTCATGATTTTAAACATCTCTATCATATCCCTCATAGGGGGAACCTCATCGGGGGAACCTCATAAAGAGGTTAGGACTTTTCAGCTTGGAGAAGAGATGGCTGAGGGGGGATATGATAGAGGTCTTTAAAATCATGAGACATCTTGAATGAGTAGATGTGAATCAGTTATTTACACTTTCGGATAATAGAAGGACTAGGGGGCATTCCATGAATGCCCCCTAGTCACATGGTATCCTTGTCACATGGATAGTCACATGAAATCCTTGTCACATGGTAGGAGCAATGGATGGCCCGCGCCATTTTTTAATATGGCGCCAGCCGTCCATTGCTCCTACCATGTGACAGAGGCCAGCCAATGGCACCGAAAGCCCATGTCACATGGTAAGGGCAAAGGGCCACTGGTGCCATTTTGTTTACTGGCAGCCGACAGCCCGAGAGTGGGAGATCGCTCCCGGGACCCCCGTTGGACCACCAGGGAATTTAGGCAAGTTTTGGGGGGGTAGGGAGGGTGAGGGATTGTAATTAATTAAATCTGAAGGGTTGGGGGGTTTTGGGGGGTTTTTCGGTTCAGGACAGCTGAAAAAAAAAATCGGCCCGAACCATGGGAAACGAAATTTCCCACAGCGGGCCGATAACGAAGGCTGGACCAAAACTTTCGGCTGAATTACATGCCTAATACATACCTGCGTGCACATCTCTTGGGTCCATCCATGCCCCACCCTGGAATGCCCATGCCCCACTCCTTTAAGCTCGAGTGAGATGTGTGCATTTCAGGAGATACGCACCTAGGTAGACACCTTTTGAAATACAGTGGGTGCTTGCGAGCTTAATTTTGGTGTTCATCGGGCTTTTAAAATTCACCTTCAAACATTTAAAGTGTCTAATAGTAAGGCCAGTCTATTAGCTAAATGGCATCTAGGCATATCCAGGAGGCACCACTTCTCAGACATCACCTACCACAATACACCATTTGGCACACTATAACGGACTTGAGCTGACTGCCCGAAACATGTAGCTTGTATTCTCAGACAATATTTGGTTGTTTTTTGTGCATCTATAAATAGTTTCCTCTCGCATTAGTTTAAATCTATTTTTATAAGCTAAATTTTAATACTACAGCTCACAAAGTCATAATTAACTTTTTCCTTTTGCTATTCTTTTTCAGGCATGCCAACAACCAATGACTTCTTCACATCATGCAAGAATAGGTTTTGTTTGGGGAACTGAGCTTTCATAATGCAGTTATATTATTTTTAACATGAAAATATGGTTTGAGAATAAAATGAGAGGCAGTGAGGCCATTAAACCCACATTCAGAGAAAACAAATTAGCACATTATGAATCTTCGTAAAGAGTGACCTAGATCCTTATGCGTTACCTTCTTCATTTTTCAAGTCGACCTCCAGTAATTTCAGGCCCACACAGGCACTAAGTAATCTCTCCATTCCATCAGCGCTGCTGCCCAAATGCTGAGCAATGACAGCTGAAGAAAGAGGCACCTCCGACTCCAGTAAGAGATCAAACACTCCCAGCTCACAGGCGGTAAACATAGTCTAGAAGAGGAAACCATGCAGGGCCAATGATAGCATTAGGCATATGCATTAGTTTAAAAAGAAATTAAAAAAACAAAATAAATAGGGGAAACAAAGGAAATTAAAGGGGCCCTATGAATTAAATGAATCCTATTCGTTTCATTCATTTTAAATAGATTGGTTTCTAGAAGCCATTATAGTCAATGGATTCATAAAAATCATAGGAAAGCAACAGGTACATATGTACAGTTAAAAACTGTTACAATATAGAGCAGGCAGTTAGAGAAGGTTAGGATGGGCATCTTGTCAGGGAGATAAGAGGAAAGACGTATCACAGCGAAGCAATTTGTCAGTCTGACCTATGCTGCAGAGTGGATATAGTGACGCTGATCTTGAAGACTGAGCATGCTGTAGAATTACTGTGCAATGCTTCTCAAGACATTGTCTGTGTGAAAGCACATGCTCTGAGCTCTCTCTGAGTTCTTGGTAAAGTTTTCTCAAAACTGTTTTTGCTGCAGCACATTTTATAGTCTCACCATGCCAACAGTCAGTCACACAAAAGGAAAGCAGTGAGACAGTCCTGCTTCACAATATCTGTGTCTCATAGCAGATTTATGTTGCTTCACTTGTTGCTATTCTCTTTTTCCTTTCTGGTTATTGAAGCCCTAGATACACTTGAGAGTAATCATTTATTTTCTGTTTGCCTGGCAGTGGGCATAGTGTGGGCAATAGGCAGTGGGTATAAGTGAGCAGTGACAGCAGGTCAGAGAATGCAGCACAACAGGCTGTATTGTGAAGCCTGTCAGTGTCAGAGAAATAGTGTAGACAGCGTGACACCTTTGAGTTCCCTTTGCCACTGTGCCTTGGTGTCTTACCTCAGAGCTAACACCTTGCCAGGTAAGGGGGAGGGGGCTGCTTTGTACCTCTCATGGCGTTTTGGAGCCTTCAACATGTCACTAAAACAACTAACTTTTGCTAATGCAAATTACCAAATAACTACCATATTAAAACTGAACACAAGATAATACCATTACCATGGTCAAATCATCAATTAATCATAGCAGATCTAACCTTCAAGAATCAAACTAAACAAAAATCTGATGGTACTATCACTTTTTCATACAGAAAGAAAATTAAAAATGAGATATTATCAAATGCATTAGAAAATAAGATTTATGACCGCATTCAGGCACCTCTCATATATATACATAGGCACACACACACACACACACACTCACTTTTATATACACTTATCATCTCATACACATACCCTCATACACACACACACACACACACACACATCCCTCTTGCATAGCAGGGCCTCTTCTTCTGCATCTGGCCTTTTCTTCCGGAGCTCGCTTTTGCTGACATGGAGTGGAAACCCCACCAGCACATCACTGCTCTGCGCCACCATGGGACTTTCCCGCTGGTGGCAATGGCACCCCTCCTCCTGTTGTCACCCGGGGCTGACACCCCCTCGCCCCTCCCCCCCTTAGTATGCCTCTGTCTGTTATGATACTCTTGGCTCACCAACTTTTCCTATCTTGATTCATTAACATTGTACTTGACTTCTAAGACGTATAAAAGATAAATATGTAACCCCTTCCTGTTTTAGTCTTTTCTTCAGTCTTATGTAATGCTTAGTTATTTTAATAATTGTTGAGTTACTCTCCATCACTGTATTCTAGCTGCAACCAGTCACTTCCCTTTCTATTGCATCTCCTTCTCTAACTACACCAGTTCATTCTCTGAGAAGAGAACCTTAAACAGTAAACAAGCATTAGAGAAGATTAACTATGACCAATTTTTATTTCTGTTGGTCAAAATAATATCATTAAAATATTCACAGATGTATGCATTACATTTTTGCTATTCTTACCTTAGAAACTAGAAAACCATCCCTGTATTCAATTAATTTCTTGGGAAAGTCAAGATCTTCTGAAGAGCCCATGTCTCTGTGACAGTCTGCATTAAATCTGATTTCATTATCTATAAAAACTGTTTTTGTACTAGAAGTGGATTAATCCAGGAGCTTAATTAACCCTGCACCTACAACATAATCCAAATGTTTTTAGGTATATCTACATAGTGAGGTCAATGCTCAAAGCAATTTAGATGGATAACTCACAAATTATCCATCTAACTCCAAGTTACTCATTTAACACAAAAACTACTCTCGGGAAGTTTTTGGCCCAGTGCAACCCTTTAAAGGCTTGCACAATCGGTGTTCATGATCACAGCAGGCTAAAATTTTGTGAATTTTCATCATTTATCATGACTTTTGATTTCTGAAAATTTTAACCCCTTGCCCCCTTCAGTTTTTGCTCCATATCTTGTACATCCTAGAATCTCCACTGGCATATTTTTGTTCCAATGAATGTCTCTTTCGATGGTCCTGATTTGTGGGTAAAAGTTTCAAAAATCAAAGGTCATCATGTAATCATTTTATTATTAGTAATGAAATGCAAGTTCCTGAGTTCAGTGCAGTGGGTACAGTAGAGAGTAGTGTGTAGTGTAGAAAGAATGAATAAAGGCAGTCATTTGTATAATAATATTTTTGTATGAGTTATGCAAGCATGTTAGAGAGAAGGAGCAAGGGTGTGATGAGTCACAGGAGAGAAAAGTCTGTAAAGGTTTGAAAATATTTTTCTGTATCTATCTTCTGTTCAAGCCTGATTAGATTGAGGATATTAGCTTCTCTAGATGGCTGTCACAGATTGTACTACCAAACCTTTGTAATAAATTGACAAAATGCAGAATTATGGTCTGTACTTAATACAGAGCATCAATTTGTGAACCAAAAACATTTATTTGCTTTCAGTTATGGAGCCTAATATAGTAAAAACATCCTGATGGCAATTCTAGGTGCTCACTTTCCCAGTAGTTCTATTAAATGTTTAGTTTTGAATACTGACGCCATACTGCATAGCATTAATAGACTACTTGAACTGCAGTGCTACTGTATATGGGATTAAGGCATAGGAATGCTTTAGTATAGAGTAAAGAAACTATTATATGTTTCATTATAATATAAACAGATTAATTTTTATATAGTCTAGGATAAGAATGAGCAATCATGGTCCACCTATGCTGAACAAATTCAGTGAAATTTTCTCATATGAAGAGATAAAATTAGTATCAATAATTTGTGTTTCAAACTAAGGAAAACATATATAAAGACATCTATACTACTAAGATTGTAACCATACATATTTTTAGAATATTATTTATGATGCAATTGTAATTAAAGCTCTTTAGAATGTGCGTAAACATTTTAGGTTTGACACATTTATGAAAGGAGACCTTCCAGCTTGGGTCATTTAAATAGGACAAAGATTTTTCTAACAGAGAGCTAAGATTCCACAGTTTTAGTACAGCCACCTAGATATTAATAAGGGTGATGATAATTGGAAATGACTTGGAGAAAAGGGCAATTGTCTATTATGAAGGTGCCAAGTCATCTTAAAATGAGAGTGAGTAGGAAAGTTGTAAGAGATAGTAAAATATTTCCAGATGCTGTTCCATAGTTGAATGCTCTTGGAACAGAGAATGAAAATGTAATGTAATGGTACATTCAACTAACATGTTCTGAACATGATTGAATAGTTTTTCTATTCTCTATGTTATAGTAGCTGAAGCAACAGCTGCAAGGGATGTACATTCGTTTTCAATGAATGTGCAATCTGCAACGTATAAGTCCCTGTTCGTTTGATTCATGGGTTTGCAAAACGCATGGCGATCCCTCACGAATGAAACATATCATATTAGTTTCATTCTTTTGGTTCGCACTGATTTCTTAGCGGCTGTTTGAATAGGAGAAGGCCATGTGGGAGTATCCATAGCAAAAACCAGCCCTTTCATGTTAGTCATAAGTGACCTCACAGCCCTGTCATAGAGTGGGTCAGACAGGTTGGCAAGGAGATGAGAATGCAACCTATCAGAGCTAAACATTTTTCTAATGCAGCCAATCGCTGCTCTCTCTCAGTGCTCTGTGATGCTGTTCCTGCTGATGCTGTACTATTTATAAATTAAGCACGCGGTGTGCCACACACGTTTTTCGGGTGTTGTCTGGGGAGGTGGCTTTACTCAGAGCTAGTCTGAGTGGCTCAAATCTGTATTCAATTGCTATTGCTGCTTGTGCTTGCTACTTTGATAGAATTTTCCATTGAAAAAGATATTTGTTCGTTATTGCTGCTGTGCCAGCCAGGCTATTTAACTCCACTTTTTTTTTTATTGAACTCAGAGCGTCTCTCTGTCTCTCCCACTGAAACAAGCTGCCAGCAGTGGCATTTTGCTGCTGATCTTACCCCCCTGGGGTAGGTTGCAGGCAGGGTTTGGGTGGTGTGGGTGGGAGATAGTGTGGGTTGGTATTTTCAAACAAGAAGGAGCATCACAATTGTGCTTGCTCAGGCTTCCAGTCTTTTCTTTGCAGTTTCATTTTTTTGTGCACACAGAGCAGTCTCAGTTGTAGTGTATATCAAGGCACTGCACTGTGTCTGTGAGTAGTTTTCCAGACTCACATATATTGGTACAGCAGTGTTCTTTTAATCCAAACCTCCAGTAGGCATCTTCTGGAGTTAAAATTTTGTTGGGTGCACATACAGCAGTCTCAGTTGTAGTGTACACTACAGCAAGGCACTGCACTATGCGTCTGTGTGTAGTTTTCCAGACTCACATATATTGGTACAGAGGTGTTCATTCACCAATAAAGAAATAATTGTTTTAATTAAATCCCTAGTAGGCAGTAACATTAAATCCATGATGTCAGGGAAAGGTAGACAAGTTATTGGGTCTGGCAGAGGAGGCACTTCAAAAGGCAGTGCCAGTCCCCCATTAAAGTTAAAAAGGGAGCTGTTCTAATCTAAAATCTCTGGAGGGGCAGGCAGTTCCATCCGGAAATAACTGAAATTTAAAGATGATGCACTGCCACCACCTGTATCTGACCCTGTTGTTTTGGAGGTGAGGGAAGGGGAGGCTGAGTCACGCAAGACAAAAGGGCGAGACCCAAAAGCAGCAGTGCGACAGCAGACTCTAGTTAGCGCTGAAAATGTAGCTTCTGATTCTGATGGAGAATCATTTTGTGTGGGATTCTCATCATCAGAAATGGAAGAAGTAAAGCTGAAGAAGGTTTAGGGGGATTAGTTAGTTGTGTCTTAACCTCCACTTCAGTGCTGAAGGGGAGAGATGAAACTGATGATGTTGAGGAGGAAGAGCAGCCAGCACAGGCACAGAGTGTGACTGATGCCCCTGGCATTGCTTCTCAGAGTGCACCCACTACTTCAACTCCAGTACCAGCATTCACACCGAAGGCTAAAGAGAAGGGATCACGAAAGAAATCTGTGATCTAGAGCCATTTTAAAGTGACAGAGGACCCGCATTTTGCTCACTGTAATTACCGTGCCAGGGCTATTAGCAGAGGCAAGCAAATGGGACATCTAACTACTTTTGGCATGATGCATCATATGCAGAAGCAACACCCAACAGTACTGCCATCTGGGGATGGTGGCAGTACCAGTCAGAGGACCCCTTTCTCCAGGCAGCATAAAGTGGTTGAAAAGGAGCAGAGTCATCCCACGCCCTCAGCCCCTTCTAGCAGTCAGGTGGCAGGCCAGCAGCCCCCTGCCATGTGTCAGAAGCAACAACTCACCATGGAGGAAATGGGGTGGTGTTCAGTAACGCTATCCCGGGGAAAGAGGCAGGCAGCCTCAAAAGCTGTAACCAGGAGCATTGAGGAAATGATTGCCCTTGATGACTAGCCCTTGCAGGTAGTGGAGAATATGGGTTTCAAGCATTTGCTGAAGGTCTTAGTTCCAAATTACAAAGTCCTCTCCAGAACCACATTTAGCAGAAAGGTCATCCCCAGTCTGTACAACCAGTATCGCAGTTTCATCCAAGCGCTGCTAGCTAAGACATAGGAGAGTGTGCATTCCACCTGTGATATCTGGACCACCATTAATGCTGCACACTCTTACTTCTCCCTGACAGCACACTGGTGGGACCTGGTTGAGGCAGGGGCAGGCAGCAGCTCTATTAGTGAACAAGTGTCAGGGTGAAGGTGGGCTTTACTGCACACCCACCTGACGGATGAGGCCCATACCTTAGCCAATATTATAGCATGCTTGAGACAGATGCTGTCGAGCTGGCAGCTACACCAGTGAGACAGGAATCTTCAGGCAGGGTTCTTTGTCACTGAGAATGGTGCAAACATGGTAAAGGCAATATGCTACAAGCGCTTTCATCTCCAAAGCAATCAACAATAACAACCCTCACAAAACTCCATGGTACAACCCAGAGCTGAAAAACACCAAAACACTACTCAGACAAGCAGAAATAAGCTGGAGAAGACATCCTATTCCACCCCATCTCGATAGATACAAAACGTTACTTCACATTTACGGAACTGACACCAACAAAGCTAAGCGAGAATTCTATGAGAAGAAAATCCATCAATACCAATACAACCACAGAGCCCTATTTGACCTCGTCACCAAACTGACGCAACCCAGTCACCATCCTCCCACCACAGGCAACAACACAAAGACATGCAAGGAACTGACCCACTTCTTCTCAGATAAAATTACAAAACACAAACAAGGAACTCACAATCCCACCCAACACCACATACCCCACCTGATCCAACTTTGAACCTATTGCCTCAACCGAAGTAAAGAAAATCATTCAAAAAATAAACCCAGCCATACATCCCCTCGACCCCATCCCTGTCAAGATACTCAAATTCATAACAGATCTCATCGCCATACCCATTGCTGACATAATAAACACTTCCCTTGAACAAGGTATCTTCCCTGAAGCCCTGAAATGCGTAATAATCAAACCCATTCTCAAAAAACCAAATCTAAACCCCTCCGACCCTGCCAGCTACAGACCCATCTCAAATCTGCCATTCATATCCAAAATCATAGAGAAACGTGAATCTCCTACTCTCTGAACACCTGGAAAACCATAACATACTGTACCCCACTCAACACGGTTTCCAGAAATCTCTCAGCACCGAGACCCTCCTCTTATCCCTCACAGACACAGCCCTAAGAGATATCGACACCGGCCACTCCTACCTTCTGGTACTACTGGACATCTCTGCCACATTCGATACCGTAAACCACGACATACTACTAACCCGACTCACTGAGATTGGGCTAGGTGAAAACACTCTCAAATAGTTTAGCTCCTACCTATCTAACAGATCCTACAAAGTTCACCTCAACAACTGCGAATCAAAACAATTCCCACTCCCCCACGCCATACCTCAAGGATCATCACTTTCCTCCACCCTGTTCAACATATATATGCTCCTCCTCTGCAAACTCCTCTCTAGCCTGGACCTTTCTTGTTACATCTATGCAGATGATGTCCAGATTCTACTCCCCCATCAAAGAAAACATACCAAACACCATCTCATTTTGGGAATCCCTCTCCATCCAAATAAAAAACCTCCTTACTCAGATATCACGTACTCTTAACCACCAAAAAACAGAAATTCTACACATCTCTAACAAAACCACCACAAAGACCAACCAAGACTCCGTACCCACACAACCAAACATCAAATTCACCAATGAAGTAAAAGACCTTGGAATCACTCTGGATTCTGAACTCAACATGAAAAAGCATATCAACTTAACAATCAAAGAGGGCTATTATAAACTTCAAGTCCTCAAAAAACTCAAACCCCTATTATTCAACCACGATTACCGCACAGTACTACAGTCCCTCATACTCTCCAAACTGGACTACTGTAATTCCCTCCTCCTTGGCCTCCCTGCATCCTCCAAACTCCTCCAGCTTCTGCAAAACGCAGCAGCCAGATCCCTCACAAACAACAATCACTCCTCACACATCATCCCCATACTAAAAGAACTCCATTGGCTCCCCGTAACGTACAGGTCACAATACAAAATCCTCACCCTCCTGCACAAAACCATCAACAATGAAAAAAATCAAATGGCTAAAGGACACCCCTCTCCCCATTTAATACCAGAGAAACCTGTGATCCCAAAACACTCACCATCCCTCACCCAAAATTAGCTCATCTCACCTCCACCAGAGAACGCACCATCTCGGTAGCGGGCCCCGCCCTCTGGAACAAGCTGCCCACCCAACTAAGACTAGAACCCTCCATCCAATCATTCAAAAAATACCTAAAAACCTGGCTATTCCGTAAAGCCTACCAGCACACAGACTAATTCCTCCCCCCCTTTTCCCCTACCCCTCAACACACCCACTAAACCCCCCTCCCATGCCCCCTAGCAGCTCCCTCTAACCCTTCCCCTGAACAATCGAAGATTCCTATGCATACTGTTATTATGCCTCACAGTTACTATCTTTCAATGCTTCAATTTTAATATTACCATGCTTTCAATGTTAATATATACCAATAATAAGACCATTAGTCTCAACTTAAAATGGTTATAAATTATTGTGCATTAACTATAATATACCCTAGCCTTAAGTTCTTTTATGCCCTCATTGTTATAAAGTTAAAATGTTACAATGTACCCGACCCTTAAATTCTTTTTATGCCCTCAATGTTATAAAGTTATAATGTAACAATGTAAAAATAATAAGACACCCTAGTCTTATTATTTCATTAGTTATAATGTAAACCGATGTGATATATTCCAATGAATGTCGGTATATAAAAACAAATAAATAAATAAAATAAATCAGATGTTTTGCACACACTCTGCATCTGGTAGTGATGTCAGCTGTGGGGTTGGAGTCCAATCACCAAGAGAATGAATACCTGCATATGTTAATACACAAGTAAAGGAACATAGCAGCGCACTTCCACAGAAGTGTGAAGGCGGGGCAGGTTCTCCAACAAAAGCAGACTGATGTGGAGATGCCTCACAAGCATCTCATTCAAGACATTGGCACCCGGTGGAATTCCACCTATATGATGCTGCAGAGGTTAGTGGAGCAGCAGACACCCCTTCATGAACTTTCTGCGTAAATGGACATAGGTGTGCAGAGTCCCCTAGGGCAGGGGTCCCCAACCACCGGTCCGCGGACCGGGACCGGGCCGTGGGAGTTTCTTGCCGGTCCGCAGCGCCGCCAAGCACCGGCAGGTGTGTCGCGCGCTCCCGGTCTCTCCCGCTGCTCTTTCCCTGCTGCCGTTGCCGCTGGGCTATCAGCACGTTCAAGCCCAGCGGGAACGGCAGCGGTGCAAAAAAAAAAAGCTGTGGCATCCGCGGCTGGCCTTTTCTTCTTCCCGCCCCCTCCCTCTGACCCGGAACAGGAAGTGGTGCGCGGTGCGCGGGAAGGAGAAAGAGCCGTGCCGCATGAAAAAATAGCAGCGGCGACAGCAGCATCGGCCCCCGAGCAATCGAAGCAGCTGATAATAGGTAAAGGAGACAGCAGCGTGAGCCTCCCGCGGCCGATGGGATTCTTCTTTCTTGGCCTGCGGGGGCTGGAGGAGGAGGTGGTGCAGCTACCGTTTGTGCTCGGTGGGGGGGGGGGGGGGGAAGTGAGTGAGAGAAAGAGAGAGAAGCAGGCAGCCAGCATGTGTGTGATTGACTGGTCAGAGAGCTGATGTGTGTGTGTGTGTGTGTATGTGAGAGACAATGAAAGTGATTGCTCAGGGAGATGACTGATGTGTATGTGAGAGTGTGAGACATTAGTCAGGGAGGTGACTGATGTGTGTGTGTGAGAGAGAAAAAGCATGGAAGTGAGAAGTCTGGGTATGTGAGAAAGCATGGGCGTAAGAAGCCTGGTGTTGTGGGGGTGAAAGAAAGCATGGGAGTGAGAAACCTGGGTGAGTGTGCATCCATGAGAGAGAGAGAGACTGCTTGGTAAGGTGACGGTGTGTGTGAGAGAAAAAGACTGGTGTGTGTGAATGTGAGAGAATGTGATTCAGGGAATGAGAAGCCTGTGCACGTGGAGAGTGAGCATGGAAATGAGAGAGACTGGTGTGTGTGTAACAGAGAGAAAGTGATTATGGGAATGAGAAGCCTGTGCATGTGAAGAGAAGTGAGCATGGGAGTGAGAAACCTGGGTGTGTGTGAGACACAGCATAGGAGGGAGAAGCCTGTATATCTGAAAGAGAACATGGGAGTGTGAAGCCTGTGTGTGTGTGTGTATGCATGAGCGAGATCAGGTGACTGGTGTGTGTGTGTGTGTGTGTGTGTGTGTGTGTGTGTATGTGTGAGAGAGAGGGAGAGAGAAATAAAGTGATTATGGGAATGAGAAGCCTGTTCATGTGAAGAGTGAGCATGGGAGTGAGAAACCTGGGTGTGTGTGAGACACATCATGGGAGGGAGAAGCCTGTATATCTGAAAGAGAACATGGGAGTGAGAGACTGGTGAGTAGTGTGTGTGAGAGAGAGAGACAGAGAAAGTGATTATGAGAGTGAGAAGCCCATATATGTAAGTAGAACACGGGAGTGGGAAGCCTGTGTGTGTGTGTGTGTGTGTGTGTGTGTGTGTATGGCATGAGAGAAACTGTTCAGGAAGGTGACTGGTGTGTTTGTGTGCCAAAGACTGTTTGGGAGATGATTGGTGTGCGAGAGACAGAAACTGGTCATGGGGGCATGACTGGTATGGTGTGTGTGTGAGTCATGGGCACTAAGGAAGAGGACCATAAGTATAGAGCTTAGCTTTTACTGCTGCTTCTGGTGTGTGCCACGGCCTCCAGGGAAGGGGAGTAGGACAGCTGCTGGAGGGGGTAAGTAAAAGTGGCTTTTTAAGTTTATTTTTCTTGACTGCCATTTTAATTGTGTGATGTCTCCTTTTCTGAAATATTTTATTGGTGTTTGGAGAATGTTTAATAGTTTTTATGAGTTTTTAATTGTTGGATGTTATTCTGTTCATAGCTGTTTTGAAACATTTATTCTGCTTATTAGTATAGTTTTACAATTATTTCTGTGTGGGGATCTATAGCTGCTTGCTAGCTCTGTTTTCCTAATAACCTAATAAGAGGTGTATTGGTTTTTAGGACCTGATTTAATATTTGTAGTGTTGCCATTTCATAGATAGGGTTGCTGCTGTTTGAGTGTATTCCATAATACAGGTGTAACTGTGTGCAGATTAGTTTATGTGCATTACTACAGATCCTGGGAGTATGTTAGGTTGGTTCTGTGTCTGTTACCGAGATGAAATATTTTGCTAGCATGTAAGCGTTTGTATCGGTCTTATTTGTTGTGTTTTCTCAAGAGTACATGCATTGGTGGTAAACTGCTGTCTTTTCATAAGTAGGGCTATTGAGCCTGGAAGTAGAAGGAGTTTGAGTTACTGTTACTGAGATGTCACCAGAACCAGAATATCTTTTTTGTAGGGTGAGTTATATGGGGAATGCCATAATTCTGCTTTACATCCATTATTGTGGGTCAGGGGGGTTCCCATGGATACAAACTGTACTTTTACATCTAGCCCCATGACGATCATGGGTCAGTGTGCCATGCATATGAGAACCTATGGTGAGTTGAGTCACATTCACATTATAAATGTCATAATTAAATGATAAGTGTGCACTAAAATCCAACTCCCCTCCATAACCCCGCCCTCATATGACCAAAGCCCCGCCCCCCTGCCCCGCCCTGCCGGGCCATGGAAAAATGATCTTGCTTGAAGCCGGTCCCTGGTGCAAAAAAGGTTGGGGACCACTGCCCTAGGGCATCATGATTGGTTAGTCATGAGTTAGTTGGTAAAAATCCTGCAGCCTTCAAGAATGCCATGGAGGAGCTGAGTTCCAGAAGTGCCACCTTGGCTGACATCATCCCTATAGTTCATTTTCTGGAGGAAACTTTGGAGGGCTTTAAACAGGAAGAGGGAATGACAGCAGAGGTGCTGCATTGTCTGGACTTTTTGCAGACGCAGGTCCAAGAGAGGTTAAGACCTTTAACAAAAGACCTCACATACATGCTCACCACAGTCTGTGATCCCCGTATGAAAGGGAAACTCGCCCTACAGTCCGATTGTCTCACAGTTATGAAGGACCTGCTGTTAGTAAAAGTCCGTGAACAGGAGCGCCATAGGCAGAGACAGATTAGGCATGAAGCAGAGGAGAAAACAGTGGGCACTTCAGAGAATACTGCAAGCCCAAACAGAAGCAGCACTCTGTAAGCGACAGCTAGTACTTCCTCCTCCACTTCAGTATGCCAAAGCCATGTTGCCCCTAAAAAAGCATCTGGAATGGGCTAGAGCAAAAGCAGCTGGCAAGAAGGACTCTCAGCCCACCCAAGCAAAGGAGACACCAGCACAAATGTCAGTGACACAGTATCTCACAGAGCCCATAGGGGACATGCAGACAGATCTGCTGGCATATTGAACACACAAGTCCACTGTCTGGCCACACCTAGCCAAAGTGGCTCAGCGATATCTGTCATGTCCACCAACCAGTGTGCTCAGTGAACGTGTATTTTCAATGACAGGGGATATCATGAGCCCTCATCGCTCAAGGCTGGCACCAGAGTTGATGGAAATGCTAGTGTTTTTGAAAATAAACATGCCTTTGCTTGGGTTTCCAGATTTTTCCTGTGAATAGCAAGATGAATAAAAGCAATTTAAAACCTTGCAGCAGCTCCAACTGCCTCATATGCTCCAGATAATATCAGCACATGTACCTGACCTCAACTGCTGTGCCTGTCTGTCCACTGTCCAGCCTTGACGTCACTACAAGGGCCGTGACCCCAAACGCTGTGCCTGTCTGTCCAGCCCTTACGTAACTACAAGGGCCTGACCTTAACTGATGTGCCTGCCCATTCAGCCCTTACATCACTACAAAGGCCTGACCTCAAACGCTGTGCCTGCCTGACCAGTCCTTATGTCACTACAACGGCCTGACCTAAAACACTGTGCCTGTCTGTCCAGCTAGGAGCTTGGATATTTCATATGCTCAATAGTTTTCATGACTTTCATAATATGCGGTGAAGAGCCAAGAGAAAGGAAGTGCTTAAGATTCAGTATCCAGTTAAGAAAAAACTGTTTATTAATTTGTACTAATTCTAGAGGGCTTCTGTATTATACTATATTGTTCTCTGGGAGGTGCTATTACAATCTATCTCTTTTTCTAGATATTAACATTGCTGTACTAATTTGTTGGGGTTTATGTAAGTCTCAAAAAAATATCTCTAGATTTAATTAGATACTGCTGTCACTAAAATCTCTCTTTATTTGGAAATAACTGCCACTAAACTCTTTGTCTAGATATTGATATTGGTGCATAAATTTGCTGTGGGCTTCATTTAAGGCAAAAGAAAAAGTTTCCAGAAGTGTCTTGCTGGAATTAGCTTGGAGGTGGGAGACTCTGAGCCTAGCAGGGGTCTATCAGGTCCTTAGTCTGCTGTGATAAGCCAGGAGACAGGAAGAACTAAAGCTTCTTGTGACCAGCTAAGTAAAATAGTTTAACTTAGCAAGCCAATCTGGGGGAGGGTCTTTTGAAACTCAATTGCAGATACAGGATCCTGAGAACAATCTTCACCAAGTGTTAACTGTTTAACTCCCACCCACCCTGCCCCTCTACCCACCCACCCCTGGGGTTGATTTTCTGATATAGTCTACCTGAAAACATAATTGGAAACAATAATAGGTTGGAAATTTGGTAATTCCTCAGGTGTTATCCTTGAAATTTACCAAAATGAGGACTATCCAATGCAACCATTGTGGAGTCTTTATTTTGAGGGAAATCATCTGGAAACTTAGGGCTTGCCCCATTTGTTCAGAACTCTCTTCCCTGAAAAAGGAGCTGAAGCTAAAGCTGAATTGGTGGCCATAAAGAAAGTTTCACCCACTTCACAGTATTCAGTAATTAATTCCTCATTACCACAGAAAAATTAAAACTCAAGGAAAAAGAAGTTTACAGTGGGCTCAGGTATGATAAATCCTGTGACCCATAGACACCCATTCTACACAATAGTGCAGCCTTCAGGTCTACCCCCACCCCACACACACACACACACACACACACACTTACACAGAGCATTAAAGAACCCAAAAATCAATGGGATTACTGTGGGCTCTGGTAGAGTAAGATCAGTGATGTGGAAACACATGCTCTTTCAAGTGACACCATTGTGTCCATCAGTCGCCGACGGCTGTGACCACTCTGCCTTACCTCTTTTCTTCCCTTTTCCTACTCCTTGGGCAAGATGGCTGCCTCCGGTGCCGAGTGCCGAGGGCCTCAGCGTCTCCAGCTCAGCATGGGCATTCCAGTCCGCTATGCTCATTCCCAGGGCCTCCTAAGGCGCGCGTGCGCACACGTTGCCTACGCTCAAATACATGCCATGGCGGTGTCACGTTGCCTACGCTCAAATACATGTCATGCGGTGGGGACGCCCCTGAGGAGGAGAATCTGGAGGGGATGCCCACGAGAAGGAGAATCTGGAGAATCTGGAGTGATGTAGGACGCCCCCGAGAAGGAGAATCTGGAGAATCTGGAGTGATGTAGGACATGATAGGAGCTATGTTTTTAGGAATATTTTTAGGATTAATAGAATTTTTATGTAGAGAGGGATAGTTTTAAGTTTTTATACTGTATGTTATTTTACTAAATATGATGTTTCTAATTTTATTTGTTGTGAACCGTTTCGATAGATTCTGAGCGACGGTATATAAAAAAATGATAAATAAATAGATAAATAAATAAATAAATAAATGCCTCCGGGTATTTAAAGCCTCCGCTTCGCTACCATCGTTGAGTTAGCAAGGACTTCAGTTTAGCTACTCTGACTGCTCTAAGATGCACGCTTAGGCGCCTCTCTTCACTCCAGGCCTCGCTCTTTACGAAGCTCTAGGCACACACTCCTCGGGGGTCTCTCGCTTCCAACTCCCTTCGGGACCTCTACTAACTAGACAACCGCTCCCTGGAGGTCTCTCTCTCTCTTTCTATTTCAGGATCTCTGGACTATCATGTTCTCACTCCTCGATGGCCTATCAGTCTGTGCATCCTGCATCTCAGACCTTCGGTCCCACCATCTTTATTACCAGGAAGACACCTACACTACGCTCCTGTGAGTACATCTATGATCCGGTGCTCCAACTCCACCACCAGACTCGGCGTTACCCGCACTGTGGGCTCCCACATATCGGAACATCTGGGTGAGACTCGAACATCAGAGACTGTTGAACGTATTGGCACCTCACAGACTGCAGTGCCTTACCTTCCTGCTTCATACCATCTATCTACAGCAGTACAATAAAGCCTTCCATCTACTACGTGTCTGCTATCTGAGTTTAGCCTATTGCTGTGGTTCCCCACAGGGTCCCTCCCCGTGGGAGGAGTCATCTCCACAATGATCAAGGGTCCACACAATGCCACAAACACAATAGACACAAGTTCAAAACACCTTCTCTCTACTACCTAATGATGAAGCTCTTGTGGAAGACATTGAAATGGTATCTGAAATGAAAGAAGAAACCCAATGCATACAGAAATTCCAAAATTCAATCAATACAATCAATAACCAAATGAAAAAGCTCATTGTGCTGGGTGACTCTGTCATCAGAGGCACTAATTTGGGAATTCTTTTAGAGGGAAACACTACAGTTATAAGCCTTCCAGGATCATCGGCCAGCAGAAATGCTATTCAAATAGTCAAAGTGATCAAAGAAGAAAGCAAAGACTCTAAAGTTGATATTATCATCCATCTGGGAACCAATGACCTTGCTAGAAACAGCATCCAAGAGGTAGAGAAAGATTTCTAGTTTCTAGCTAAGCCGATTAGCCACATGGTGACAACCATTGCCTTTTCAGAAGTGTTACCTGTTCATGGAAAGGGGAAGGAGAGGCTAAACCATATTAATAACTTCAATGTATGGCTAAAATCCTGGTGTAGGGAACAAAGTTTTGGATTTATTGGGGGCTGGGACTGTGTATGGAACAGTAAAAAGCTCGTTGTCAAAGATGGCTTACATCTGTCTGTGACAAACCAGAAAAAATCAATATGCCACTGCTACAGCGATTATAACTATAATCAATAAATCATGAGCTGTTGCTCAATCGCTGGAATAACGTGTATTTTCTTAAATGGAATGTTTGAAGTGAATTTTAAAAGAATTATTTAAAATAAAGATTTTTGTGACATCTGCTTTATACAGTATACGTGTAGGTTAATTTGATGTTTATGTGTTAATTTATTGAAAATATAAAGGAATTGGAGGAAAGTTTCATATAAACTCGTTGGTGTCTCCGCACCACGGTTGTGTGGTGTTATAATCATTAACTGTCCCCCTCCTCCTGTGAAAGTTTTTTATAAAAAGTTTTTTTTACTGAAATTACTTCACCTCTGTAACCTCTTCCGTGTAGTGAGCATCAAATTATTTATATACCATGACTGTACTTAATATGGAGAGCTGTAAACTCTCTACTATAAACTATGTACTGTAAAGGAGTAAAGTTCAGACTTCCCTTTAGGATGTTGGTTATACTGTCCAGTTTCCAACGATGGTCCCGACACAGCCGATCCGTGTTTCAGACTGGTTGTCTTTCCTCAGGGATGTTGAGCGTTATAATACAACCAACTTTTAAGGAATCTGGATGAACTCCATTGAAAAAGTCCTCTGGTGGTCTTAAATGAATGACTCTTGACGGAGTTGCTCTGGCTCCGTCGCCGGAAGAGTGATTTGTGTATTGTGCAGGACCCTTTTTATGTGTCAGCGGAAGAGCAAGATTTAACCAATGACCGTGTGGGGGCTTACTGACGTAATGACGCCGACCTGATGGAAAACTTGTGTATGGAGCAACCACCGTGCTTTCCGACCTGACAGGAAACTTGGTGTCAAACTCGCATTGAACGCCCTTAAATGCCATATTAGAGAGTTTAATCAAAAGCTACTGCGACCGGATTCCTTTGTAAGACACCCTTAATGCTGACTATACTTTTTCACATGTCCCGGGATCTATATGTTAAATAATCACTGGAGAATTTTATTGATATTAAACATGAACTATTATAACAAGGAGTTCCAGTTTAAATCGTCATTCATTCCCCGTGGGGCTGATGTGGTTAGGGTAAAAATCCAGAATGCTTCACGTTGATTAAGTAGAGCCCTATTGTCCCCGCCCCTGGGCGGGGCTTCCAGAAGCTCCAATACCGTCCATTTCAGATCAGCAATGGTGTGTCCCCTATCTGTCAGATGTTGCTCCATTGGTGCCGTCATTTTTGCTGTATTAAATCTGGACTTGTGCTCTCCCAGTCTCACCTTAACTGGTCTCGAGGTGCGGCCTATGTATAGCTGGGGGCACGGACAGATAATGACGTAAACTACGTTGCTAGATAGGCAGTTTGTGTTGTGCTTACGCCAAAATTTATATCCCGAAACGGGATCCTCCCATACAATTCCTTGAATGGTTTGTGCACACCATATGCAATTGCCACATGGTTGATGGCCCACTAGCGTCTCTTCTCGTTTGACGGTATTAATCTGTGCGTGGACTGTATGGTCTCTTATATTTCTGCCCCGGGACATGGCAAATGTGGGCACTTCTTGAAATATATCGTTTGTTGACAAGATGTGCCAATGTCGCCGTATGGCTGATTTGATTATATTGGATGCATCAGATTGCTTTAATACGCAAGTCAACCGTGTTTCCTGTTTGCTAGGTTTGTACTATAGTAACGTGTTGCGATCACTGTACTTTGCTCTTTTATATGCTGCATTGATGGCTTTGTGAGGATAACCTCGTGCCAGGAATCTATTTGCCAAGATATCCGCTTGAGTTTCAAAATCCCTGTCTGTGGAACAGATGCGTTTAGCTCTGAAGTATTGACTGACTGGGAGACCCATTTTGAAACTGTGTGAGTGATGACTGGTGAACCTCAAAAGATTGTTCCGGTCTGTGGATTTCCGATATATGGTAGTGAATGGTCTCCCGTGTTCTATTTTTATGGATACATCCAAAAAAGTTAAAGTAGTTTTTGAGAACTGTGATGTAAACTGTAGATTTGGATCTACTGTATTGATCCATTCTAGGAAGTATGTAGCTGGGTCTGTGGTCCATCCCAGATGAAAAAGATGTCGTCTATGAAGCGATACCAACATTTTATGTACTGCCACCAGGTGGATGGATAAACCTGGGTATACTCAAAATAGGTAACATAGAGGTTTGCGACTGATGGTGCTAACGGGGACCCCATGGGTATACCGTGAACTTGGTGATAACAATTGTCTCCGAACCAGAAGTGATTATTATATAACACTGTTTCTGCTAACTCAAGTAATAAACTTGTATGAATTCTTTCTGATGAAAGTCGCTGACTTAACGTTTCTTCCAAAATCTCCAAGGCCCTGTTTTGGGGGATATTGGTGTATAGCGAGTTTATGTCCATGGTGATCATGTTAATGGACTCCCAGTGTATTTGAAGGGCTTCCAGGTTCCTCAGAAAGTGGGCTGTATCTTTAATAAATGATGGGGATTTTGCCACGAAAGGTTGTAGAAAAGTGTCTATAAAATTTGCCACGGGTTCGAGGACCGACCCATTTTGGGACACTATAGATCTGATTGGAGGGGCTGATAAACTTTTATGAATTTTAGGTACCGAGTAGATTACCGGTTTCCTGGGATGGGAAACCATAAGGTACGATTTTTCTTTACTGGTTAGCCTAACGTTATGTTCTACTATTTCCTGCACTTTAGACTTAAGAGTGTCCGTAGGGTCTCCTTTAACTGATTGATAATATTTGTTATCATTAAGATGGACCAAAAGATCTTCTGTATACTTTGTCCGGTCCTGTATTACCACGGCGCCCCCTTTGTCAGCCGGTTTGATGACAATTTCTGTCATTCTATTCAAGCTAACCAATGCTTCCTGTTGTGCTGATGTAAGGTTGTGTTTACGCCTATATGGATGGGCTTCATAGTCCGACAGATCCTTCAGTACTAAAGCCTGGAACGTTTGTATGTGGGGGTCCACTGGACCCGGCCGTATCCAATTGGATTTGGGTTTAATCACTGAGGGATCTACCTCCATTGTGTCTTTATCTGAAAAGAACAATCTCAAATTTAATTTACGTATGAAACGTTGGATTGTGATACGACTATCAAACGCTGAATGTTTGGAAGTTGGAATGTAAGAAAGTCCCTGGTCTAGGAGCGAGATTTGGGGGTCAGTCAAGGGAATTGAAGATAAATTGACTACAGAAGTGATTTTTTTATTTTCTTCAATTCCCTTGACTGACCCCCAAATCTCGCTCCTAGACCAGGGACTTTCTTACATTCCAACTTCCAAACATTCAGCGTTTGATAGTCGTAACACAATCCAACGTTTCATACGTAAATTAAATTTGAGATTGGCGTAAGCACAACACAAACTGCCTATCTAGCAACGTAGTTTACGTCATTATCTGTCCGTGCCCCCAGCTATACATAGGCCGCACCTCGAGACCAGTTAAGGTGAGACTGGGAGAGCACAAGTCCAGATTTAATACAGCAAAAATGACGGCACCAATGGAGCAACATCTGACAGATAGGGGACACACCATTGCTGATCTGAAATGGACGGTATTGGAGCTTCTGGAAGCCCCGCCCAGGGGCGGGGACAATAGGGCTCTACTTAATCAACGTGAAGCATTCTGGATTTTTACCCTAACCACATCAGCCCCACGGGGAATGAATGACGATTTAAACTGGAACTCCTTGTTATAATAGTTCATGTTTAATATCAATAAAATTCCCCAGTGATTATTTATCATATAGATCCCGGGACATGTTGAAAAAGTATAGTCAGCATTAAGGGTGTCTTACAAAGGAATCCGGTCGCAGTAGCTTTTGATTAAACTCTCTAATATGGCATTTAAGGGCGTTCAATGCGAGTTTGACACCAAGTTTCCTGTCAGGTCGGAAAGCACGGTGGTTGCTCCATACACAAGTTTTCCATCAGGTCGGCGTCATTACGTCAGTAAGCCCCCACACGGTCATTGGTTAAATCTTGCTCTTCCGCTGACACATAAAAAGGGTCCTGCACAATACACAAATCACTCTTCCGGCGACGGAGCCAGAGCAACTCCGTCAAGAGTCATTCATTTAAGACCACCAGAGGACTTTTTCAATGGAGTTCATCCAGATTCCTTAAAAGTTGGTTGTATTATAATGCTCAACATCCCTGAGGAAAGACAACCACTCTGAATCACGGATCGGCTGTGTCGGGACCATCGTTGGAAACTGGACAGTATAACCAACATCCTAAAGGGAAGTCTGAACTTTACTCCTTTACAGTACATAGTTTATAGTAGAGAGTTTACAGCTCTCCATATTAAGTACCTCATGGTATATAAATAATTTGATGCTCACCACACGGAAGAGGTTACAGAGGTGAAGTAATTTCAGTAAAAAAAACTTTTTATAAAAAACTTTCACAGGAGGAGGGGGACAGTTAATGATTATAACACCACACAACCGTGGTGCGGAGACACCAATGAGTTTATATGAAACTTTCCTCCAATTCCTTTATATTTTAAATAAATTAACACATAAACATCAAATTAACCTACACATATACTGTATAAAGCAGGTGTCACAAAAATCTTTATTTTAAATAATTCTTTTAAAATTCACTTCAAACATTCCATTTAAGAAAATACACGTTATTCCAGCGATTGAGCAACAGCTCATGATTTATTGATTACATCTGTCTGTGGCAGGAAAAAGGATCCTAAGAGATAAATTCAAATCCTATGTCATAAGGCATTTAAAGTTAGCAAGTAACACATTTAAGACTAATCGGAGAAAATTCTTTTTCACTCAACGCACAACAAAGCTCTGGAATTTGTTGCCAGAGGAGGTGGTTAGTGCAGTTAGTGTAGCTGGGTTCAAAAAAGGTTTGGATGAGCTCTTGGAGGAGAAGTCCATTTATGGCTATTAATCAATTATACTTAAGGAATAGCCACTGCTATTAATTGCATCAGTAGCATGGGTTTTTCTTAGTGTTTGGGTAATTGCCAGGTTCTTGTGGCCTGGTTTTGGCCTCTGTTGGAAACAGGATGCCAGGCTTGATGGACCCTTGGTCTGACCCAGCATGGCAAGTTCTTATGTTCTTAACTAGATGCCGGGGGTGGCAGAAAGAAATTAGAATGTCACCCCCCAAATACTAATGCAATGGAAAAGGGTGAAGTGGATAACAAAACTCAACTAAATAAGTCACAAAAGGAGTCCAAGAAAAGTAGTAACCTGAACGAAAAAATATGGAAACTATGAGCACAAATGCTCGTAGTTTGGGCAATAAAATCCCAGATCTGTAAGCCCTAATGGTGGAGGCAGACTTGGACGTTTTTGCTGTCACAGAGACGTGGTTCACGGAATCTCATGATTGGGATATGGCAATACCGGGCTATAACTTGTTAAGGAAGGATAGAGTGGACAGGAAAGGAGGAGGAGTGGCAGCTCTTTATGTCAGAAACAATATCCAAGCATCTGAGCTGCAAGAAAGATGGGGAAAAGAAGAAGCACTATGGGCCGACCTAAAAAAAAGATGATGGGGCATCCATTTTTATTGGAGTAGTTTACAGGCCTCCAAATCAAATGGAAGAGCTTGACAGAGATCTGGTTGAAGACATCCAAAAGATGGGAAAGAAGGGAGAAGTGGTGATTGTTGGATATTTTAATCTGCCAGATGTAGACTGGAGAATCTCTTCTGCAGAATCTAACAGTAGTAGAGAGATAGTGGATGCCCTGCAAGGGTCTCTGTTCAAACAATTGGTAATGGAACCCACAAGGGAGGGAGCTATACTAGATTTAGTGCTCACTAATGGCGATAATGTCTCCAATGTCCAGGTGGGTGCCCACCTCAGCACCAGTGATCATCAAACAGTATGGTTTAATATCACAGTATACGGAGAAGAAGCACGAAGACCCGATTTTGCAGTTCAAAAACACAGACTTTGATGAAATGGGGAAGTATTTGGAGGAAGAACTAGAAGGCTGAGAGAACATGAGAGATGTGGAACAACAGTGGGCCAAACTAAAAGGAGCAATAACCAAGGCAACTAATCTATATGTTAGAAAAGTAAAGAAAAGCAAGAGAAAAATGAAACCTATCGGGTACTCAAAGGAGGTGGCTGACAAAATAAAAGCTAAAAGAACAGCATTCAAGAAATAAAGGATCCCAAAGGGAGGAGCACAAGGAAGAATATCTGTTGGAACTGAGGGAGACAAAGAAAGTAATCAAGAAAGCAAAAAGTCAAGCAGAAGAAAAGATTGCAAAGAGGTAAAGCGAGGTGACAAAACATTTTTCAGATATATCAGAGAAAGGAGAAAAGTTCAAAGTAGTGAAATTGAAAGGTGAAAAGGAACAATATATGGAGAGAGATGAAGAAATGGCAGAAATATTAAACAAATACTTCAGTTCAGTGTTTACTAAAGAGGACCCTGGAGAAGGCAACAAGAAACTGGAGGGGAGTGGAGTAGATGTAACTCCGTTTACAGAAGAGAATGTATGGGAAGAGCTAGGAAAACTGAAAGTGGACAAAGTCATGGGGCCTGATGAGGTTCATCCCAGGATACTGAGGGAGCTCAGAGATGTGCTGGCGGGTCCTCTGCGTGACCTGTTCAATAGATCCCTAGAAACGGGTGTGGTGCTGAGTGATTGGAGAAGAGCAATGGTGGTCCCGCTTCACAAGAGTGGGAGCAGAGAGGAGGCTGGAACTACAAGCCGGTTAGCCTCACCTCAGTGGTAGGAAAAGTAATTGAGTTGCTGCTGATAGAAAGAATAGTGAACTATCTACAGTCAGAAAAATTGCTGGACCAGAGGCAGCATGGATTCACCAGGGGAAGGTCCTGTCAGACAAATCTGATTGACTTTTTTGATTGGGTGACTAAGGAATTAGATCGAGGAAGAGCGCTCAATGTCATCTACTTGGATTTCAGCAAAGCTTTTGATACAGTCCTGCACAGGAGGCTTGTGAATAAAATGAGAAGCTTAGGAGTGAGTGCCGAGGTGGTGGCCTGGATTGCAAACTGGTTGATGGATAGAAAACAATGTGTGATGGTAAATGGAACTTACTCTGAAGAGAGAGCGGTGTTAAGTGGAGTGCCGCAAGGATCAGTGTTGGGACTGGTCCTGTTCAATATCTTTGTGAGCGACATTGCGGATGGGATAGAAGGTAAGGTTTGTCTTTTTGTGGATGATACTAATATCTGCAATAGAGTGGACACACCGGAAGGAGTGGAGTAAATGAGAAGGAATTTAAGGAAGCTGAAAGAGTGGTCGAAGATATGGCAGCTGAGATTCAATGCCAAGAAATGCAGAGTCATACATATGGGGTGTAGAAATCCAAAAGAACTGTATTTGATGGGGGGTGAAGGGCTGATTTGCACGGAGCAGGAGAGAGACCTTGGGGGTGATAGTGTCTAACGATCTAAAGTCAGTGAAACAATGTGACAAGGTGATAGCTAAAGCCAGAAGAATGCTGGGATGCATAGACAGAGGAATATTAGTAAGAGAAAGGAAGTGTGATCCCCTTGTACAGGGCCTTGGTGAGGCCTCACCTGGAGTACTGTGTTCAATTCTGGAGACCATATCTCCAAAGGGACAGGGACAGGTTGGAGGCAGTCCAGAGAAGGGTGGCAAAAAACGTGGATGGTCTTCATAAAATGACTTATGAGGAAAGATTGAAGAACCTAAATATGTATACCCTGGAGGAAAGGAGAAGCAGGGGTGATATGATAAGACTTTCAGATACTTGAAAGGTTTTAATGATCCATGGTCAACAACAAACCTTTTCCATTGGAAAAAAATCAGTAGAACTAGGGGCCACGACTTGAAGCTCCAGAGAGGAAGACTCAGAACCAATGTCAGGAAGTATTTCTTAAAGGAGAGGGTGGTGGATGCCTGGAATGCCCTTCCGGAGGAAGTGGTGAAGACTAAAACTGTGAAAGATTTCAAAGGGGCATGGGATAAACACTGTGGATCCATAAAGGCTAGAGGATGGGAATGAAGTGAAGAGCCATGGGTGTGGATTACTGAGTGGAGGCTACTACCTGATTACTACCCTTACTCAATAAGCCTTCACAAGGTTAATGCTATTCCAACATTGCTCTCTGCTTCTATGGCAAGGGGAAATGTGGAAAAGAGGAAAAGAGGATTTGCATTCAGACAACAACCAACAAGGACTGAACTTCACAATCTGGATAAACAAATAAGCATGGGGGTAGCTTGCTTATTACGGCGGTTACTACCCTAAATCAATTAAGCCTGATACATTACCTTGAATGCATATACAGCATTGCTCTCTGCTTCAACGGCAGGGGGAAATGTGGAAAAGAGGATTTGCATTCAGACAATAACCAGCAAGGACTGAACTTCACAATCGTGGTAAACAAATAAGCGTGGGGGTAGCTTGCTTAATATGGCGGTTACTACCTTAAACCAATTAAGCCAGATACATCTCTTTGAATGCATATATAGCGTAGATTTCTGCTTCAACAGCAGGGGGGGAAAAGGGGGAAATGTGGAAAACAGGATTTACATTCAGATAACATCCAACAAGGCACTGATCTGTGCAGTCTGGGTAAATAAGCATCGGGGTAACTTGCTTGATGCGGCAGTTACTACCCTTAACCATTAAGTCTTATGCTCACCTTTGATGCAACTCCAACATTACTATCTCTGCATCAATGGCAAGGGATGGCAGGAAACTTGAATCAAACAGTTACCAACAAGGGCCCTGAAATTGGTGGTTGGTGAAACAGATACATATGGGAAAATACGTGTGGAAGCTTGCTGGGCAGACTGGATGGGCCGATTTCTATGTTTCTATGGACCATTTTCCCTAAATCTTTCTTAGGGGCCAACATTAATGTTTCTAGTACTATAGAAAACTGGTGGTGGTTGTACTCTACTTCATCCTCTGTGTTCCCATAGTTTACAGAGGCATTGTAGGGTACAAAGTCAACATAGGTTGATATTGTAGATTTGGACTTGAGTAGCAGGTTTTCTTATTTGTGAGAGCTCTTCAAGTTCCTTTGTCATCAGCTGAAGTGCATAAGCAGTTAATAGCTTCTGGGTATTCACTAGATGCCAACGGAACCACCAAACTTTCAGGGCAAACCCATTCCAGGGAGCCCTTTCCTGCGCAAAGAAAAGGGAACTCTCTCCGGGTGTAGCCAGCCTATCTCTTAGTGCCCGCCGACCCATGTTGAACCAGAACCGCTGTTCACATGGAAAACTCCTCCATGTCGATTTGCCACACTTTGAAGGCTTGTGCTCCACTCTAGGGGCCAATCCATTCTATGGAGCCCTTTCCTGTGCAAAGGAAAGGGAACTCTCCCCAGGTGTAGTCTATCTCTTAACACCCGCTGACCCATGTTGACCCACTGTTCACATGGAAACCTCCTCCGCCTCGGCCTTCAAAATTCTCATTTGTATATCTGCTACATCTACCAGATTTTAAAAGACCAGTGAGAGCTCACTAGATGCCAACAGAACCACTACACTCTAGGGGTGAACCCATTCTAGGGAGCCCTTTCCTGCACAAAGGAAAGGGAACTCTCCCCGGGGCCAGCCTGTCATGCCCCTATCAAACCCACAGGGACCTGACTACCTCAGCTCTGCCAGCCTCTCTTGCCCCTATCAAAACCACAGGGACCAGACTACCTCCGCTCTGCCAGCCTGTCTTGCCCCAATCAACTTTCTGCCACTCTGCCTTGCTGCCATACACCAGACGACTCACTCTATTCCTTGTGATGTTCTTGCCACTATCATAATTCCTCAGTGTGTTGGTGCTAGTCTTTCTGCTGCTTTGTCTCTTTATTGGCGCGTTGTGGTTTTTTCTGACACTCTTTCTGCTTGCTATGTTCCCCCTTCATTGTGCTGTAGGATGTTGATGCCACTTGTCTTGCCATTTTGCCTGTTGTGCTGCCTTCAAGGTTCATGCAACTGTTATTGTGCTCTCTTTTGAAGCTGTGGTGTTTTTTTTTACACTCTCGCTGCTGCTTTGCACCTCTATTAAAGCACTCTTGCCACTCCAGGTATCCCTTTGCCTTTTTACAGTGCCTTAGGCTATTCATGCCACTTTGGTGCCACTTTTCCACAGTCTAAGTACCTTGGAGCTCTTTTCTCGTTCTGGTGATTGCTCCCCAGAAGTTTCATCAGAATTGATAAGAAAACCCCAATTCTGCAGCCAAAAATAGGCTGCAAATACTTCCCCCATTGACTTTAATGGAAAAATGAAAAACGAATGAAACTAATAAACAAATTGTTTTTTTCCTCCTATGAAACAAATGTAATGAATTTTGGTCCCGGCGAAACGAAAAATGAAACGAAATGAATTTTTTCCTTCTGCACATCCCTAACAGCTGCCACTTGAAAATCCCAAATGTTAATTAGCTTAAAGAAATGATGACATATACCAAAAAGAGAATAATGAGGATTGCACATTAATCAGTGACAGCACAAGGAAATCTATTACTTCCATATACTTCTGTGGTTTAACCTGAAGCTGAGGTTAAAATCTGTAAAAAAAAAAAAAAACCCCCAAAAAACAAGATAGAGTTAAGATTGCGGTTCGTCTGCAAGTACGCTTTGGCAACATAATCCTACCAAGAAGCTAAGCTTTAAAATGTTGCAAATATATAGAAGTTTGTAAATCCTTATGTATTCATGATTGCTTTAATTGAAACGTATTTATTTACAGGTTTTTTAATATTGCCAATAGCAGAAAAAACATGCTAAGCAGTGAACAATAAAACAAATAGGTAATACAATATCATGTTGTAAACACATCAACACAGTAGTCAGAAGAAAATATAGGACGCATGTCTAACTAAAGAGGAATTGATTTTTAATTGATTTTTAAGCTTGAAAAATAATTGGAGAAAAAGAGGTAAGTTTCATATTCAGGGTGCTCACCTCCACGGTGTAGCGACCTTCTTGTAGTCTAATCATTAACTTGCCTCCTTCCTCCTTTGTGTGTTATTTTTTATTAATTCAAAAAACAATTTTTTAAATATTTTTCAATATATTAATTTTTCTAAAATTCAAATATTATCTCCACCTTACATATTAGGATATATGAATCTTTTTGCAAGTCCAAAAAACTTCTGTTTAATATCCCTTTTCTTTGTTCGGGGGGAGTTATTTGAATTGATTTTAATAATATAAACTTCTTCTCATAATGAATCTTCTGTATATAATAACGCCAAACTCTCACACTTTAAATTCGTGGACGCTCGACTCTTACTCTTTAAGTAACCACTACCAACAATGAAACAAATTTTGATTGAATATGAAACTTACCTCTTTTTCTCCAATTATTTTTCAAGCTTAAAAATCAATTAAAAATCAATTGCACAAACATTCAGTTCTTAAGAACTCTTTTCATAGGAGAGAGTACGATTGTTGTGAGATATATTTATAATTCTCATCCTAAGCGGAGAATAAAACAGGTAACTAAAGAGGAAAGCATCAAGGGAAGACCAGATGAAATAAATGCGCTTTTAGCTGTTTTCTGAAGAATTTGTAATCAGTGAGATTTCTCAACTCCATGGGTAACTGTTAGGATTCTGTTCAAATAAGTAAGTGGGCCCTTTGGCCGAGGTGAGAGATGTAGTCGTTCAGGGGGAGGAGCCCCACTGGGCCTCACCGTTGGGAGGCAGAGCCTCAGCTGCAGGATGATATACAGCAGTCCTGGAGGTAGAGAAGGGAGAGTGACCCCTGGAGGCGGGCCACAGTACAGCAGCACTGCTGACATCAGACTCAGCTGAAGAGACGAGAGTCTAGGAGCGAAGCGGCATTAACCGAGGGGCAGGGAATGCCGAGAAAATACAGTCAATGAAGTACTCTGAATCTGTAGTGAAGTTATGCAGGAGGTTCCTCTGATGGTATCACAGCACAGGTCCACAGAGCAGGGAGGAACCTGGGAGTATGTCCTCGAGGCAATGTCTGCAGAGCGGGGTACACCTGCAAGGATTTCTCTGATGATGACACAATGCGGGTCCTGCGGAGCAGGGGCAAACCTGGAAGTGACTTCTCATGGCAATGGTCTGCAGAGTGGGCTATACCAGAGAGGGTTCCCACGTACAGACACCACAGGGATCCAGGAAGAGGTACTCACAAACTGGAAGCAAGCAGAAGTCTTGTAGAAGATCTCAAGACTGAGGCAAGCTGAAGTCCGGGTGACGACCCTCCGAGGAGCGGATAGCCGAGAGACGAAGGAGGCCCCTGAGGAGCGGGTACCCAATAGTCTGACACCATGGAAGCAGGAACAGGAACAAGCTGAAGTGAAGCTGTAAGAAGCAGCTAGTGAACTCCTTGCGAAGTCACCAGCTATCTAGGCTTGCGAGTATAAATATCAGAGTAGCGTGATGTCATCAGTTAGGGACACCCCCGAGGTTCCCGCCATGACGTGGTTAAAGCTGGTCAGAGGGCGCGCGCGTGCGCCTAGGGAACCCCATGGGTAAGATGGCAGTCGGCAGCATCCACACTGCTCGAGCAGGCCCGGGAACAGAGGCTGGAAGGCCGGACATAGCTGGCCGAAGCCGCAAGTTCCCCCAATAGAGTCAGAGTAGTGAAAAGAGAGGTGAGCAATGGCGGCCGCAGCCATCTGTGGCCGTGGAGTGTAACAGTATCCCCCTTCTTAGGGGGCCTCCCCGGGGGTCTGGGTTTTCTCGGATGAGATATATGGAACTGTTTGATCAGTTCTTTGTTGAGAATGTTCACTGCTGGCTCCCAACTGTTTTCTTCTGGTCCTAAGCCTTCCCAAGATAACAGGTATTCCCAATGTCTTCCTCTTTTCCGTATGTCCAAGATGTCTTGTACTTGATAAGTGATATCCTCTTCAGAGGCTAGGTGTTGCAGTTCAGGTGGCTTCTTGGAAAGCTCGGAGAGAACATGAGGTTTAAGTAAGGAGACATGGAAGGCGTTATGAATCTTGAGTGAATTAGGCAGGCGTAGATTGTATGTAACTCGACCCAACTGACAAAGTACAGGGAACGGCCCATTGTATCTTGGAGCAAAGCAGACTGAGGATAGTTTCAGGCGAATGAATAGAGTACTAAGCCACACTTTATCCCTAGGACTGAATTGTGGCACTGCCCGATGATGCATATCGTAGCATTTTTTGGACTTCAGGGCAGCTTGTTGTATAAGGTGCTTGGTATCTTCCCAGAGTTTATGCAACTCTTGCACGGTGGCTTGCGCCGCAGGTGAGGCCACTGACAGGGGCAATGGAAGAGGAGATAAGGGCTGGCATCTGTATACCACTTGGAAGGGTGAAGACCCAGTGGATGCAGAAGAATGGGAATTGAGAGCAAATTCAGCCCAAAGTAATAACTCGGACCAATCATTTTGTCATGAGTTAACGTAGGCCTGAAGAAACTGCTTCAAGGTCTGATTTGTTCGCTCCGTCTGTCCATTGGCCTGTGGGTGATAAGCCGAAGTAAAATCTAATGCAATGTCAAATTTCTTGCATAGGGCCCTCCAGAACCTGGCCATAAATTGCACTCCCCGGTTGAAGAGGATATGCTTCGGGAGTCCATGGAGTCAGAATATGTGGCGGATAAACAGTCTCGCCAGCTCCGGAGCAGAGGGTAGGCCAGGTAGAGCCACAAGTGAGCCATTTTTGAAAACCGGTCCACTGTAACCCAGATAGTATTATTGCCATTGGAAGGAGGAAGATCTACTATGAAATCAGTGGCAATGTGCATCCATGGTTCACTGGGGGCGGGTAGTGGTTGCAACAGACCCCAGGGTTGACCTGTCAGTGGCTTCTGGCAGGCACAAGTGGGGCATGACTCCACATATGCCTGAGCATCTTTCCTCATGGTTGGCCACCAGTAGAATCTATGGAGAGATGATAGGGTCCAAGCCTGGCCTGGATGGCCCGCCAACAGGGAATCAAGAGCCCATTGAAGGATCTTTTTAAGTAGAGGACGGGGAACCACCGTCTTCCCAGGTGGAACAGTGAAAGTGGCAGAGAGGAGAATTTTATCTGAATTGATGATATGCCATAGAACGTCCGGAACTTCCTCGGTAGTGAAGGACCTGGAAAGAGCGTCGGCTCGGGTGTTCTTGTCGGCTAGCCGGTATCTTAACAAGAAATTGAACCGAGTAAAAATGAAAGGGCGAGCCTGCTGGTGGCTAAGGCGTTGTGCCTGGTGCAGGTATTCAAGGTTCTTGTGATCTGTATATACCGTGACCTGGTGCTGAAGCCCCTCGAGCCAGGGATGCCATTCTTCGAAGGCGAGCTTAATTGCCAATAATTCCTTGTCCCCGATTCCATAATTGCGCTCTGCTGGGGAGAAGCGGCAAGAGAAGAATGAACAGGGATGTAGACTATGATTGGCGGAATGCTGGCTCAAAACTGCACCAACGCCAACGTCGGATGCGTCAACCTCGACGATAAAGGGTCGTCGGGGATCTGGATGGCGCAAGCATGGTTCTCTGAGGAATGCGTCTTTAAGTTCTTAGAAGGCTTGTATAGCCTCAGAAGACCACTGCGAGGGATTGGCTCCCTTATTGGTCGTGGTGGTGAGAGGAGTGGTCAGAGTGGAGTAATGTGGAATGAATGACCGGTAGTAGTTTGTAAATCCCAGGAATCTGCGAAGTGCCTTGAGACCCGTTGGTTGGGGCCACTCCTGGATACTCTTGGTCTTCTGAGGGTCCATTTGGAAACCTTGACTTGATACCACATAACCGAGGAAGGGAACCATCTCTTGTTCAAAGGAACTTTTTTCCAATTTGGCATACAAACGGTTGTCCCATAGACACTGAAGAACTTTGCAAACATCTCGGCGATGGCTTTGTAGGTCCCGTGAAAACATCAGAATATCATCCAGGTAGATTACAATGCACTGGTAAAGCATGTCTCTGATTACCTCATTCATCATATTCTGGAACACCACTGGGGCATTACAAAGGCCGAAAGGCATTACCAGGTATTTGAAGTAACCGTCATGGGTGTTAAAAGTGGTCTTTCACTCATCCCCCTGGTATATCTGGGCAAAATTGTAGGCCCCTCTCAGATCCAATTTAGAGAATAGTTTGGCCCCTTGGAGCCTATCAAACAATTCTGAGATTAGCGGCAAGGGATATCGGTCCTTCTGGGTAATTTTGTTTAAGCAGTGATAATCTATATTCGGTCGGAGGGAACTGTCCTTATTCCCTACAAAAAAGAATCCCGCTCCAGTGGGAGACTTAGAAAGTCAAATGAACCCCTTAGCCAAGGTCTCTTGTATGTAGTCTGACATAGCTTTGGTTTCAGTTAGCAAACGTGGGTATACCCTTCCGTGAGGAGGCTCGGAATTAGGAAGTAAGTTAATTGCACAAAGGATCAGTGAGGTGGTAGTGTGTCTGCAGCTTTCTTAGAAAACACATCGGCGTACATGGAGTACTGTAGCGGAAGACCTGGAAGATACATTGTGGTGGTTAAACAAGGCAGTGATGATATGACCTCCAAGCAACCCTTATGACATGCGTTGCCCATTGGAAACGTTGTAATGTATCCCAGTCGAATTATGAAGTGTGGAGTTTCAGCCATGGAAATCCAAGAACCACTGGATGAATGGCCTTGTCTAATACAAGAAGAGAAATGGTCTCTGTGTGCATGGATCCGGTACGCAACTGGATGGGGACTGTGGAGCAAGTAACTTCGCTGGGTAATGGCTCACCGTGGATTGAGGAGAGCAAGAGTGGAGTAGGAGTGCAGACCATGGGGATCCAGAGATGCTCCACCAGCTGTCGGAGAATAAAATTACCACCGGCCCCGGAATCCACTAAAGCAAGGGTGTGAAATTCCAAGGTTCCTGAGTTGATGGAGACGGGTAAGATTAATGGAGGAGAGGGTGATGTCAGGCCTAGAAGTCCTCCGACAGGACCTAGGCCTGGGAGTTTCCCAGAATGAGTGGGCATGAGGGTACCGCATGTCTGGGTTGACCACAATACATACATAGCCCTGAACATAGGTGGCGACATTTCTACTTCGATGATAAGTGGCTGCGGCCCATCTGCATAGGTTCCTCTTCATTGGCCTCTAGCGGAGCTGTGATCTTCATTGAAGGCGCAGGCTGAGTGCGAGGAATTCCCGCAGCCACCCTTTTTGGTGCTCGGGTCTCTTGGTAGCATTCACGAAGACGGCGGTCAATGCATCTTGCGAGATCTATGAGGGCATCCAGGGTGTCTGGTAGTTCCCGAGCTCCTAGCTCATCCTTGATGCGTGGACTCAGCCCCTCAAGGAAGATCGCACGGAGGCAGCCCAAATCCCAATGTAGTTCAGACGCAAGAGTTCTAAACTCAATGACGTATTTGGTGAGGGATCTGGAACTGTAGGTGCAGCAATGTGGAACCGGCAATGGTCTTGCGGGCAGGTTCGTCAAAAATGGAACGGAAAAGGGCGAGAAAGCCCGGCAGGTCCTGAAGGATCGGGTCTGTTCATTCCCACAAGAGTGACACCTATGCCAAGGCTCTTCTTTCCAATAGGGAGAGGATGTACGTTGTCTTAGTAGCCATATCAGGAAAGTATGCTGGTTGCAAGGAAACGTGCATGCTGCACTGATTCAGGAAGCCCCTACAGGACAAGGGGTCTCCTGAAAAATGAAGAGGTGCCGGCAAGGGCACTGGAGGCCGGAATGGTGGTTTCTGAGGAGTAGTACTCAGTTTGGCAGACGTTGTGGCAGTGTCCAGCCAGTTATTTAAAATATTTACAGCATTAGCCAAGTTCTCCAGTACTTTCTGCTGGTCAGAAATCTGCTGGTCCAGGCCAGTGATGGCCTGGAGGGCTGAGAGCTGGGCCGGGTCCATGGACTTGGCAATCTGTTAGGATTCTGTTCGAATAAGTAAGTAAGTGGCCCTTTGGCTGAGATGAGAGGTGTAGTCATCCAGGGGGAGGAGCCCCACTGGGCCTCACTGTCAGGAGGCGGAGCTTCAGCTGCAGGATGATATATAGCAGTCCTGGAGGTGGAGAAGGAGAGAATGACCCCTGGAGGCAGGCCACAGTATGGCAGCACTGCTGACGTCAGGCTCAGCTGGAGAAATGAGAGTCTAGGAGCGAAACAGCATTACCTGAGGGGCAGGAAATGCCAAGAAGGTACAGTCAGTGAAGTACTCTGAATCTGCAGTGAAGTTATGCAGGAGGTTCCTCTGATGGTATCCCAGTACAGGTCCGCAGCACAGGGAGGAACCTGGGAGCAAGTCTTCGCGGCAATGGTCCACAGAGTGGGGTACACCGAACAGGGTCTCTCTGATGGTGACACGATGCAGGTCCTGCGAAGCAGGGGCAAACCCAGAAGTGACTCCTCACGGCAATGATCCGCAGAGCGGAGTACACCGGAGAGGGTTCCCATGTAGAGACACCACAGGGATCCAGGAAGAGGTACTCACATAAACTGGAAGCAAGTAGAAGTCCCGTAGAAGACCTCAAGACTGAGGCAGGCTGAAGTCCGGGTGATGACTCTCCAAGGAGCGGATAGCTCAGAGACGAAGGAGGCCCCCGAGGCGTGGGTACCCAATAGTCTCACACCACGGAAGCAGGAACAGGAACAAGCTGAGGTGAAGCTGTAAGAAGCAGCTAGTGAACTGGTTGCCAAGTCGCCGGCTGTCTGGGCTGGCGAGTATAAATATCGGAGTAGCGTGACGTCATCAGTTAGGGATGCCCCCGAGGTTACTGCCATGACATGGTTAAAGCTGGTCAGAGAGCGCGCGCGCTCGCCTAGGGAACCCCACGGGTAAAATGGCGGTCGGCAGCATCCACGCTGCTCAAGCAGGCCCAGGAATGGAGGCCGGAAGGCCGGCGGTAGCTGGCCGAAGCCACAAGTTCGCCCAATGGAGTCAGAATAGTGAAAAGAGAGGTGAGCAATGGCGGCCGCAGGCATCTGTAGCCGTAGAGTATAACAGTAACTCATCCACAAAGCACGAAGGAAGGCGATCTATAATAGCCGTCAGGATGAAAGAAAAGAAATAGATGCCTGTAGTCTTAAAACAATCCTTTATTGCTAGTGGAGTTCTGCTATCGCGAATGCTTCAAGACGCAACATAAGAGATCATACAGCTCTTTATATGATCACACTATATTCATAGTCGATATATAACTAATGAATTCAAGAAGATTATTGTAAGCCCCTGAGGCAGCCGTTTTGAAACGGCGAAACTCGGCCAGAGTCGGGCTACCCTTGTGTCTCCACTGCAATAAAGGATTGTTTTAAGACTACAGGCATCTATTTCTTTTCTTTCATCCTAACAGTAACTCATTCCACAGAGTGGGACCAGACTTTAATTTTAAAATAAAAAGTCAGTATGCTATAATAAAAACGTGAAATTAGTTCTTACCTGATAATTTGCTTTCCTTGAGTCCAGTTGGGCCAGTCCAGACGAATGGGTCATGCCGACCCATCGGTAAATGGAGACAGAGAATAATAGGCTCCCTGACATTACACCTTATAAGCATCTATACTGATCTCAAACTGCCAGTATTACCTGTAATAAGCTAAATCTGGACATTTTAAGAAGCATAGGGCCTGATTTTAAAAAGCATTTACATGCTTAAAATTGAGTTTTACATGTGTAAATGCATTTTTTCTGTTTAATGAGCTTTTTGAAAATTGCTATAATATATGCCATTGGATTGTCCATAGGATTTACTCGTGTAAGTGCACTTTGCATGTGTACATGGTTTTTGAAAGTGCTACAATTATGTTACATTTACACAAGTATCTCCTTTCAAAATTCACTTGAAAACGAACAATTAAACACTTTCTACTTTTTTTTTTTTTTTTTTAATAAAGGACTTCCAAAATTCAAAGAAACTGTAAGAATAAAGGGAAAATACTGAAAAACAGTTATGTACAGTCTTGAAAAAACCTGCTCAAGAAAACATCCTCAAACATGGCATACTTCCTGCACTATTATCTGAAAGAACAGATATTCCACCAAGAACTTTACTTTCCGCCAGTCAATACCTTCCAGGCATCCTCTCTTCATGGTCTGCCCACCTTAGTGCAACGAGAGAAAGGGCATTCTCCATAGTGGTTCCACATTGTGGAACTCCCTTACACTCATTTCGAGGTAAATTTTAAGACTTGCATGTGAGTGCACATGTGCACACGTTTGCAGGCGCGAGTACACGGATGTGGCAATTTTAAAGCATATGTTGCGACCAGTCTGCGACGGCTTCGCCCCGCCTACCTCACTCTTCTTGCGGCTCCTCCCACTCACCTCGGACTACTGGCTGTTGCGTCGTCTGTCTGCCGACCTCTCCGGCGTCCCCAGACCGGCTTTGGTGCTGCTTCCTGCCATGCTCCTCCAAGGTACGATAGGGCGTGCATGCTGCCCTCATCTTTATTTCCTCATTGGCGCGAACCTCAGGGGCATCCCGAGATGATGTCACGCTGCCCGGATATTTAAGCCTACCACTTTTGCTAACTAATTGAGTTAGCAACTTCTCGGATTACTACGGATGGGATTCACTCTCTGTACCGAAGCTACTCTGCCACTCCAGCCTTATCTGGAACTCTTATTGCTAACAGGGTACCCGCTCCTCGGGGGCCTCTTCTGCTTCTTTCAGGTGCTATCAGGAACTGGTACTCGCTCCTTGAGGGCCCATGTTCCCTGAGTCGCTGCCTGCATCTACAATCCTTTCTACTTGGAAGACTTCACTAACAGTTTCCATCTGTGAGTACAGCTACCATCTATTCCACAGTACTGCTTTCCTGGAACCAGGTACTCGCTCCTCGAGGGCCTGCCCTCTGTTCCAATGCCAGACCTCTCATCTAGGGGAATCGCTGTATGAGTACAATACCACCGAGTCTCCCTGTCTCGGAGCTTATCTATTCTACCTGGGACTCTGTATGTTTCTCATTGTGTACTCATAATTCTCAGTCTCTTTCCACTACAGTACAGCCAAGCAGAGGATTCGCTGTTCCAGCATCCTGTGGGATACTCGCCCAGCCGGGCTCAACACCTACTACTCACTACTGCCACCTCTGGTGGTTTCCAAAACTGTTTAAATAAAGATTCAATCTTGTGTATCCAGAGTCTAGCCTGACACCATGCTCCCTCATGGGACTGCCTCCTGTGGGCGTGGTCAGCTGCCACAGTGTCCAAGGATCCACCCAAACATCAATAACCATAACAGCATACGCACGTATAAGTGCGCGTTATAAAATCAGCTGCACACATGTACAAGTGCGCATGATTTTATTTTGACGCATGCATCTGTGCGCATATGGTGACTCGAGTGCCTAAGTGGGGGGAATCTTAGTAGCTACGTGCACTGATGCAATTACCTATTTCCCCAGTTTGTTTCAGTTTGGCCCAGTAAAGGAGAGGACTTCCTAAACCCCCTTTTACCCTATTAGCCCCGAGCCTTAAAACCCTGCTGACTAGCCTAGCCTTTTTTGTTACACGACTTACGTCCATAGCAGACGTAGCGTTCATGGTAGGGGACCCCGGCACTTATGCGCAGACTTCATGGTGCAGTTCTGGCCAGCCTATATCCTGCCCATTCCCTGCCCAGATCACGCCCATGCCCCATCCCTTTTAGTGAGAAAACTTTTATGCGCGTACCCATGTGGGTTTTAAAATCCTTGCAGCACACGCCAGGTTGAGTTTTGCACATATCTCACAGTTTTGGTGTGCATAGGGCTTTTAAAATTGACCAGTTTGTATAGCATAAATGATCTTAATTTTTAAAAAATCCTCTAAAAATGTTCTATTTACGACAGTTTTTCCATCTGGTTAACATCAGTGAGATAGCTATATAACTTTTGAATAAATAACACTGTAGTATATTTTTGTGTCTTGTTTGTACGAGCCTTTATTTGAAAAATGTTATTGTGTATGTTTTTATGTACCCTGTACATAATGATGAGCAGTATAATAGATGGTAGCAAACCAAATAGAAATGGTATAGGACTAGAGATTCTAGGATCCTTGTACGGGTGTTCGAATAAATCAGTCAATGAAGAAATTTTCCATGCATTTCCAATTTTTATTCACAGAGTACATGAAAAGTTTCGGTCCCCCGATACAGACTGTGTTCACCACATGGGCTGCATCAGGAGGGACAGAAGCCCAAATTCTCAACTAGTTGTGTTGTGTCTCAGCATGTTGCAAATCAGTCAAGGCCATCAATGCGTGAAAGAAATGCTAGATGTTATTGGGGATTCAGAACCAGGCTCTGCGGACGTGTTTCAGAAACAAGGATCAAGAAGCAGAATTAAATGAAGTGGCAATCGGCTGTCTGGAGAAGGAAGTTTTTTGGGTGCAAACAACTGAAAGAGGTGGGTGCCTGAACCTGCACAGAAGAGACCACCTGAAGCACTGATGGTGCAGCAATGTCAAAATGATTTTTAAGCATATCGCCATCACAGCGGGTCTAAAGAATGTCCGCTTCCTTGCAAGGAAGAAAATGAACCCCCCTCCCCCCCATCCCACTGGACTCACATCTGTTGTCACATTCACCCAGATGGGAGATCTATATATATGTTGACTACCAGATTACTGAAATCCAGCCACCACTGCAAGTCGCTTTTTTTCCCTATAATCACTGAGAGATGAATGGAGTAATCTTGAAACTGAAGATTATACCTGGATAGTAAAGCTCTCTGCAAAGGTCTCATGTGAGCTCTTTCCCAAGATACCAGATCCAAGGCCACCACCGTGTGTTGGCTTCAGTGGTCCATGGGACAGGCCCACAGACCGCTGCACTTACCTCCAGCCCCAAGCCCAGTGGAAGGAGTGCTGACACCAGGGAAAGCCCTGAAACAACGGGTGAAAGGCTGCCACCCTCAGCTGACCCTGCAATGTCAACCCTTACATGCAGCACCATCCTTAGATATGCACATGCACGCGGCACCTCTGGGAATTTAAAGGGATCGCAGTGGGAAAGCTACCATGTGGGAAAGCCTTGAGTTCATCAAGGCTGCCCTATTTAAGGCCCACTCTCCTGCTGCAAGATGCATCGGCAATTGGTCAACTAATGTCTAGTAGAGCAAGTTGCCTCAGCATTCCTGGTCTTCGTTCCTGTGTTCTTGGTCTTTTGCTCCTGAATTCCTGGTCCTTTCCTTTGTCCTGTGGTCAGTCTTCAGTTCTCCATTGAGTCTTTGACTTCAGTTCTTCAGTGGCTTCTGTGTCTTCTCCTGCCAGCCTATGTTGCTCCTCACCTCCTGCCTACCTATCCATCCCACCTTCCTAGGATGGATCTCTGGTTTTGACTTCAGCTTTGACACTTGCCTACACTTGAACTCCACCTGCCACTAACCCCTGCATGACTCATGACCACGCCTGAACTCTGCCTGCCACTGATCACCACCTGTCTCCGAGGACACCTGTAATCAGCCTGCTCTGGACCCTGGCTGACCCTGACTTGACCATCCCCCATGGACCTCCAGTTCATCAGCAGATGTTCCCACCTACGACCTGCTGGCCCCAGAACCAAGGTCTCAATCTAAGGGGAACAAGAGCTGGTAGGATGAAGCTCCAGTTGAGCCTCTGCCACTGCCAGCTCCACCAGCCGATGGTGGGGTCCTGCAGGGCCCCTCCCTGCAGGTTGTGGCAACTTCCCCTTAGTCCAAAGGTCCATACCTGCAACACCATGGAAGTCAGAAGCTGAAGAAAACTCCACCCAGTCAAAAACTTAACTGACAGCAATGCCAAAACTTGCTGGCATAGCTTTTGAACACTCTGATCTATCAAACAGACATGACCCACTTTTGTATTGAAAAGAGCCCCTAGATATTCCAGAGTCTATGAAGAAACCAAATTTCTCTAGGAAAAGTTGACTACCTAACCCAAGTCCTACAACATCTGAATCACCCTGTTTGTTACCAATACACTTTCCCGATCCATCTTTGCCCTTATTAATTAATCGTCCAGATAAGGGTGCACTAAAATTCCCTATTTATACAGCGCCGCTACCACAACCACCATTACTTTAGAAAAGGTCTGAGGTGCTGTGGTCAAAAGGAAGGGCCTGAAACTAGAATTGTTCCCCCAGCACTGTGAAATGAAGGACACACTGTGATATCCAATGAGGTCAGAAATTCTCCTTGCCTCACCACCAGAATGACAGACCTCAACATTTCTATCCTGAAATGAAACACTTAAGAACTTGTTGATCTGCTTCAAATCCAGGAAGGAGCACGAAACTCTCCCTTTCCTGGGAACCACAAAGCTAACCGAGTAATGTCCCAGGCTGTTTTGCAATTTCAGCACCTGCAACACTACTTTTAAGGCTAGGAGCCAGTCAAATGTCATTCTTATTGCTTCCCATTTTGCATCATAGCGATAAAGGGAAATCATAAAAACATCTAAATCTGAACTAGTGAATTCTAGAGCAAAACTGTCCCAAATGATCTTCAGAACCCACTAATCCAATGTAATCTGGGCCAATCTCAAATAAAACCTTGATAGGCGACCACTTATCTCCAAGAACAGAGACCTAACCCCTAAACCTTCACTGAGAGAAACAAGAGGTCCCTGCCCCAGAGGGTATGTCCTTATCTCCTCTGTTAGAGGAATGAAAGGACTGATACCTACTAAATGACCAGGACCTCTGAGAATTCAAGGAGAGACCCTGCCTAAACTTCCTGGATTTCCAAAAGTTATTATGGCCTGGAAGAGACAGAGAGGAATTCTTAGGCCTATCCTCCAGCAGTCTAGATACCTTTGAGTGACTCCAGACCTTGGCCATCTTCTCAAGATCTTCATCACGTAGAAACTGCCCTTTAAAAGCCAGCTTAGTCAAAGTGGACTTCAAAATGGATTCCATTGACCAATTTTGTAGCCAAAGAAGTTGCCCGGTTGCAACTATGGACACCATACCTCTGGCCATGGTCTGTATCAAATCAAAGAAATCATCAGTAGATACGTAGGTCCCAGCTGCAACTACAGAGATTCATTTACAATGTCCTCTTGCATACACTGCACTAGATGCAAGCCAGACCTTGCCACTATACAGCTGCACATGCTACCTGTAGAACCATGTAGCCTACCTCATAGGCCTGTTTCAACACAGACTCTATTCTCCTGACCTAAACAATCATCAGAGCCATGACTCACAGTCTATATAGCACTACCTTCCATAGGAAACGTAGTCCACTTGAACAGACCAACGTGTCCACTTTTGGAAACCGCAGTTTCCCTCTTATGAGGCACCAAAGGATAAAGCTTGGTTAGCACTCAACCACCTCTGAAATTCAGTTCAGGAGACACCCATTCCAGATCAGTGAGATTCTTAACTGCTTTTGTAGTGGAAATATCCAGACGGCAACCTAATACTGACCATAATAGGATCCTCTGTGAGCTGGGAGCTTTCTCTTTCCTTTCCTCTGCAATATTCAGCATCCTTAAGGACTGAAAAATTAAGGATACCAGCTCCTCCTTATGGAAGAGACACACCATAGAAGAACAATCATCCCCCTCCAGAAGAAACACTTTCCTCCAAGCCCTCCTCAGTAGCTGCGTCCAGCAGCTTCATAAGGCCATCAAGGAAATTCTATGATTCTGAATAAAATTCCTCATCTATCCATTTTTCATCTTCGTCCTCCTAGGGCCTTTTCCTAAACAAATCCCTCAAACGAGAAGAGACTGGAAGAACTAAACCAGATTCTGGACTGAACTCCTTCCTGTCGCAAAGGTCTGCTGCAAGCACCTATAGAATTCACCTGCCCAGGCAAAGGAGGAGTAAGAATCTGAGGGAGGAGGAGATAAGAACAAGCCCTTAAAAGACACAGCTGAAAGGAGATTCCCTAGGGACTTTCAGGCCAACTGCCCTGTGGAAAACAGAAGAAGAGGATCTATATCTTCTGCACTCCTCTGCGGTTCCAATCTGGCTAATGGCCCCCATTCAGCAAGGCTGGTCCTGACTGAAGCAGCCTTTTTAGAAGATCCCAGTAGTTCAAGACCCACACCCTCACCCCCTTCTGGAGAGTTGCCTTCCCTGCTCCGGAGCTCATCTTTGTTGATCAAACAGATGTAGAACTTAAGCTGTGCTCCCCCTACCCAACTGCAGCTTCCCAAGGCTGTAGCCTTAGCAGAACATGGGCTTTTTTCCTATGTTTTGCTACAGTTTCCATTCTCCAACTGTTTCACCCTGGAGATCTCCCCTGTGACTCTTGATAGCACCGCCGCAGCCTGGCAAAAATAAGAACAGAAATTTACTCTAATGAAACCTTCTCCCAGCCCCAAGCTTCTTCTGAAGCAGCCAAGCTTCTTGATGGTCACCTCTTTTTTTTTTTTTTTTAAGAACATCTTTAAGAGGCAAAGAGCAGAGAAGAAGAAGAAGACGACAACCAGGAGGGAAAGGACCACCACCTAGCCCAAACCAGACCAGATAAAGACTCTAGAAGCCCCCTGGCCAAGGCTGTATTCAACTGAGGGAGGGAGCGCAAGACTTTCTCCTCAGGAGGACAATGCTTAATTGAGGGAGGGTTTTACCTCAGGAGCTGCCACTATCTTCCTTTCCTGATCATACTAACCAGGCCATAGTCCAGAGCTAAACAGAGTTAAAGTACCATTTAATTATTCACAGCATGTCAAACTGTTTTCTGTAGGAGTCAGGTCCCAAATTTTTCTGTGTTGTGATCCCCATTTAGGAGCTTACTTTCCAAAGGAAGTTTTATGATATTGGTCTGTCTGTCTGTCTGCCTGTGTGTGAGTTATTCAGGATGTCAAGGGGAAAATGACAATTCTCGATAGGGGTGGGTTTTTTTTTTTTTGTTTTGTTTTTTTTTTAGATCCATGCATGTGCTCATCCTGGAAAATTAATTTCTTTTTCATTTTGTTTGGGGCTTATTTTGTTTTGTTAGAAAATAAACAAAAAACAAAAACAAAGGAAGGGTCCTCCCCCACAGGGGAAAAAAATGCTGACATTTGAAACCTACCCCAAGCTCTCCTCTATCATCCAGCTGCCCCTGGATACCAATTACCCAGTCTGTTGTGTTCCAGTAATGAAAATGGGGCGGGAATGATCCCCGGTCATGTCTACTCTCAGGTCTGTTTTCTAAATGTTGTGTGGTTGTGTTCTGTATGGCTTCAAGGCTTACCATTACCCTTACCCTTATGTTTATTATATTCTTCCGAAATAATCTCAAAACTTGGCACTTCCGAAAAGCATTCCCCCCAGAAAATTAAGCTCCAGACCCTTCCCCCCCCCCCCCCGGTCCAATACCATCCCCTTCACCTCCTGCTGTACATAGTAAATTAGATCAGAATATAGTTAATCCTAAAAGAGCTATTATGTCATGCAAGTTGCTCCTTATATTTCATGTCCTGATAAATTTGTTAACTTATACCATGTTATAATGTAATCTGTTAAAGTATCTGTTTTAATCTGTTAAAATTTATCATGTTACAATGTACCATGTCTCCAAAGGCTTGCCTTCGGACAACTCGTTGTATGTAAACCGGTATGATATTTCGAATCGAATATCGGTATAGAAAAATAAATAAATACATAATATTGATTTGCTCTTAGATCTGGGTTGGGCTTCATTGTTCTGATATGAATATAATTTGCCTTGAGGGGGGAGATTTCAGAATGATAAATCATGGAATTGACGACTAAATAAATAACCCCCAGGGATAAGCAACAAGCGACACCACATTTCTGACGTAGGAATATCCTGGGCTGGTTCCTTACTGTGTACAATTATAATTACACCTTTGTTTCCAAGGATATTTTGCCATTAAAAGATGTAACAAATTTCCTTTGGTTTATCTTCTGAGTCCTTTTCCTCATTTTCTATTTTACCTTCTCTATCCCATCCTCCCCTTTCATCTCTCATCAACATTGTCTCATCTCCTTTCTCATATTGCTCTTTTCTACCTCCATCATTCTGCTGTCCGGTACCTATTGTCTCTTTACTTCATCCCATCTTTCATCTTATTCCCTTCCACCCTCTCACTCTCTAACCCAAGGGTGCTCAAACCAGGCCTATAGGCCCTCCAGCCAGTTGGGTTTATAGGATATCCCTAATGAATATGCATGAAAAATATTTGCATGCACAGAATTTAGTGAATGCAAATATTTCTCATGCTTATTCTTTAGGGATATCCTGAAAACCAATTGGCTGAAGGGGCTGTAGGATTGATTTGAGCACCCCTGCTCTAACCCTATCTCCTACCCCTTCTCTTCTCCCCTCACTTTTACTCTTAATCTCTTGCTTACCTTTGCCAAAACTCGCTGGCTTTCATATGCTTCTAAATTCTCTGCTGTCTATCTCCCCCTCTCAGTGAACCACTGTTCTCAGCCTTCCCTATTTCTCTTCATTTATCTTCCCCCAAGCCTCCTGTTGCTGAATCTTTTGTCCCTGGGCAATTCTAGGAGAGCTGACTAAGAGTTGCCAAGCAGATTCAAGTTGATCAAAGCTCTCATCTCCCAGCTCTATGATAAGTGGAGTGGCATGGAGGAATAGCAGCCTAGTGGTTAGAGTAGCAGGCTATGACCCAGGGAAAACCAGCGTTCAAATCCCACTGTTGCTTCTTGTGACTTTGGGCAAGTCACTTTACCCTTCATTGCCTCAGGTACAAAATTAGATTGTAAGCTCTGTGGGGATAGGGAAATACCTATAGTACCTGAATGCAATCTGCTTTGAAGTGCCAAAAAGCAGAATATAGAAAAATCTAAGGGGTAGATTTTCAAACAGGGCGCCCTCGCGTACTTTTGTAGGCGCATCAGGCGCAAACAAAAGTACGTTGGATTTTAGTAGATACGCGCGGAGCCGCGCGTATCTGCTAAAATCCTGGATCGGCGCGCGCGCAAGGCTACCGATTTCGTGTAGCCGGCGCGCGCCAAGCCGCGCAGCCTACCTCCATTCCCTCCGAGGCCGCTCCGAAATCGGCACGGCCTCGGAGGGAATTCGCTAACGCCCTCCCCTCACCTCACCTTCCCCTCCCTAACCCACCCCCCCCGGCCCTGTCTAAACCCCCCCCCTACCTTTGTTGGGGGATTTACGCCTCCCAGAGGGAGAAGTAAATCCCCGCGCGCCAGTGGGCCGCTGGTGCGCCTAGACGCAACCCGGGGGCGGTTCCGGAGGGCGCGGCCACGCCCCCGGACCGCCCCGGGCCGAAACCACACCCCGGACCCGCCCTCGAAACGCCGCCGACACGCCCCGAAAATGCCGCACCGATCGGCCCCACCCCCGACACGCCCCCCTCGGAAAACCCCGGGACTTACGCGAGTCCCGGGGCTCTGCGCACGCTGGCAGGCCTATGTAAAATAGGCGCACCGGCGCGCAAGCCCTGCTCGCGTAAATCCGCCCGGATTTACGCGAGCAAGGCTCTTAAAATCCGCCCCTAAATAAATAAAAGTTGCATGAGAAGGGCAACCAAACTGATAAGAGGCATAGAATTGGCAGAGTTGTTGGGCTGCTCTGGGCTCCCTATTGCCTCAGGCTCTGTACTACCCTAGGCAGGGCCTCTCTGCTCTCCTGGCTACATCTTATTCTTCTTAATAGCAGGGAATGCTGGGCTGCTTCAGGTCCACTTTTTCTTTGAGGGTTGTTTCCTTCTCCTTATTTGCCCCCCCCCCCCCCAATCTTATATTTTCCAGCTGATAAATATGCATAAGCTTGTATATAATCATAGTGGTGGAGGGTCTTTGCCAGACTGCAGATCTTTTCCCCCTCCCCTTTTCTTTGGGGGGGGGGGGTCCTTGCCACTTTGCATGTCTTTTCCCCCCTCCCCTTTTCTTCAAGAGAGGGGTCCTGCCCTGTCAGTATGCCAAGCTGTATGCCAGAGTCAGCATTGTCTATGTTTCAGACTGTTTCAGACTGCCCCCCTTCATCCAAAGGTGGGGGTCTATAACTCCTGCTTATAAGCTTAAGTGGATATATTGACCATTTGCCTTGGTTTTATTTACTCAGGCTCTTACAAATAGGCAGATCTTGATCAATACCCTTCGGTGCTTGTTTACAGTTCTCATCAGGCCAAAGTTTCTTTTCTTTAGCTATGACTCTTTTTGGCCTATCAGTATACTGGTCTGCATACTTCTTTGGCTATTATGATTTATATTTGGTGCTCTCTCCCAACATTTCTCCCTTCTTAAGCTGGATGAGCCAGCAAGGGAGCTTATCACTGCTTAAGCCTAACTATCAGGCTACTATGCAGGCCTCAGCTGTATGATATGACGACCACCAATGATGACATCATCAATATGAGGGGCAAGCAAAGATGTCCATGGCTAATGCATTTCAAAGCCTGTGTAGGGAGGAGAATCTGTCCACTCTGTGGTTCAATTCGGACGCAAGAGGTCGATAATTGGTTGACCTCAGCACTAGAAGATGGAGACATCAATTGAGATGGTCTGTTAGTATGTTCAGTATGCCTGTTAGATAAGTGGCCCGGAGATGCATGGAGTGTGCAAGGGCCCAGGCCTGCACGGCTTCCTGGCAGAGCAGATAAGAGCCTGTGCATCCATTTGTTCGAGTACCACAATGCCTCTATGTTGTCTGTCTGTATCCACAATGTTTTGTGTGAGAGGCAGTGTTTGAAGGCATAAAGGGCATAACGAATGGCTCAAAGCTCCAGGAAGTTGACTGAGACTTTTCATGGAGCAGCATTGACACATTTTGGGTTTTGAGGGTGTTGATACGAGCTCTCCAACCCAAGTTAGATGCAACCGTGGCCAAGATCATCTGAGGATTTGGTTACTGGATGGTGATATGGATCAGGGACGAAAGCAGTTGAACGGCTTAGAGCCACTGAAATCTTAAAATCCACTGAGTTTTTCTCATGGCTAGTCTGGCCATAGGAGTGACGTGGATTATAGAAACCATGTGGCCCAGCAATGGAAGAATTGATGGGCTGAGGCTATGTTGCATGCTTGCAGAGATGTGGACAATTTGATAGGATGTCTGCACGGTTGTTGGGCAGGATGGCCGTTGCAACTGTAGTGCCCAGATCTGCTCCATATGGGATTTATGGTAGTTGATCAGAATTCCCAGCCAAATTTAGTAGATTTATAGTGAGTCTTAGAGATTTTAGAGCTCCTTGTTTGAATGGACTCCTTATTGGGCAGTCATCTAGGTAAGGAAATGCATGAATGCTGTTGTTCTTTGTAGATGAGTGGCAGTCACTGCTAGGGATTTGGTGAAATACACAAGTTGTCTAGGCTAGTGTGAATGGCAGAACTTGGTATTGAAAATGTTGACAACTCACTATGAAGTGTATAGAAAGTTCAGAGAATAAAGGCAATCCCCTTGTTGCTGAGAGACACCATTTTGAACTTTTCTTTCTGAAGAAATTTGTTGAGATTTCTAAGGTCCAGGATGTTTTCTTTGAAAGTAGGAAATAGCGGGATTAAAATCCTCTGCCTTGTTGTGTCCGGGGAACGGTAACACAAGCCCTGGTCCTCAATGGGATGGATTGTTCTGTTCTCTGGCAAGGTTGAAAAATCCAGGAACCTGCCCGAATGGCAGAGCTGGTGTGATCTGGATATCAGTTGGTCTCATGCAGGAGCGGTAAAAGGTCCTTCTAGCATCCCTCTTTGCTGTGCAAGAAACTTAGAAAGCTGTCGCAGGGTTGCGTGGTGGTCTTGCAATTGAGCTACTGTCTGCTGGACCTTGTGCACGAAGAGATTATCTGCGGTGTATGGAAGATCAGCTAATTTATCTTGGACTTTGGGCCGTAAATCAGGGGCCATAAGCCAGGTTCTCCATCTAGCACTGAGTCCTGTTGCTGGCAATGGGAGGACATTTCGAAGCAATCACATGTTGCTCGAATTTCATATGGATGGCAGAGAGGTTCCCTTGGTGTTGTGTCAAATATAGCTGGTAAATAGCAACATGTGACACCAATATAGTTCTTGGAAGAAGTTACGAACTAGACCCTCCTGAAAATTTCTGGTTCTTTTAGTGACCAGGTCGAAAGGGATGGTTTCAGACATGTCCTCTACTTAGGTCTCGATGGGATCGGTGCCGAAGTGGGATTAGAGTGCCCATCGTCATTCAAGGATCCCGGGATAGGTATAGGGGTCCATGGAAGCTCAGAAGAACGAGTCGGCGTTGATGACTTAGGCTGTCGTTGGTAAGAGCCACAACGAAGTGATGCCACAACGGTGCGAATATCGATGGCTCTGGTGTTAGTAGATTCTGGAAGGCATCGAGGACAGCCTGGCGGACGAGGACATCCAGCTCCTCCCTGGAAGCTAGTATAGGTAGTGCAGCTACAGGGGGAGACAGGCTAGACGTTACTGGCACTTCCACATGAATCTGTGGTGGCTCAGTACCCAGCACTGGTATTGGTGGGGAACGCCTCAGTGCCTCGGGTGCAGAGGAGCATGGATACTCTTGTACCTGGGCCCGTTTTGCAACTGGCTTAATCGGTATCAGTGCTGGCACCGAATGCGGAACCATGGCGGTGCTGGCAACAATGCTTCCCTCGGTGCTCGGCCCAGTCATTCTCCAGCACCGAGGAAACTACCACCAATGTCCAGAATGGTGTAGGTAATGGACGGTTACGGTGGCAGAGATGATGTTTCCCTCGGTGCTTGGCCCGGTCATTCTCTAGCACTGAGGAAGATGCTACTGATGTCATGGATGGCGTTGGTGACGGGTGGTCACCATGCCTCTACTGCTCCTGGCATTGTTTCTCGCCCAAGGATTGCACGGGACTCTGGTTGAGAACCCAAAGTATGGAGCATTTTCTTTAGTCAAGGGCCTCGACGGAGGCCTCGACAGCGACTGCAACGGGAACCGTGGACGTCCCAATCCCTCTAGCCCTGATGGACCTGGTGGGAGATCGCAGCAAGGACACTCGCAAGCATCATGGGGAGGACCGAGAGTGATAAGACAGGGAGAAAGAGGGCCGCAATTCGGTTGGTAACCCGGGGGAACCGATAGTGAGATGACAGGAACCGACCAGAGAATAGTGCATAGTACTCACAGAGCGTCGATGAAATGTACGCGAAGGGAAACCCATGTAGGGAAATTATTTGTGAAGTAAAACTTCGTGTTTCCGTGAGGAAAGGTTGTGAGAAAATTTTCACAGAGCTCCTAAACGCAAGGCAAACTGCAGCATGAAAAAAAAAAAAAAAAAAAAAGAGACTGAAGGGAGACCCCTGTGGACACAGGGATCATGGCCTGATGACATCACCCATATGTGAGGACTACCATCCTGCTTGTCCTGGGAGAACTATTGAGTTCTTAGGTACTGTGACTAAAGAAACATTAATGGGTAAGGGAACCTTGCTGGTAACATCATGCTTGTTAGAAATAGCAAGCTCTATCAGTGGGGTGCTAACTACCCAAACATTATTTACAACAGCAACCTTGGTTTCAGAGAATTCATCATACTTTGTCATGGTAATATTACATTTCTTTCGGACGTTGTCAGAGGACCAACCACACAGAGCTTCTGTAGTATCCTTTAGGTAAGCTTACCGGGACATAACTAATGTATGTTCTTTGTTGGCATAGGCCTAAATTAGGAATTAAATATTGCTGTGGGTTGTCACTCTGATAAGTTAGAAGGGCAGGGGTGTCTACACCCAGGTATACATTGATGGTCCAAGTACCTACATTAATTACTGGTTTCAATTGGTAAACATTCTCAGGTGAAATGAAAGATAAATTTAAAACATATGCAACCTCCATATTCTCAATGTCCACATACATAGGTATTACATTACCCATATGATACACAATCTAGATCTGGATAGGCTCGGTTACTTCAGGTAATTTTAGCAAAAGCATCTGAAATGACATCTAGAGAGACTAAATAGGTTGGAATCTCTCCTTTCATTAAGTTACAGCTCTCTAAAGAAGTCATTGGTGAGTGCTTGAATGGGCTGGATAAAAGTGCAGTCCTCGCGCAGCACGGTTTTAATGGTGGTGATGTCCTCTAAGTTATGCTCAATCGCTTGAGAAGGTAGGTTAACCAAGGTGACAATGTTACTTAGTGTTATACCTTGAGAAGTTAATTGTTCTTGTGGTATCATATCTGTTTAGAGATATTTTTCATATCAGCCTGCAACTCTTTAACATGTTCTACAAATTTTTTACAGAAACTGCATTTGCAATGGACTATGATGCACCAAAGAGGGAACCCAGGACAGAAAAGATAATGGATCCAGCAATTAGTCCAATAAACCTTTTGGGTCAATCTAAGTCTTTTCTAATGGGCTGGATCATAATTTTGTCCAATTGGCTAAGAATGTTCTGAATATTCTGGGTAACATAGTTCAGATGATCCGTGAACCAAACTTTAATTGCAGGCAAATGCATGGAAGTAAAGTTAAAATGTTTCTGGATCACATGTTAGGGGTCTAGCAACACAAAGACTTTATGGTTGACAATCTGGGACAGCGTAATGAGGAAGCCAGGGGTATCTTGCTGGAGGAAGGACCAGGCTCCACCAGCTTCTGCTCCTGTCACCAGCAACACTAGGATGATCACCTTCTGGAATTGGCTCTTCATCTGAAAAACAGTAGAGAACTACTCTTCTGCTTTATTTTTAGTGTCAGTGTTACTGGACACAGCATTTTGATCCACAAATTTACAAGAGTGACAAGGCTGACCTGGTTAACATAGATCCATTTAAGGACCTCTCCACCATCAGGATTTGTCTTAATTTCAATAAAATACATGACTGGTAAGACTTTATCCACAATTAGAAAAGGTCCTTTCCAGCTAGGCAAAAATTAGCTTCCTTTGGCTTTATTTGCACTGTAATTATAGTAAAAGACCTTGTCTCCAATTTTATACTCTTTAGAGGTAGCTTTTCTACCTCTGACATTCGTCTCCAAATTCTTTTGGGCAAAGGGAAAAGAGTTTTGCAAATGTTCAGGGGGATCTTCTTCAGGGTATACCTTGGTGTTCCCAGATAATTTACCTTTGAGTGGCAGGTTTAGCTCTAAATCAGGGAAGATTCACCAATTAGGGAACCTAAGGGTTCTTAGTCTCTCAATGTCATTCGGCTTGGGCTGGTATTCGTTACTAACCGATATTGTACTGGGTCTGACGCCTCCATACAAGGTGTGGCTCCCATAGACAACCCAGATTCTAAACGTTTGGTGTTTGTTGAGAAGAAAGCCAACTTGTCTAACGTTTGTTGATTTTTCGCTATTCTAATTTTGAGGGGATAATTTTGTAAACTGCTAGGGATATGGGTTTTCTCAGCACTTACGACTTCACATACTTGTGGGAGTGTCTGGCCAGTCCTGAACGATTTGGGAATGTCGAGGCTACTTACCAGATCACCTTCCAATCTGCTCCAGCCAACATCATTCACTAGGTCGACATAGCCACCCAGTCTGATGAGACAGTTTGAGCTCAAGTACATCAGTTAACCAAAACCTCTAATTATGGAGAAGTTGTGTTTGAAGGTCTTACTACCTAACTTCAGCTCTAGGATACATGCTCCCACTTGCAATTTAGTTTCATGTCTGGGTATCTCTACCATAGAATTGTTTTACTGCATCCAGTTCTATCACTTATCACCTTGCAGAAAAGGGACTCGCTTATGAAGGAATCCTTGCTACTGTTTTGTGTGTCTATGAGCTGGACATACACCGGAGTTGAGATGCCATTTCAGTGTATGTCGGTCAGCTTCCTGGAGTGTACCAGTTGTGTGTGGACTTACCTGCTGAGCACCTGAGTCCGCTTGGCTCTGGTCAGTTGAAGGTGGCTTTTGGTTGAAGCAAATCTCCCTTCAATCAGTATCTAGGACAATGCTGAGTATGGCCTCCCTTTTCAAGAGGATAACATTGTTATCTCCCCCCTCTTAGGGCTGTCTGTATTGAAGTAGTAATAGGGAGGAATCTGCTGATCTCTGGAAATTTATTCTAAAAGTAGTCTCTTTCTGCTTTACAGAGAAGGAAGGAACTTTGGGCCTCCTTCCCCCTTTGAGCCACTCTTCCATATGCGAGAGGTTACCTGACCTGAGTCCACATGATCAAATTTACATAATCAAGGATGGGGAACAGTCTCATGAGGAGTTCATTCCCAATTAGGAATTCCTCAGCAGGGGTCATGGTGATCAGAACTAGGTGTTTCACTTTTATCTTCCCTATCTGAAGGGTAAGCCGTGCCTTAGCTCTGGCCTCCATATGCATTCCTCGATAGGCCCCTAGGTCCACTTCACATGGGACTACTCTTGGAATGGACTTACTCTCTAAGGAAGCAGACAGCTTGTCAAATGTATCTAGGAGCCCCTCCCAAATGAACACATCTTCTATCCTGATGGAGATCGTGCAGCAGAGTCCTTGAGGCTTCAATTTCGCTCAGAAATACTTATGCTTCCAGAGTCCACATCCAGAAGGGGTGCAGGACTTTGCTGCGGCTGGATGTCACCTGGTACTGTAGAGATATGGGCATCTCTGGGTTGAACAGGGAAGGTTCCCGGGCACTTATGGTAGAGACCTGGGGAGAAAAAAAGAGGATTGGTTAGTCATTGTATGCTAGGGGAGGACCCGGAGGTACTGGGACCCTCTTTTGGTGTGCTAGACCTTGTGCCACTCATATTCCTCAGACTTTTTCTCTTTTTTCTAGGGAACTTTCTTGGGCATAGCAGGCACACTGTGGTTTTGGTCGATAAACTTCTGGATGACAGCTGTCCCCCTTGGCCAGCTGATTCTCCACAGAAGGTCTCTGGGTGTATTTTTGCCACCACACCCAGCTGCGATTCCTTTTATTTGGCTGCAAATCTCCTGTATCCTTTTCTGGACTAGCTGCTGTACCATCGGATTGCTCCTAGGGAGGAGACATCCAGGGCCTGTCAGACTTAGGATAAGAAGATTGAAACTAATCCTCTAAGTTTATCACTGGACTCTGACTCATGGTGAACACTTGGTTCTCTCCTTCTTATCTGTCTTTTGATCCCTAGGGGCAGACTTTTCTTGATAACAGATGGCATACAGTTTCTCTGCATCCTCTACTAGGAAACGTAAGAGTGCCTCCCTGTGGTGATATAATGGAGTTCACAGAGTAGGGGAAAGAGCCTAAAAAAATAGGTTGCAGAGAGTGGTCCTGTCTGCTGCAGGGGCACAGGGCTCCCCATAAAAGAAAGACTGCTTTAAGCAGTAGCTAAAAGCTTGGGGACTTTCCTCAGGGCCACATCTTAGATTGCAGACGGCCTGCCGTTCCAAAACGCTGTTAGCATAAGTCCCAAAGTGCTCTTTGAGGACGAACTCAAATGTGTCTAAGGACTCTTTTAGCTCAGCGGGGATGCTAGCTATGTATTGTCTAACTTCTTTACTGAAACTCCATGGAAATAGAGCTACCTGGTCTTTGTCAGAATGGGCGCCTCCTACCTCAAAACTTTCATGCAACCTTGTTAACTGCTACAAAATATCTGAGCCAGGATTTTCCCCGAAAGGGAGTGATTAATATGCAGAGGAGCTTAATTTGTTTAGTGAGATTTGAAACTCCCCCTAGATTTGGCTGGTGGTAAGCCTGTCAGGGTGTTGGCTTCTGATCCCAGCCCCACTTCCAGGAGGATGGGAGGGGCAGCTCCTTCTCCCCGTTCTAGGCTGTATAGAAGGGAGCAGGAAATATAAAGATTTTCTGATCATGAAACAAAACATCTTTATTCCTAAAAAATTTCTCAAATACCAGATCTTTATCCCGTTCCGAGATAAAGTAAACAATGTTCCCCTTTTACTTATATCAACCGATTCTTCTATGAAAGTGGATATTCCTTGGCTAGTTATAATTTCACCATCTTCCCTCTGTACCTCATTCATTCTACCAGCCTGATTTGAAAAACAGATTTTAGAAATACAAGTAATATTACCATTATATGCCAGTACTTCTTTAAGAAATTTTTTAAACACTTCATAAGCTGATAGCAAACACGTGAAAGGAAAATTAACAAGGCGTAAATTTTTTTTAACCAGATCAAATTTTCAATATTCTCAATCTCACTATGCAGAACTAAACTATCTTTAATATGCATATTTTCAGCATTTTGCAACACTTGTACCTTGGAGGCCAACAGATTAACAGATGTTAACTCAGAAATGTGTTTACTTTGCTCTTCAGTTGAAGACCTACTGGTATTCACTAAGGAAGAAAGATGTAAATTAACTTGAGTAACATTAGAGTCCAATTTTGCTAACATCCTCCATAAATCGCCTAGTGTTACACTGGAGGTTCTTCAACAGTAAATTGAAGTCTTCCAATATCAGAAGAAAAATCACCGTCGTTAATCCTAGGAGACTAATTAGATAAAGAAGGCTCTACCTGAGACAACACAGGTGGAGACTCACGTTCGTTGCCACTGGGAATGGATGATTCAATAGCAAAAAAAAAAGACATCACTTCAGATGGAATTCCAGGCGCTTGGGGAGGAGAAGGACTGTTGCCAGGACTCAGGGAGACACTGGAAGTGCCCTCTACGCAGTCCTCTTTAGGCATTCCATTCACTCTGTTGATATGAGCATCCATTGGATCACAGGTGGTTTCGGGAGTGGGGGGGGATGAGGTAACAATCTTTGCTTTCTTTTTCTTCCCCATTCCGGATAGCATCAACAGGACTGATAAAACAAACAAATTCCCCAGGCGAGACAGGCGAAGCCGGACAAAGCCGCACGCCCCTTTGGAGGTGCACCGGCGGCAGCAATGCGCCACTGAGCCGGTCGAGTTAAAGGGCCAGCAGTCACTTGGATGACATCAGCGGCCGCCCTTCCAGGTGGAGGCAGGAAAGGCAATCAGGCTTGGGCTCGACCACCCGAGCAGGCACAGCAAACAGAAAATGCCCTCTGAATCGCCAGGCAGCAGGGGAGGTCCCACCAACTCCTCTCTCCTCCAAAGATTCCCCCTGAACAGCAGTTTTACCAATGCATAATATTTCCCTAATTGAGCCACTCATCTAAAAATGAGTAGAATAAGTATTTATAAGAAAATCACAGAATAGCTTGCAGACTACTTCTCTGCTCTTGCTTTCTGGCATCCTTTGAAGCATAGTGCTAGAACAGTAAAGGACTTTCACATAGAAACTGAAAGACCAGCATATTGTCTATATATGAACAGCTGGCCATGTTCATCTGGTTTCAGAGATTGTTCACCAAGCACATTCTTCTTAACATGTAACTATGTCAAAGCACTGATGTAACAAAAACAGTTTCATTTTGATTGAGATTGAAGCGCAACTTTTCTAGATGCCAGATATGATTAACAGAACACCATTCGTAGCATAATCAAAAATTTCAGCTCCAGCACATACAATTTCAACAAATGCTTGAAGCATTTGTTCTCTTAAACACTTGTATGTATGCAGGAACCTAAAAAAAATGCGGAAAACAGCAGAGCTGTCTTATTAAATAGAAACATAGAAATGACGGCAGAAGAAGACCAAACGGCCCATCCAGTCTGCCCAGCAAGCATCACACATTTTTTCTCATACTTATCTGTTTCTCTTAGCTCTTTGGTTCAATTTCCCTTCCACCCCCACCATTAATGTAGAGAGCAGTGATGGAGCTGCCTCCAAGTGAAATATCAAGCTTGATTAGTTAGGGGTAGTAGGGGAAGTAACCGCCGCAATAAGCAAGCTACACCCATGCTTATTTGTTTTACCCAGACTATGTTATTCAGCCCTTATTGGTTGTTTTTCTTCTCCCCTGCCGTTGAAGCAGGGAGCTATGCTGGATATGCGTGTAGTATCAGTTTTTCTTCTCCCCTGCCATTGAAGCAGAGAGCTATGCTGGATATGCATGAAGTATCAGTTTTTCTTCTCCCCTGCTGTTAAAGCAGAGAGCTATGCTGGAAATGCATTGAAAGTGAAGTATCAGGCTTACTTGGTTTGGGGTAGTAACCGCCGTAACAAGCCAGCTACTCCCTCAGAATGTGGACATTCATACTAACAATTCAGTTTTCTAGATTTTAAAAACATTGTTCTAATTGCATCATGTGTAGTAGTAAGGGGTACAACAAAGCCAGTGCTCAGCTGAGGAAAGGACTGAGTTAAGAGATTTTCAGTTAATAAAACAGCTGCCCCTCTCTCCAAAAACCCCAATTTTCCCCTACAAAGAGAGGTATCTCACAGTTGATAAAAAAAAAATTAGCATTTAAGTGTAAGTTCTGTTTTTAACTAGCCCAGCATGACATGCAGACTGCCCCAGCACTCTCCATGAAAAATCAGCCTGTAAAATTAGGGATGATTCCATCCCAGGCATCACACTACTACTTGCCTAGTATAAATTAAATCCGCTGTAAGTAGTGTGTGAGAGGGGTGGGGATTTATTATTCCTTTCAATATGGGAAGAAAGAGGTTGTATTAGGTAGACACAAGCTTTGAGAGTGGGCCCAAGATAAATAAGTAGCATGGTTATAAAAGCAGGTAAAGATCTAGATCCCGCTTTTTGTTCTCATTTTTATTTCAATTTCTTATTGACAAGCTGTTAGGCCTATTCAAACGGGCGAGATTCCATCAGTCAGACTGGCACGTCGGTCAGAGCCGCTCTCTTCTCCAGAACTTCTTACCCTTTCCACTTACTCACTCATATTCTCTTCCCTTTTCCTTCCATCTCATCTTTCCCCCCTCTCACCTCATCCACCTCTCCCTCAGCCCTACTCCACTTCCTCTTTTTCTCTTCTACAGGGCCGGCTGCTGTCCCTTTGCATGACGGTTAAAACAGGTGAGATTTAGATCTGCCACGGCCACCCCATCTCCCTCCCCCCTTCCCCGTTGGCGGACGGACAGGCTCGGCGACTATTCTCCCTTTCCTCCTCCTATCCCTGTGCATGCCGGTCCGTCCGTCCCTACAGCTCCTCCAACATGTTAACAGCCTGAGCCCGTCCCCGGCAAGGCGCAGGCTGTTAACATGTCGGAGGAGCCTTTTCTTGGAGTGGCAGCTCGTCTGCCCTTTCCTCCGCCCCCTGTGACACCCTGGTCCGATCTCTTCCTTGGGGCGGGCACATCAGCACGTCACTCACGTCGCTCAGAGCAATCTGTTTCATGCCTGTGCAGTAGAGCTGCTCTCTACTGCACATTTGTGGCACATCAGTCAAACCTCATTTATCTAGATTGATATTTATGCCTGCCCAACATTATGGTCCCAAGTAAACAGAAGTATTGCTGTGCTGGCTATGATCAGAACCCACATGCAGGCATCACAATGTACACAATGAATGAAAACCACTGATAAGCAGATTCATGACAAGAGATTTAATAAACAAGCCAGTGCATAAGGCCATAAAAAAGGTGTGCACCATTTATTTCAAAGAATTGAAAATTATAACAGAAACTTAGGACAAAAAGACAAACAACTCAGGAATAACATACAAAAAAAGCAACATAGCCAAGAAAACAAAGAATTTAGCTACAACTGCCATTTTAACTGTACATAAATATATCCATAAGAAGATTCTCTATATCAGATTTTTGTGAACGAACAGAGTCAGGCAGCATTTAACTACTTGTAAAGGAAAATATTCCATTATTTTTCATTGACTGGCTATCCTTTCTCTCATTATACAAAATTCAGGCTGTCCAAAAATGAAAAAAAAAAATAAAAATTTCAACATTAACTTCTGCCACACAGTTGTATATATTCTCATTTTTCTGCTGGCAAACAAGCAATAAGCTTTCACTAAATCTAGAGGCCTTCTCTGGAAATAAATGGGCCAGTCCTATTCAAAGTGGTTCTTTTCAGACCATGCTGAGTGAGTTAAGTTTTGATTTGTGCACAACTAAACCACTCTACACTTAATGCTATTTTAATAAACATCACAAAAAATGCAGAAGATATATAAAATGTTACTGTGATCCTAACAAACTTTTTTGTTTTTTTAATTTGCTAACCAAGACTGCCCCCTCCTCCTATTTTTAAATGTGTCTCAGTTATCTATGTGTAGCAAAACTGCTCCTGCATATACAAAAGATGTTCAATGGGGAGCTCATATGCTTCAAATTACATACCACGGTCACATACTCCCTCAACTTTTTTGAGCAACCTTGTTTGACAAGCTCAATGTTCTTCTAAGCTAAGTAATTGTGCCAATAACTTTAGAATTAAGAAAAACATGTTTTACAATAAGATAAACCTTAAAACATGGCAGCTGGTGACATTCCCATTTTCTCTCCCCTAGCCATATCCTCCTCTGTAGCTATATTCTGTCAGTTTCCACTCATTAATCCAGTGGTTTTTAATCTTTTTTTGGTCAAGGAACCATTGGGAGAAGCCCCCATTGGAAGTGAACCCAACTCTAGTGGAGCTCTTCCTTGGAGCTTTTAGCACACAGAGAGAAAGGCAGACAAGCTGCCAGCACCAACCCAACAATAGCCTTTTCCATTTAAGATAGGTTCTTTCTTTCTCGGCGAGTTCGAGTTACCCTGTGCCCAAACTCCTGCGAGACTGTGAGAACAGGGCAGGAGTTCCGGTATCACAAAGCACAAACCACCAAGAGCTGAGTGATGCCAGAAGGAAACAGTTGCTCTAGGGCAGTGCCAGCAGAACTCTTTCAAAATGCTCCCTGAACTCTGGCTGTAAAAAAACAAAACAAAACAAAACAAAAAAAACCTGGGCTTAAGAATGCTACAAATACACAGAGTAGAAAGAGAGAAAGAAGCATGACAGCTCTAACCCTACCATGCCCGATAAAAAGAGCTGTATTAATTTTTTTAAATGTTTGACTATGTCCTTATGATATACCGTTCATTTAAGATTTGGGGGGGGGGGGGGGGGGAGGGGATGAGGGTGGTGGTTGAATTTGCATTTCTCAACTAAAATTAATGAATCTGTGGGTTTCTGAAAATATACTCAGAGTTCACTCCCCATTTGGATCATTTCCAAGGGTTATTCCAATGGGGACTTCCAAGGGCTATTCAATGCTGTGATTTTCCATAGGAAAGCCAAAACAGTAATCCAAAACTGCAAGCTAGAGATTTGAAAAGCTATTCAATATTGAAACCAACTCTGCAGCAACCTAGCTCAATCCTTTAAATGTGCATTATTCTGACAGCACAGAAAGGTAAGAGGAAACAGCAAAATAGATTAAAGAATTCACATTATCTGCATCAAGTTAACAATAAGTAGATTCCTAGCTAACAATGAATTCTCTGACAAGTCTTTATATGAATAGAATTCCTCTAAAATTTCACATCCATAGTCCTTCATTACCTGCTCCAGGAACTTCTTTCCTTACTTAAAGATCTCCTCCGGCGACTCCTTTTCTTGGATGTGTGACTTTTTTCCTTTTTCTTTTTTTTACTCTCATTGCTGGGGGTCCTCTTATGTTGGTGCTGATCGGGACTCGTGCTCTTTCGGTGAGAACTGTGACCCTTGCTGGAATGTTTTTTATGGCGTCTTTTTGCCTTTCCTTGAGTATCAGCCTCACTGCTCAGCTCTCTCTTGTGTTTCCTTTTCTGTTCAGCAGCATCAGCACTACAATCTTTCCATGCCTGGCTTTCTTTCTTATTAGCTGCTTTATCACACTTAACCAGCTCAGAGCAGATTTCTTTTCCACATACACTCTGGTCACTGTTAGAAGTACTTCCTTGGTGTAGGCTTTTAGCAGGAATAGAGGTAAGCGCTGCTGGCTGTCTTTCTCCAGGACAGCTGTTACTGTAACTAAGTTTCTTCACTTCTTTGACACAAGCTTCCTGTTCAAGGATTCCATTTAAATCTCTGGAATCAGACTTCGTGTCCTGATTAGATATACCATTTATCTCGCAGACCTGAGCTGCATGACCCATAAAGGCCTGCACGGATGTAGATGAGACACAGCTGGATGAGAGAGTCTGTGGTACATTCACATCCGATTTCAAAAGACCACAATCAGACTGTTTGGTTGCATCTTTGATCTGGGGAAGGATACCAGAGTTCTTATTCAACAGGTTGTTTAACAGTTTTTCCCTTAGCTCCCTCTCTTTCCTCTGAAGCTCTAAAGCCCGTTGCTTCTCTTCCTCCACACGTCGGAGTTCAGCTTCTTGCTGTTTTCTCCTTGCCTCCAGCTGCTGAAGGCGAAGCCTTTCAGCAGCCTTCTGTTCTAACTCCAAGAGTTTTGCTGCCTGAAACAGATGCAAAGGAGAAGAGTGAGTGAGAGGAACTTACCTGTAAAGTACATTTGTATCTCTGAGATATTTCTCTATTGGCATTAACCACCACTAAAACAGGGTCAGTGCATGCTCTTTAATAGAAATATTATTTAAAAAGGTGCTGATCCATAAGGTTTTTACCAATTACTTTCCTGGATTCAGCAAGAATTGCTCTTTAGTTTAGACCAGTGGTTCTCAACCCTGTCCTGGGGACCCCCCCAGCCAGTCGGGTTTTCAGGATATCCACAATGAATATGCATGAGAGAAAATTTGCTACATGCAAATTTTCTCTCATGCATATTCATTGTGGATATCCTGAAAACCCGACTGGCTGGGGGGGTCCCCAGGACAGGGTTGAGAACCACTGGTTTAGACCATTGGCTGAGTTTTCAGGGACTTTCTTTGATCATCACAACACCACTACTACTACCTAACAAGTGCTAAACTTCATGAGTACATACCTATCAACCAAACTATGTAACTTACTGTAAGAAGTCTTTCCCGGTTCTCTTATACAAAGTAAAGCAGAGTTGCTTACCTGTAACAGGTGTTTCTCTGAGGACAGCAGGATGGTAGTCCTCACACATGAGTGACATCAGATAAAGCCCGATGCAGAAAAAACATGTCAAAGTTTCTAGAAATTTTGACTAGGCACACTGAGCATGCCCTATTACTACACATCCACACAGGGTTCCTCTCCAGTCTTGTAACATATAATTAGGATAAAATAAAAAAAATAGGAGAAACCCAACTCTGCGGACTGGCGGGCAGGTTTTGTGAGGACTAACATCCTGCTATCCTCGGAGAACACCTGTTACAGATAAACAACTCTGCTTTCTCCAAGGACAAGCAGGATGGTAGTCCTCACATGGGTGAATCCCTAGCTACAGGCTGATCCCCAACACAAAAGGGGACCAAAAATAAAGGGAGAGCCTGAACCCAAACAATGGGCCCTAGGTTGCGAGAGTTGGGTTCTACACCTCAAACAGGTTCCAGAGGACAGACTGGCCATACCTGCTGTTGCGTCGGCCATCCCTATCCAGACAGTAATGTGATGTGAATGTGTTGAGAGAACTCCATGTCTCAGCCTTGTGGATCTCTTCCACGGGAACTGCTCACAAGTTGGCCACTAATGCTGCCATGGCTCTGACAGAATGAGCCTTGACATGACCCCCAAGATACAGTTCCACCTGGGCATAACAGAAGGAGATGCAATCTGCTCGCCAACTGGATAGTATCTGTATGGCAATGGCAATGCCGAACCTATCCATATCAAAATAAACAAAAAGTTGGGTGAACTGTCTATGGGCTTCTGTGTGCTCCAGATACAAGGCTAAGGCTTGCTTGGAGTCCAAACTGTGCAGTGTTTGTTCACCTTGGTGCAAATGGGGCCTGGGAAAGAAAATTGGCAGGACGACTGACTGGTTAAGATGAAAATCCGTCACCACCTTAGGCAGGAACTTAGGGTGCGTACACAAGACTACTCTGTCTTGTGTCATGATTAAATGGTGTAAGGTGGACAAGTCATTAAAGCCTGGAGCTCGCTGACCCTGCATACTAAAGTGATTGCCACCAAAAATGGAAGGCTTTCTAGAAGCCACCAGGACCCGAGACACATCCTCAGAAAGATCAACGACTGCAGGATTAACCTCTTAACATCCAGCCTGCAAATGACAGGGCCTGGAAGTTGGGATGCCATAGCCTGCCTTGATCTTGCGTGATGAGATCTGGGGATGTCCCTAGACTGATCAGATTTATTTAGAATTGTAGGTAGAAAGTTGAAATCCAGAACCTTCAGGCTAGTATTCTCAGAAGTGCTCCTTGTTACACAAGCAGGCCCCAGAGGCAGGCAGAGCTCCAGAGTCTCAATGCATGGATGAGACTATAGTGCAGGGAAGAGGGTTTTAGATTGGTTAGGAACTGGGCATCATTTTGGGGAAGAGGGCCTTTTCCAAAAGGATGGGCTCCACCTTAACCAGAGTGGAACAAGGCTTCTGTCACTAACCTTTAAAAAGGAGACAGCGCAGCTTTTATACTAGATGATGGGGGAAAGCAGACAGTCGTTCAGAAGTGCATGGTTTGGAATAATGTACCTTTGAAGGAAACTAAGAGAACAGGGAAATTAGGGCATCCCAGTAGAGAAGCTGCAATAAATGCCAAAGTGGACCATGTGACTAAGTAAAGAGCACAAAGATTCCAAAATACCCGTCAACTGATGAGCAGATTGTTAATTCAAACAAAAACATACTTTGAAATGTGTGAATACAAATGTTGGAAGTCTAAAAAAATAAGATGGGACAGCTAGAGTGAAGAGCACTGGATGAAGAGGTAGATATAATTGACATCTCAGAGATCTGGTGGAAGGAGGATAACCAATGGGACACTGATACTAGGGTATAAACTATATTGAAATGATAGGAGGATTATATTGGTGGGGTGGTGGCACTATATGTGAAAGAGGGCACCAAGTTAAACAGGATATAAATTCTGAGGAAACAAAATGCAATGTTGAATCTTCATTGATAAAAATTAACATGAGAAGGGGAATAAAATAGTGTCCACCTAGCCAGAATGAACAGACAATGAAATGCAAAAAAAAAAATAAAAAAAAATTTGGGAAGCTAACAAAAATCAGCAGCACAGTAATAATGAGTGATTTCGATTATCCCAATATTGACTGAGTGAATGTCACATCAGGACATTCTAGAGAGAGAAAGTTCTTAGACAAAACAAATGACTGTTTCATGGAGCAACTGGTACAAGAACCAAGAAGAGGGGAAACTATTTTAGACCTCGTCCTTACTGGACACAGGATTTGGTGCAAGAGGTAAGAGTGCTGGAGCCACTTGACAATATTGATCACAATATGATCAAATTTGACTTAATAACCAGAGGGAGGGCACTAATGAAATCTACAACAGCATTAAACTTTCAAAAAAGTGACTGATAAAATGAGGAAAATGGTTAGGAAAAAATTGAAACATGCAAAGGTTAGCTCAGGCATGGATGTTGTTTAAAAATACCATCTTGGAACCCCAGATCAGATGTATTCCACACATTAGAAAAGGTGGAAGGAAGGCTAAACAACTACTGGCATGGTTAAAAGAAGAGGTGAGAGAGGCTATAATATCTAAATGAACATCTTTCAAGAAATGGAAAAGAGATCTGAATGAAGAAAACACAACCGGCATAAGCACTGGCATGTAGATGCAAAGCATTGATAAGGAAGGCAAAGAGAATTTGAAAAGAAGCTTACTGTGGAAACAAACTAATAAAAGCTTCTTCAGGCATATTTGAGGTAAAAAGCCTGTGATGGAATCAGTTGGACCATTAGATGATCAAGGGGTACTTAGAGATGACAAAGCCATAGCAGAGAGACTAAATGAATTCTTTGCACCGGCATTCACCGAGAAATATATGAGAGATAAAAATGCCAAAAAATTATATTCAAAGGTGACGATTCAGAGGAAATGAAACAAATCTCAGTGAACCTCAAAGTTGTATTAGGGCAAATTGAAAACTAAAGAGTAGCTAATCACCTGGATCAGATGGTATACATCCCAGAGAGCTGAAAGAAATGAGAAATAAAATTGCAGACCTACTACTGGAAAATTGTAACTATCATTAACATAATCTATGGCACCTGAAGATTGCAGGGTTGCCAATGTAACAGCAATTTTTAAAAAGAGATCAAGGAGTGATCCAGGAAACTACAGACTGCGAGCCTGATATCTGTGCCAGACTAAATGGTAGAAACTATCAAAGAAAAAAAATTGCTGAACCTATAGATAGGCATAATTTAATGGGACAAAGCCAACATGGATTTAGCCAAGGGAAGTCTTGCCTCAGAAATTTGCTATATTATTTTTCAGGGCATAAATAAACATGTGGATAAAGGTGAACCAGTTGATATAGTGTATCTGGATTTCCAGAAAGCATTTGACAAAGTCTCTCATGAGAGACCTCTTAGGAAATGAAAATGTCATGGGATAGGGGGCAGTGTCCTATGGTGGACTGCAAACTGGGTAAGAGACAGAAAACAGAGTAGGCTAAATGGCAAATTTTCCCACTGGAGCAAGGTGAATAGTGGAGTGCCCCAGGGATCTGTTCTGAGATCACTGCTTTTTAATATATTTATAAATGACCTGGAAATGGGAACAAGTGAGGTGATAAAATTTGCCGATGACACAAAATTATTCAAAATTGTTAAATCCCAAGAGAATTGTGAGAAATTGCAATAGGACCTTGCAAAACTGGGAGACTGGGCATGCAAATGGCAAATGAAATAGAATGTGAACAAGTACAAAATGATGTACTTAGGGAAGAATAATAGAGAAATTACTTACCTGATAATTTCGTTTTCCTTAGTGTAGACAGATGGCTTCAGGACCAATGGATTATATGCTCCCATGCTAGCAGTTGGAGGCGGAGTCAGGTTTCAAAGTTGACGCTACCCTAGATACACCCCTGCAGTATTCTCTTCAAAAGCCATTGTTGACATACTGTTGAAAAAAACTTGATTAAAACTTGATTAAAACCAACTCGACTGAAAAACGGATAATTGTAACTGTACTCAACCAAACAAATGCTGAATCCCAGCAAGATTATAGATGCCCTGATCTAGGGATTAGGTAATGGCTTATCCGTAAATCTCTTGGCATTGATATTCATTTCACGAGCGATTCCTCTGCACCATTCTTGGGCAGCCATGGGCAGAATGCTGAGTCCATCTGTCTCCACTAAGGAAAACGAAATTATCAGGTAAGTAATTTTTCCATTTCCTAGAGTGTAGTCAGATGGACTCAGGACTAATAGGATGTACAAAAGCTACTCCCGATCGGGGTGGAAGGCTGCCTGCAGTCCAGTTAACACAGTGCTTGCAAAGGCTATGTCCTCTTGGGCCTGAACATCCAGGTGATGGAGAGAAGGTATGTAAAGAGGACCACGTCGCCTCTCTGTAGATGTCGACGGGAGACAGCAGTCTAGCTTCCGCCCAGAAGACTGCCCGAGCCCTAATGGAATGCGCTTTCACCTGAAAGGGTAATGGCTTTCCTGCCTCCACATAGGCTCCTGTGACCACCTCCTTGATCCAGCAAGCTACGGTAGCCTGCGAAACTGGTTTGCCCTACTTTCTTCCACCGTGAAGAACAAACAAGCGTTCTGTCTTGCGAGCCGGTTCTGAAACTTCCAGATACTGCACCAAAAGCCTACAGACATTTAAATGGCAGTATTCTTCCGCGTCCTTGTGCCTTTCTAGGGATGGCGATGAAATGGACTGATTCAAATGAAATTCCAAAACTACCTTGGCAAGAAGGATGAAACAGTACAAAGGTGTAACGCTCCTGGAGTCATCCAGAGGAAAGGTCCCAGACTCAACAATGCCTGCAGTTCAGAGATGCGACATGTCAAGCATATAGCCAACAGGAACACTGTTTTCAGGGTTAATAAGCACAAGGAAAGACTGTGCAGTGGCCGAAAGGAGGGCCCGGCCAAAAACCCCAATACTAGATTAAGATTCCACAAAGGAACTGGCGACCGTAGGGTCATGTCTGGATGAGCTGACAAGCGGGTTCCATTCACCTCATCCCTGAAATAGGAGTGTGCCACTACTTGGACCTTCAAGGAGTTAAGGGTCAAACCTTTATTCAAGCCATCCTGTAAAAAAAATTCCATAATTAGTGGTATTTTGACCATCCGAGGACAAACACCAGTCTTCCTTGCACCAGGCCTTAAATATTCTCCAGACCCGCACATATGCTAAGGACATAGAGAACTTCCACACGCGGAGTAACGTGGCAATTACTGCCGCCGAATATCCACGCTTCATCAGGCGAGCCCTCTCAAGGGCCAAATCATAAGACGGAATCGAGACGGATCCTCGTGAAGGACCAGTCCCTGCTGAAAGTGGTCACTGTGCGGTGGGAGGCTCGGGGGGGGGGGGGTTGTCTCCACTGGAAGTCTCTCCATGTCTGCATACCACGGACACCTGGGCCAATCTGGAGCTACTAGTAAGATTAATTCCCTGTGGAGCTCGATTCTGCAAAGACCCTGCCCAGCAGAGGCCACAGACAGAAGGCGTATAGCAAGTCCGCTTCCAGCCAGGTCTGAACGAGAGAGTCCATCCCCAGGGATCACTGATCTCTTCTGCGACTGAAGAATCAGAGAACCTTCGTATTGTGAGATGTGGCCAGCAAGTCGATGGACAGGAGGTCCCAGTGATCTACCACCAGCTGAAAAGCTTTGGTTGACAACGCCCATTCTCCTGGATCCAGACTCTCCCTGCTTAGAAAGTCTGCTCTGTTGCTGTCTTTTCCTGTGATGTGAGGGGCCAAGATCATATATAGATGTGTTTTTGCCCATTCCATAAGGAGATCTATCTCCATTGACACTTGTAGGCTCTAGGTTCCCCCCTGGCTGTTGATGTAGGCTATCGTTGTTGTGACGTCCGACATTACATGGACCGCTTGCCCCTGGAGTATGTGGCTGAATTGTAGATGCGCCAATCTGACTGCCCGGGCTTCCAGGCAGTTTATGTTTCAGAGTGCCTCTTCCTCAGCCCAACATCCCTGGGCCATCCATTCCCGACAGCGAGCTCCCAGCCCTGAGGCTCGCGTCTGTAATGAGGACCAGCCAGTTTGCCTTGGGACAGCGGTTTACAACATGACAGCAAGGAACATTGAAGTGGTCGCATGTGTACTCTTGCCCACAGTACTACCTCCAGGGTTGATGCCATCAAACAGAGGTTCTGAAGATAGTTCCACACCATCAGGCATATTGTGTTCGTCAACAGACGCACTTGGGACATCAACTTCCTTATCTGTGTGGACAGGAGAAAGACCTTGCCCTGCTTGGTGTCAAACCGGACTGCCAGATATTCCAAGGACAGGGAGGGTTTGAGACTGCTTTTGTCCATGTTTATGACCCAACTGAGTTTCTGAAGCAGGGAGGTCACCCTGCTGGTCACCCAGAGATTTTTTTCCACTGACTTTGCCTGGATCATCCAGTCGTCCAAGAACGGGTGCACCAGGATTCCCTCTTTTCTCAGTGCAGCCATTACAAACACCATAATCTTGGAAAATGTTCTGGGGGCAGTGGCCAGGCCAAAGGGCAGTGCCCTGAACTGATAATGAAGGCCCAATACCACAAAGCATAGGAAATATTGATGTTCTTGCCAGATTGGAATATGAAGGTAGGCCTCAGAAAGGTCCAGGGAGGTTAAGAACTCCCCCCAGTTGTACGGCCATTATCACAGAGTGCAGACTTTCCTTGTGGAAATTAATTACTCGTAGATGTCTGTTGACATTCTTGAGGTCCAGAATGGGACGAAAGGAACCCTTCTTCTTGGGTACAATAAAATAGATGGAATAACACCCCATATTTTCCTGGTGCACAGGTACTGGAATTATAGCCCTCAATCTGAGGAGCCTTACCAAGGTAGACTCCACTGCCTGCTTCTTGTGCTGGGAGAGGCAAGGAGACATTTTGAACATGTCCCAAGGAGTGCTATGAAATTCCAGCATATATCCCTTCTCGTATGACATCCCATACCCATACCCACCGCTGGTAGAAGAGGGGACAGTCGTTCCGAGGGTGGGTCGGCAAAACCTCATTGGGGGGTTCAGGACAAACCTGAGCCTGAACCTGTCCCTCTCTTGGGCTGACGACTCCGAAAGGACTGAGACCGCCCTAAAAGGACAGAGACTTCTGAAATGTTGAGTTACTCTAGGGCCAAAAGCATTGGGAGCCCCTGGATTGACCCCTCATGGGCAAGGGGCACTGTAATTGCCTTCTCTTATCTTCTGGTAGCCTGGACACTGGAGATTCACCCCATTTACTGGCCAGCTTTTCCAATTCACTTCCAAAGAGGAGTAATCCCTTACAGGGCATCTTTGTAAAGTTGCCTTAGAGGTTGCGTCTGCTGACCAATTTTGCAGTCACTACCACTGAGGTCACTCCTCTGGCTGAGGTACAGACTAGGTTTGAGCCCATGTCAGCTAAAAAGGCAGTGACGGGTTCCATAACTTCTCTGGAATTCGCCCCCGAGTCATCCATCTCCCGAGAGTGGAGAAGGCACGAACGAGCTGCTAGTACACAACAAGAAGCAATCTGTAAGGTCATTGTTACTGCGTCAAAGGCTTAAGGATGGACTCCATCCACCTATCGCGCGCATCCATCAAGGCCACTCCTCCCTCCACTGGGATAGTTGGTCGCTTCAAAACAGTGCAGACCAGCGCATCCACTTTAGGGAAATGTAGATGTTCTCTTGTCGCTGGATCCAGTGGGTATAGAGTGTCTAGTGCTCATCCACCTTTAAAACTCATTTCAGGAGTGTCCCATTCCAGGTCAATCAACTCCTGGATGGCTTCCAGCACTGGAAAATAGCAAGAGGCTTTCCATAGAGAAACCAGATAGGGATTCTTCTTTGGTGCAGTCATAGAGTCTGCCCCAGGAACTCCCAGCATCTGAGAAACCGAGGCCGGCAATTCTCCTCTATGGAAAAAACACAACAGTCCGATATGGTTCTAAATCTAGTGGGATTTCCCCATCTTCCAAGGAATCTGGATCCCTTCCATGGGGTCTGGGTCCCTGCCAGGGATACCCTTGGTGAGGCCAGGCATGTCTCGAGGCCTGCTGATAGGGCTGGGAGAGGGAGGCCTTACCGGCTGGGGCTCTATCCGGACAGGGGCAAGTGAAGCAGACTGCACCTGCACAAAGGCTTGAAGGCCTTGAAAAATTCCACCCAAGAAAAGGCAGCTGGGTCCATGCCTAGCCCAGGAAGTACTGAGGTAGGTGCCGTTGGATTTCCCTCTCCTATGGAAGACAGAGCCCTGGGATTACTCAGATCCGGGGTAACTTCCGGTTAAGGTTGTGGCCGATCCATCCTCTAATTGGGAGGAGCCAGGCTTAGTAAAGTCTGGGGAGGCCAATTCTCCCTGGGCCTCCTCACAGTGCTGACATAAGTAAGAATCCAGGTCAGACTACGTAGCCCTAATATGACAAGCAGTGCAGAGAGAATAGCGCTTATGCTTCTTAGCTGCCAGAGCTATTAGGGACGGTAGCTGCGTGTTCAGCCGGCCCGCGCTTAAAAAATTTGTGCACACATACAGCCCGTGCGCCCAGCTTTACCTAAACTTTGCGTTGTGCGCGACGTTATGCGCACAGCTCGTGCACAGAGCCGGCACACACCACGCGTACCGATGCTCTATGGTGGGCAATGGAAGACGCATAAAAAACATGCAAGATGGCACCGCCATGGCCTACCACGTGGTATGCCTAAAGCGGAGCCTAGCCCACCGGTGGCCACTCCACCCGCTCGGAAGCCCGCTTCCCTTTACCCCAATGGGATCAGGAACAACATCAGTACGACACTTTGAGCAGGGAGACCGGAGGAAATCTTACCGAAACCCCTCCAACATCTCTGAATTGGGAGAAATCCTCTCTATTTTTTTTTTTTTAAACTTACCTGGGCTCAGTGCTTATTGGCTGAGTACAGAGACGGTCTCAGCTGTGGGGGAAGTGGGATTTGGCCATCACCACCATGCTCTGCTTCCTGTACCCGCTGCCTTTCAGCTGCTTCAGTAACAAAGTCCATGCCGGGAACGGGTTACCAGTCCAAGGCATACCTCTGTGGGATCTCAAAAATCACCTCAGGAATTCTCAGCTGGGGGAGGGACCTTTAGGTATCACTGTAGGGGAGCAGGACTCAAATCTTTCTCCAATTTAAAAGTAGAATTTCTTCTTCTAAAGGGTACAGTGATCCCAGTAGGGGAAAGCATGTCCACATCTGCTAGGAGACAGAGATACTGAAGGGCTGAGGTCTCTGCAGGGGTGTATTTAGGGTGATGTCAGCTTTGAAACCTGACTGTCTCCATCCGGTAGCAGGAGAGCATATAACCCATTGGTCCTGAGTCGATCTGGCTACACGCTAGGAAACCCAAATTATAGGTACACCATGCAAGGATCCACATTAGGAGTTACCATTCAGGAAAAGGATCTACTTTAAAAACTTCTGCTCAATGTGCTGCAGCAGCCAAAAAAAATATAAAGGTCTAAGGATTAGTAAGAAAGAAATGAGAGAATAAAACAGAAAATATCATAATGCCTCTGTATCGCTCCATAGTGTGACTTCATCTTGAGTATTGTTTGCAGTTCTGACCACCACATCTCAAAAAAAAATATCACAGAATTAGAAAAGGTACAGAGAAGGGTGACCAAAATGATAAAGGGGATGGAATGATTTCCCTATGAGAAAAGGCTAGAAGTTAGGACTCTTCAGCTTAGAGAAGAGACAGCTGAGGGGAAATATGATAGAGGTTTATAAAATAATGAGTGGAATGAGACAAGTAAACATTAATCAGTTGTTTACTCTTTCAAAAATACAAAGACTAGGCGACACACAATGAAGTTACTAAGTAATACATTTAAAACTAATAAGAGAAAATATTTTTTTTTACTCAATACATAATTAAGCTCTGGAATTCATTGCCAGGGGATGTGGTAAAAGCTACTAGTGTAGATTCATTTAAAAATGTTTTGGATAAATTCCTGGAGAAGTCCATAAACCATTAAGGTAGAGTTGCAGATATCCACTGCTTATTCATGGGAGAAGCAGCTTGGAATCTGTCTGCCCCTTGGGATCCTGCCAGGTACTTATGATCTGGATTGGCCACTGCTAGAAATAGGATACTGGGTTTGATGGACCCGATCCAGTATGGCAAGTCTTACATTCTTATAACTCCTTGTTTAGCTTTATAAAGTAATTTATTTTTCTAAAAAATAAAGTACTATGCTGTGCAGATGACAGTTCCCCTCACCCCTTTTTTTTTCTGAATAAAAAAAGTCACTTTTTCCAAGGCACATTACAAAGGACTGAACCATATGGTTTTAATGGCTCATGAAAGCCAAGTTTCAATTGTTCCTGCTTTGGAATTAGTAAAGACAGAAGAGGAAAAAGCAAGTTGGCTTACCATAAAAGTATTTGCTATACATAGCAGGATGAACGTATTCTGGCAGCACTGATTAGGCTCATCTCTAGTAAAGCTTTTGGCTCTGCTAAACATGTGTAGGAATTCCTGCATAGGCTTGCCTCATGAGCCTCCTCAGTTAAAATCAGACCTAATCCTAGCTAGGTAGTTGACTCTACAGGGAGGTAGATGGGTATTTAGCATGGCTAATTCATCTTGTTATCTACAGAAAACACTATTTATGATAAGGAAACTTGCTTTTTCTGTCAATAAGCAGGCATAATCAGTCATGACAGAGTCCCAAGCTAAGGGTTGCAGCAGATCGATTACTGAGTAAACAATCTGGTCTCCACCATGGCCAGTAGACTACTGTGAGAAAAGGTTACACAAAATTGCCCATCTGTGAAGGACATCGCCTTACCACAAAAGCAGCTCTTAAAGCTGTCCCACTTTTTCTTCTGGCAAAATTTATGCAATAAATATATATATTTATTTATTTTATACTAGCACTGAAAAGTACTATTTATTTATTTATTTAGAAACTTTTATATACCGGTATTAGTGGGGACATCATACCGGTTCACATAATAACTGAAAGCTTGGAAAATACATTTCAACAAGGAGAATGTAACTGGGCGGGGGGTAAACCAATAGGCAGTAGGAAGCACTATTGTGAGTGCTGCAGGGGCAGCGAGGCAACTGAAAAAATAAATTAAAGAGAAATAAGAAAAAAGTTGAAGAATTTTGAGAAAAATGACATGTACATGTCCATGATGTGTTCAGATAAAAAGTGACTTGATGAGGCTCAAGGCAATGCCTACATGGGAATTCCCACACATGCTCAGTAGAGCTAAAAGCCCTACTAGCTAGGAGAGACATTCATTCGGTACCACCAGATGATGTCATCCACATGTTATGGCTAATTCAGCCTGCTTATTGATGGAAAATCCCTGGACAAGGTCTTCAAGCATTACTATCACAGGCAGAGGAGATATCAGTTCTTATTCCATGCCTTTAAGGGGGTCCCTGGACAAGCTACTGATGGAGCTCAAAATGTGGAAAATGCAAGAAAGAAAAAACTGCCACAAATACTACATTCTCTCCATCAAACAAATCTTAAAATCTAGTATGAAAATCTTTCATCAGAATTAACTCTTTCTGATTTAGACCAACATGTGTACATTCAGATTCTTAACAGATTAAAAGCAAAATTGCAATTACCTTAGCCCTGCTTAGCAGTTCTGCAATTAATTTAATGGACTCCAGGTTCCTCTGAGCCCAATAAAAGCTTTCTCTCTTCAAATTTAATCTTTTCTTCCAACCTTTTCTGTTCTTCTGCTTGTAATTTTTCAAGTCTCCTCTGGTTTCGCCGAGCTTCACGTTCCTTCTGCTTCTGCTCTTTCCTGCGTAATTTCTGTTCTCTTTTCCTTTGTTTTTCCAGTTCTGCTAACTCTTTTTGTTTCCTAGCACACAAATTTAGATTTTGTGCATGGTTAACAAAAAAACTAACAAAATCTAAGATCAAGATATCTGAATACAAAATAATGGGAATTTTCTGATCAAAATCAGCAATTACATTACACAAGAAACTGAACATGAGGTTTACAATAGAAAATTATTTACTAAGGGTGAAACACATGACCAATTGACATTGTTAACACTGGAAAATATGTTTTTTATGTAATTTGACATCTTGTTTGACATACTAAATCTTAAATGCCTCAAGAAAAATTGTTAAAATAAAACATGAGAAATGAATACTTACTGATAATTTCCTTTTCTTTAGGATAGACGGATTAATCCAGAACCAGAGGGTTATGCACCTCTACAAGGAGATGGAAGACGGAGCAAAGCTGAAATCACAGCATATATACACCCCGGAGAAAGTTCTTTTTCACTCAATGCACAATTAAACTCTGGAATTTGTTGCCAGGGGATGTGGTTAGTGCAGCTGGGTTTAAAAAAGGTTTGGATAAGTTCTTGGAGGAGAAGTCCATTAACTGCTATTAATCAGTTGACTTAGGGAATAGCCTCTGCTATTACTGGCATCAGTAGCATGGTATCTGCTTAGTGTTTGGGTAATTGCCAGGTTCTTGTGGCCTGGTTTGGCCTCTGTTGGAAACCGGATGCTGGGCTTGATGGACCCTTGGTCTGACCCAGTATGGCATGTTCTTATGTTCTCCAAATAAGCAAGCTGAACCTCAATTTTCTCTTCAATCAGTTGCACAAGATTCTCCACCAGATACGCCACCTTCCAGTTCAACAGGCATTTGTTCTGACCCATTGGAGGAACCCCCTAATCATTCCTCGCCTCCAGAAGATCTCACCTATTCCAGGTTCGTTGAAAAACTAGGATCAGGTGCTGGGGGTGGACATCCAAAAGCTGCCGGACACTCGAGAGGAGGAATTTGGGATCCTCAAGATCTTGGAAGTGCCAGCTGAACCTTCGGCTCTACTTTCTCACAAGGTTCGACAAAATGCTGTTGAAAATGTGGGAATCACTGCATTCCAATCTTCCTGTTTCCAGGAAATTAGACCTAATATTCAGATTACAGAAGTCTGCAACCTATGGGATTGTCCCACATGCTTCTGAGGTTGTAGAATCTGCAATAACGTGTGCTAAAAATCCAATTTATACAGGTAGACTCTTCCATTAAGGGAGCATAAACTTCTGGATGATGTGGTGAAAAAGATCTTTCAGAGTGAAACATTGACATCCAGAATACAACAGCATCAATTTTATATGGTTCAATATTTATATGAATGCCTTCAATCTCTAAAAAACCATTCCTGTATTCCGAGACTGGTCAGCCAATAACCCCTCAACCTTTTTTCGACATGGAAGAGGGACTGAGACACCTGCTGAGAACGATTTATGAATCTTTCGAGACCTCCTCCCGGACTTCTGTTATGACAATTGCAGCCAGGCGGTTAGTATGGCTCCATTCTAGCTCTATTTGAGAAGACGTCCATGATAAGCTAGCAAACTTATCCCACTTGGAAGAAAACCTCTTTGGCGACCGGCTGAACATAAGAAAATGCCATACTGTGTCAGACCAAGGGTCCATCAAGCCCAGCATCCTGTTTCCAACAGTGGCCAATCCAGGCCATAAGAACCTGGCAAGTACCCAAAAACTAAGTCTATTCCATGTTACCATTGCTAATGGCAGTGGCTATTCTCTAAGTGAACTTAATAGCAGGTAATGGACTTCTCCTCCAAGAACTTCTCCAATCCTTTTTTAAACACCGCTATACTAACTGCACTAACCACATCCTCTGGCAACAAATTCCAGAGTTTAATTGTGCGTTGAGTAAAAAAGAGCTTTCTCCGATTAGTTTTAAATGTGCCCCCTGCTAACTCCATGGAGTGCCCCCTAGTCTTTCTACTATCCGAAAGAGTAAATAACCGATCCACATCTACCCATTCTAGACCTCTCATAATTTTAAACATCTCTATCATATCCCCCCTCAGCCGTCTCTTCTCCAAGCTGAAAAGTCCTAACCTCTTTAGTCTTTCCTCATAGGGGAGCTGTTCCATTCCCCTTATCATTTTGGTAGCCCTTCTCTGTACCTTCTCCATCGCAATTATATCTTTTTTGAGATGTGGCGACCAGAATTGTACACAGTATTCAAGGTGCGGTCTTCACCATGGAGCGATACAGAGGCATTATGACATCTTCCGTTTTATTCACCATTCCTTTTCTAATAATTCCCAACATTCTGTTTGCTTTTTGACTGCCGCAGAACACTGAACCGACAATTTCAATGTGTTATCCACTATGACGCTTAGATCTCTTTCTTGGGTTGTAGCACCTAATATGGAACCCAAAATTGTGCAATTATAGCATGGGTTATTTTTCCCTATATGCATCACCTTGCACTTATCCACATTAAATTTCATCTGCCATTTGGATGCCCAATTTTCCAGTCTCACAAGGTCTTCCTGCAATTTATCACAATCTGCTTGTGATTTAACTACTCTGAACAATTTTGTATCATCTGCAAATTTGATTACCTCACTCGTATTTCTTTCCAGATCATTTATAAATATATTGAAAAGTAAGGGACCCAATACAGATCCCTGAGGCACTCCACTCCACTCTCCACTGAGAAAATTGTCCATTTAATCATACCGCCTGTTTCCTGTCTTTTAGCCAGTTTGCAATCCACGAAAGGACATCGCCGCCTATCCAATGACGTTTTACTTTTCCTAGAAGCCTCTCATGAGGAGCTTTGTCAAATGCCTTCTGAAAATCCAAGTATACTACATCTACCGGTTCACTTTATCCACGTGTTTATTAACTCCTTCAAAAAAGTGAAGCAGATTTGTGAGGCAAGATTTGCCCTGGGTAAAGCCATGCTGACTTTGTTCCATTAAACCATGTCTTTCTATATGTTCTGTGATTTTGATGTTTAGAACACTTTCCAATATTTTTCCTGGCACTGAAGTCAGGCTAACCGGTCTGTAGTTTCCCGGATCGCCCCTGGAGCCCTTTTTAAATATTGGGCTTACATTTGCTATCCTCCAGTCTTCAGGTACAATGGATGATTTTAATGATAGGTTACAAATTTTTACTAATAGGTCTGAAATTTCATTTTTTAGTTCCTTCAGAACTCTGGGGTGTATACCATCCGGTCCAGGTGATTTACTACTCTTCAGTTTGTCAATCCGGCCTACAACATCTTCTAGGTTCACCGTGATTTGATTCAGTCCATCTGAATCATTACCCATGAAAACCTTCTCCATTACGGGTACCTCCCCAACATCCTCTTCAGTAAACACCGAAGCAAAGAATCATTTAATCTTTCCACGACGGCCTTATCTTCTCTAAGTGCCCCTTTAACACCGCGATCATCTAACGGTCCAACTGACTCCCTTACAGGCTTTCTGCTTCGGATAGATTTTAAAAAGTTTTTACTGTGAGTTTTTGCCTCTACAGCCAACTTCTTTTCAAATTCTCTCTTAACCTGTCTTATCAATGTCTTACATTTAACTTGCCAACGTTTATGCTTTATCCTATTTTCTTCTGTTGGATCCTTCTTCCAGTTTTGAATGAAGATCTTTTGGCTAAAATAGCTTCTTTCACCTCCCCTTTTAACCATGCCAGTAATCGTTTTGCCTTCTTTCCACCTTTCTTAATGTGTGGAATACATCTAGACTGTGCTTCTAGAATGGTATTTAACAATGATCATGCCTCTTGGACATTTTTTTACTTTTGTAGCTGCTCCTTTCAGTTTTTTTCTAACAATTTTTCTCATTTTATCAAAGTTTCCCTTTTGAAAGTTTAGCACAAGAGCCTTGGATTTGCACACTGTTCCTCTTCCAGTCATTAAATCAAATTTGATCATATTATGATCACTATTGCCAAGCGGCCCCACAACCATTACCTCTCTCACCAAGTCCTGTGCTCCATTGAGAATTATATCTAAAATTGCTCCCTCTCTCCTCTGTTCCTGAACCAATTGCTCCATAAAGCTATCATTTATTCCATCCAGGAACGTTATCTCTCTAGCGTGTCCAGATGATACATTTACCCAGTCAATATTGGGGTAATTGAAATCTGAAAATACAATGAAGCAAAACCTTGCACATCCGCAAGTACTCAGACAAAAGCGTGCAGGACAACTCTCTTCCACTCAAAATTTCAAACAATTCAGTTTATTTTGATAGAACTTGTTCAATTGTGGCAACTCCAAAAATAGCAACAATGTCTTAAAGTCCCCCGACACGGTCCCGTGTTTCGCGGTTGCTGCATCGGGAGGGACCAGGTAACATTTCAATCTTTACAAAGATTGAAAATGATTATTTGTAAAGATTGAAAATGTTACCTGGTCCCTCCCGATGCAGCAACCGCAAAACACGGGACCGTGTCGGGGACTTTAAGACATTGTTGCTATTTTTGGAGTTGCCACAATTGAACAAGTTCTATCAAAATAAACTGAATTGTTTGAAATTTTGAGTGGAAGAGAGTTGTGTCATGCACGCTTTTGTCTGGGTAATTGAAATCTCCCATTATTACTGCACTACCAATTTGGTTAGCTTCCCTAATTTCTCTTAGCATTTCACTGTCTGTCTCACCATCTTGACCAGGTGGACGGTAGAATACCCCTACCCCTATCACTATAGTCTTCCCCAACACACAAGGGATTTCTACCCATAAAGATTCCATAAAGATTGTTGATTATTGTTTATTTATTATTTGTAATAATAATGTTAATTTTAATCCTAAATCGCCTTCAGCTCTATAAGTTCTCAGCATTAGCTGTTATTTCTCATGATGTTAGACCTGTTATTTGTACCCTCTTGTTTGATAATGTTCGATTGTTCGATGTAACTTCTAACTTTGGTTCTATGTAAACCGACGTGATATGTACCAGTACATGAACATCGGTATATAAAAGCTTTTAAATAAATAAAATAAATAAATAAATAAAGATTCAACTTTGTATTTAGTCTCATGCAGGATGTTTATCCTGTTGGACTCTATGCCATCCCAGACATAAAGCGCCACACCTCCTCCCGAGTGCTCCTCTCTGTCATTGCGATATAATTTGTACCCCGGTATAGCACTGTCCCATTGGTTATCCTCTTTCCACCATGTCTCTGAGATGCCAATTAAGTCTATGTCATCATTCACTGCTATACATTCTAATTTTCCCATCTTACTTCTTAGACTTCTGGCATTAGCATACAAACATTTTAAAGTTTGTTTTTTGTTTGTATTTTCATTCTGCTTTTTAATTGATAGGGATAAGTTAGAATTTTTTAGCTCAGGTGAGTTTTTAGTTACAGGCACTTGGACTATTTTTCTAATTATTGGAACCTCACTGTTGGGATGCCCCAATTCTAATGCATCATTAGTATCCTTTGAAGATACCTCTCTCCGAACCATGCGCTGCTGAGCGACTGTCTGCTTTCCCCTTTGTTCTAGTTTAAAAGCTGCTCTAACTCCTTTTTAAAGGTTAGCGCCAGCAGTCTGGTTCCACCCTGGTTAAGGTGGAGTCCATCCCTTCGGAAGAGACGTCCCCTTCCCCAAATGTTCCCCAGTTCCTAACAAAACTGAATCCCTCTTCCTTGCACCATAGTCTCATTCACGCATTGAGACTCCGGAGCTCTGCCTGCCTCTGGTGACCTGCGCATGGAACAGGGAGCATTTCAGAGAATGCTACCCTGGAAGTTCTGGATTTAAGCTTTCTTCTTAAGAGCCTAAATTTGGCTTCCAGAACCTCCCTCCCACATTTTCCTATGTCATTGGAGCCCACATGTACCACGACAGCCGGCTCCTCCCCAGCACTGTCTAAAATCCTATCTAGGTGACGCGTGAGGTCCTCCACCTTCGCACCAGGTAGGCATGTTACCAGGCGATCCTCACGCCCACCAGCCACCCAGCTATCTACAAACAGTCTAACTTCAGTTAGTCAGCCAGAGCGAATCACTGCTCTCTTGATTAACAAATGTTGGTCTCTATTCAAACCCAATCACACTACCTCAACACCTTTCCAAGGTGAGTAACTGAGCTGAACTATTCAACTTTTTTATTTAGGTATACACTGCTCCTAGCTTATTTCTAGCTTCTGGCTACTTTTTTTTTTTTTGGGGGGGGGGAGGATTTTTTTTGTTTTTTTTTCAATACAAACACTTACTTTGTATTAAATACAAACACTCAGTTCTTTAAAAGTCTGCAGAACACTCAGTTCTGCAGACTTTTAAAAATAAACACACTACCTACTGCTTACTAGCTACCTTATTGACTGACTATTTAAAAATACAAACAGTCTAACTTGTTTATTCACTGCCTTTCTGATTATTAAAGGCACAAACACACAAACACACTAACTAATATTCCCAGATAGTTAACTTTGCCCCAATACTTTTAAAAAAGACAATGTCCCAAGCAAAACTTACTGATTCCTTTCAGCCACCAGCAAGGTGATCCTCTCCTCTCAGTGTTCCCACTGGAATGTGGGTTACTGAGCTCTTCCCTTCTAATTTACAATGTGCTTCTAAGGTAAATTAGTACAAAACAGTTCCTTTAGAGATTTACACTTCAGTTAGTTTTCCTGAGTGACTCACTGCTCTCTTGATTAACAAATGTTGGTCCCTATTCAAACCCAATCACACTACCTCAACACCTTTCCAAGGTGAGTAACTGAGCTGAACTATTCAACTTTTTACTTAGGTATACACTGCTCCTAGCTTATTTCTAGCTTCTAGCTACTTTTTTTTTTTGGGGGGGGGGGGTTTGTGTTTTTTTTTGTTTTTTAAATACAAACACTCAGTTCCAGATTAAAGAGGAAAACGTTGCAGTTCAATCCCTGTCATCAATGCTAGACTCTCAATCCATATCTAGAAGGTTTTACCATCCTTATTGTGATTCCTCTTACTATCAGAGAAGGCCCTTCAGGCCATTTCAGCCCTTCAGACCACAGCCTTATCAACAGTTCCAGCAACCTCATACGCAGCCTTAATCATCTCAGAGGAGACCACATCAAAGAGACAGGAAATAGCAAAAGCCCTCAAGCACCAACCCAAAAACCCTCTCAGTCTGAGGATAGCACAGCCACTTGCCAGTGGGAGCCAGAATATCTCATTTTGCCTTCAGATCAGTGGGTCCTGAAGAGAGTGAACGAGAATATCGCCTAGATTTTACTATTCCACCATCCCTGTCCCACCTTACCAAACAGTTGAAGGGTGTATCTCAACTGTCTCTGTTACAACAGGAAGTTCAAGCTTTACTCTGCCAGCAAGCCATCCGGCCGGTTCCAATCAGCAACTCAACATTGGTTATTACTCCCTGTATTTCCTTAATCCGAAATGATAGGAAGGTCTTCGCCCCAGTCTGGACCTACGCTCCCTAAAACACACACACACATTCGGACAGAAAAGTTCAAGATGACTTCCATAAAACTAGTTCTGCCGTTCATTCAACAGAATGATGTGCTCTCTGGATCTAAAGGATGCTTACACGCATATTCCGATACACCTCGCCTGTTGGCGATATCTCTGTTTCTGGGTGGCTTCGACTCACTACCAGTTCAGGGTCCTCTCCTTTGGCCTTTCCTCAGCTCCAAGGATTTTCACCAAATATTTGGTTGTGGCAGTTGCTCACGTACAACAGGGAATCCAGATTCTTTCCTATCTAGATAATTGGTTAATATTCTCCCCAGACAAAACTTCAGTGAAGAGGCACCTGGAGACAACCATCACCTGCCTCGAGTCTCTAGGATTCCTCAACTATGAGAAATCTGTACTCAAACCAACAGATTCTGCAATTCACAGGAGCACAAATAGACTCCATTCATTCTTGGGTCTTCCTCCCACCAGACAGAATTGAAAGAATTCAGACTCTTTGTACACAATTGCTTCGCAACTCACAGTGCACCAGTTGCTCGTACTCTTGGAAGACCTAGCATTGACCATTCATGTAGTCTCACATTCCCACCTCCAATGGGGTCTGAATTCTCAATGGTCCCAATAACTCCAACCTATGACAAAGAGGATAACCCTATCAGACTCCATGTGCAGGGACATTCACTGGTGGCTCAGCCTGGAGTGCTGACAGTGGGATCCCCCCTCCAGGAACTGACACACATTCTCATTCTCACTACAGATGCCTCCACATTCAGGGTTGGTGGGGGGGCCATCTTTTACACTACAAAACGCAAGATTTATGGTCTTCGACTGAGCAGTCCTACCAAATCAATCTCCTGGAATTAAGAGGCTTGAGATATGCTCTCAGGACTTTCGTTCATCTATTGAAGGGCCACACTATAATGATTCACACAGACAATCAGGTGGCCATGTTCTATGTGAACAAACAAGGTGGATTGGGTTCCTGGCTCCTTTGCCAGAGGCAGTATGAATCTGGGAATGGGCTGTGGAAAACTCAGCATCTCTTCAGGTAACGTATTTGCCAGAGATTGCAACACCTTGGCGGATCATCTAAGCAGAGGGTTTCACCTCACGAGTGGTCTCTCAATCAATCAACAGCCAACAATATCTTCCATTAATGGGATCGGCCATGCTTGGATCTTTTCGCCACTGAGCACAACCAGAAGGTGAGGGACTTTTGTTCGATCTGCCCCAGCAGTCTTAAGTCACAAGACGCCTTTCTTCTATTTTAATCAACTAGCCTACTCTATGCTTTTCCTCCGATTCCTCTGATCTCCATGACAGTTCAAAAATTCCTTCGGGACAAAGCACGAATGATTCACATAGCCCCAGCGTGGCTGAGACAGCATTGGTTTGTGTATTGAAACAGTACTCAGAGGACCAGTCCATATCCCTGGGTCATGAACCAGATCTCCTAACACAAGAGGGGGTCCTCTCTCCTTCAACCTCTTCACGCTTCCCTCAACCAAATAGTCTGGGTGTTGAATGCGAGACTCTGCAGAAGTTAACTCTCTTGCCAAGCATTCAACAAATCATTGTGGCAGCAAGGAAACCTTCCATTAAGAGAAATTATTCCTTCAAATGGCGAAGGTATACCAAGTGGTGTCAAGATATCAGTTTTTGCCCCTTTTCCTCGTCGCCAAAGGAGGTTCTTAATTACCTTCTTCATCTCTCAGAATTGGGCTGACCACATCCTCAATCAGAGTCCACTTAAGTGCAAAAGCCACTTATCACGGGACGCGAAATGAGAAGCTGTTTAGCATCCACAGCGGAGCCATTCCGGGGGTGAGGCCTTGGTCCCGGTCCTGACGGGACCCCGCTGACCTCCATACTGCTGATGTCAAGGGGAGGGGCCGGAAGGAAACCTTCAAAACCGGCCCTCCCGTGGCGCACAGCTGCCGCTAGCTCACTGCCTAAGCCGGGCGCGGCTTTGCCTGAATTTTTGCCTGAACTCTGAATTGAATTACCTGGAAGAAACTCCCTCAGGTAGGATATATTTTCTTGAACTTGTTAATCCCTGAGTAGCCTCCTTTAGAGAAGCAAATATCGGTGCAACAAAGCCACTTCATGTCTCTCTTTCAGCACAGTTTTGTTGAATTGCCTAACTTTATTTCCTAAATTTATAATGCCGCACACTAAAAGGAAGTTAAAGCCTTCCTCTAGTATTCCAGCACTGGAACTGGGTCAGAGGAGCGCCTCAGAGTGGTATGGAATCCCTCCCTCATAACCCCCATAGAAGAGACTGCTGTAAGTGCGGACCAGGAGCATGGCCCTGCCTTCATGGTCGAAGAAACATCTTTGAGTCCGGGGGCACTGGTAACACCTCCACCACCTGGTAAAGTTGGGGTTTCACCCATAGAAAAACCAGGTATTTCCCGGGAAGCTGTGAGTAGTGTGGATTCCTTGGAAGGAGGTCAGAAAGAGATAAAAAGAGATAGCTGATGAGACTGTTTTTCAGCAACTACCTGAAATACCTAAATTGGGAGGTACTGGAAGTCTAGTCTCGACCCCCAAGGAACCAACCATGTCAAGGATAGAGAAAAATGGTTTGAATAAATAGCAAGACGGTGAGATAACATCTAAACCAATGGCCACCAGAACTGGGATAATGAAACCAGCAAACATCACTTTGGAAATATTATGGAATTATATGGCTAAGCTAGATACATTTTTTTTTTAATTTTATTTAGATTTATATTCCACTTTTTGCACTTTTTTCAGAACTTCAAAGTGGATTTCATTCAGGAACTGTATATATTGTGAACTTAACAGAAGCAGTGGTAGAAGTAAACAATTCATTAAAAAAGAATTCTGAAATTGTAGAAAATCATCAAGGGAAATTTTCAGACATGGATATGCGTATCACACAGGTTGAAAAATTAGAGTCATCAAATAAAAATAGAAGAGGAGTTTCATAAGAGATTTGAAAATTTAGAAAATTCTATGCGGGCACTGAATTTAAGAATCATAAATTTCCCAATAATTAAGTATTTGAATCCTGTAGAACTTTTTTAAAGTTATATACTACAGGTATTAAAAATACCAGAGCAATGCCTCCCAGTAATAGTGAAAGCTTTTTACATTGGGTACAAGAAAAAGGAACAAAATCAGTTCTTATTGGGAAATAAAGAGGAAACAGAACAAAAATTTCCTGTAGAATCTTCAATTAACATCTCAGATTTCCTGCAGAAGTCACAAGAAGATATGGATGTAAAAAACAGAGAAACATTACTGGTCCATTTTGCTTTTATTACTAACTAGCGGTGGCCTGCCACGTGTTGCGGTGGCAGAGTCAGGTTCTTTTCCCCCCCCCCCCCTTGCTCATATACCTCAGTCACACATCGTCCTCCCCCTTGGTCACTCACCCCCCCTTTCCTCCCCTGTCCCCACTCCAACTCTCTCCCCTCACACTCACCCCTCCCCCTTTGGTCACTAACCCCCCTTCACTCCCTGTCCCCACTCCAACTCTCATCCCTCACACTCACCTCTCCCCTCTGTGTCTCTCCCTGACACTCACCGCCCCCTTCATTCTCCCTCCCCTCACTGTCACCTCTCCCTGCTACTCCCTACACTTTCGTCAGTGACACCACACCCTCTCTCAGTCTCCTTCCCTGACTCTGATCCCCTCCCGCTTGTAATGCCCTCCCAGCTGATCCCCCCCATCCCTCTCCCTCTTGTGCGGTTCTGTGCGGCCCGCTCCCGAAGACTCGAGGTCAGCGAGGATCCCTCCCTGTCGTGCACGTGAGCCATACCAGATCGCCGCCGCAGCTCCTCCCAGGTGTCGAAGTTCGGCCGGCCGACACCACCAAGCCCGATATCGCCGCCGGTCCGCCGCTGCTGCTCCTCTCAGCGCCATGTTGGTCCCGCTGTGTCTGACGTGCGCTCCCGCCCGCGCATGCGCAGTACAGCAGCTTCATTTCCCAAGGTAGATAGCGTGTGTTGCATGTCTGTCCAACAGATGTCGCTGTTTTCCCCACACACATGTAAAAACATGTTTTTATCTGTAACCGTGTGACATCTATGTAATCTAGATAGAGAAAAACCTTGCCGAAAGTGAAAGCAAGGTTGTGTCCAAATTTGAAAGCAATTGGTGCAGTAGTTTCTGAGATTATTGATTACGTACAAACTAATTTTACATTTTTATTTATATAGATAGAGAGAATGTCTTAAAGTCTTTTTTTCTTAATAGGCCGAGTATGTTCTATGGGTATAGAGTCTGGGTTTACCCACATCTAGCCAGGAGCACTCAGCTTCGTAGAAAAATGTTTGGCTTTAAAGAAAGAGGTGATTGATAAGGGTGGTTATTTTCTACTGAAATACCCATGTAGATGTGCTGTTAAATTTGAGGGGAAAAATTATTTAACAACAGACCCAGAACATCTTAAGAATCTTCTCGGGGATGTAAATCCGGTTATTTAAGTAGTGGGAGTTTAAGTTGCACTTTCTCCTACAGTAACAGTTGTTATTGGTATATGTTGTATTGTTTAATTGCTCATGATACAATGTTTCTCTAAATTTTTGCCTTATATATGGAGCTGGATTTAATGGATTTCCTTACTAGGTGATATACTTAGTCAAATTTACTAATATCAATGTATGTATTTATATACGAAAGCTCTGTCATTGCTAAAGGCAGGAGAATTCTTAATTGTTTAAAATTCAATAAATAAGCGGCTTTTTTAAAAAAAAATTTATCACGACAGAGACTCTTCAGTGGCGTCCCACCCATTAGTGTCTCCATTGATCAAAGGTCGCCTTAATCTTCATCCTCCCATCAGGAAACCACCGGTACCTTTTGATTTAAATGTAGTCCTCTCTAGTCTCATGAAGGATTCTCTTCAAACCCTTACAATCCACTGACCAAAATGTCTTACTTGGAAGGTGGTATTCCTCGTGACTATCACCTCAGCTGGACAAGTCAGTTCACTCCAAGCCTTGCAGTTTTATCATGACAAAGTGGCACTTAGAACCCACCCAAGTTTGAGATCTAAAAACCTCAGCAGACAAATCACTATGAACAGGCTCTGTAATATGTCCCTCCTTTAAGGCATGAAATGCCTGATGTAAAATCTCAAACTCAAGCCAAAAAACTTGTTTTACTTTCCAGGGATTCCGGCGAAAACTTGGGAGATCCCTGGCTTAAAATAGGACCACTTCTTGATGACACTCCCGGCGTGTCAAAATGACAGTCGCGCCCGAGTCAGCCGTTAAAACAACTGCCGCTGATGTCTCCCCCAAAACCAAAGCTGCCCTAGACAAGGACTTTTGCTTGACAACTGCATGGATTACCTTCTTTACTGATGCTGAAGTTTTAAGTTCAGGCAATTCAACTTTACTGCAGCACAGAGAGCATAAGCTTCCTTCAGCAACCTCTGCAACGATGGACCTTCTCTGACATGGTGGGAAAAAACCCCAACTCCCAGCTCTCAACTGTGGCAGGATACAGGAATTCACTGCTAAAGGGCAGGTAATTCGATCTAAATCCGCAAATATTGGCCGATTTAGAGAGAGCAGAGGCTTCTCCTCCTTACAAAGCAAACATCAAAGGAGGGAATAAATTAGTCTCTAGGGCTTGCATCACTGCAGGAGAACCGTCCGCAGGAGCAAGGGCACAAATCAAAGTACTCTGACCAGTTGATTTTCAGTACCAGTAAAGGTGCTGAAAGTAAAAAATAATAAATCCTCTTCTTATTCAGCTAGAAGAGCAAAACTCTAAACTCCCATCCAATGGCTAGAGGCAGAGAACATTGGTTGAATTGGTTCTAATTATCACTTATATTCTAGAGAGGTCATTTAAAAAAAAAAAAATAATAATACGTTTTAGAACTCTGCCTCTATTTGCTCTGGATGACACGATATACCCATAGGATCAGGACTGGTGGAGCAGAAGATACAAGAAGGGTATTTTTGTAAGGTTAGCCTTAGAGGTTGCATCGGCCAACCAATTTCTCAGCCATAACAGATGCCTGGCCACTATTATCAAAGCCACCCCTCTGGCTAAAGTACAGACCAAATCGCAGCCTGCATCTGCTAAAAAGGTGGCTGATGGTTCCATAACTCCTTTTTCACTCAAGAGTCATCGACCTCCTGAGAGAGAAGTAAACAAGAGCCAGCCACCAGGGAACAAAAAGAAGCTATCTGCAAAGTCATTGCCACCATTTCAAATGCTTGTTTAAGGATGGTCTCCATCCTTCTAACATAAGAACATAAATTGCCATGCTGGGTCAGACCAAGGGTCCATCAAGCCCCAGCATCCTATTTCCAACAGAGGACAAACCAGGCCACAAGAACCTGGCAATTACCCATCATGTACATCTTTCAAAGCCTCTCTTCCCTCCACGGGGAAATTTGTCTGCTTGGAAACTACATAGACCAGTGCATCCACTTTCAGATAACGCAGATGCTCTCTCACCACTGGATCTGAAGGATACAGATCTTCTAAAACTTGACCCCCTTTGAAATTAGCCTCCAGGGTGCCCCACTCAAGATCAATCAATTCTTGAATGGCCTCTATCACAGGGGAAAAAAACCAAGAGGCTTTACGTAAGGAAATCAAAATGGGATTTTAATTTGGCTCAGAAGTGGAATCCACCCCAGGAACTCCCAGCATCTTCAAAGTCTGAGAAATCAGAGCCAGCAACTCATCTCTATGAAAGAACCACAACATCGTCCTATACGTTTCTAGTCCCAGAAGAATTTCCCTATCCAAAAGGGAGTTAGGATCTGCCTCATCAGTGACATCCGGATCCTTACAGGGAAGGCCTACTATTGAACTAGGTGTACTTCAGCGCTTGACAGCAGTTCCGAACTACAGTTCTGCCCTAGCAGGTTTGGACTGGGCTGAGGACTGCGTTTGAAGGAAAGATTGAAATCCTTGAAAAAAATTCTACCCAAGGAAAGGCAGATGGATCTATGCCAAAACCAGGAGGCACTTGTGCTGTGCCCACTGAGCTACCATCCCCCGCTAATGAACCAGTTTAAGGGAGTTCCTTCCTTTATTTATTTATTTATTTATTTATTTAAAGGCTTTTATATACCGATGTTCATGTACTGGTACATATCACGTCGGTTTACATAGAACCAAAGTTGGATATCAGGCATCCCTTGTGCCACATATTTACCCAAAACCTTATCAGGCTGGGAAGAGCCAGGCTTAGTAAAATCAGAGAAAGATAATTCTCCCCGAGCCTCTAAACAGCACTGGCACAAGTCAGAGGGCACGCCAGGCTGAGATGCCCAAATATGACAGGGAAAGGTGTTTAGGATTCTTAGCTATAGATGCCATTTTTTTTTTTTTAATCCATTCAAAATTCAGGCATCCAATAGTTAGGCATCCCAAAACTAGGCGCCTCAAAGCTAGGTATCTTAAACTTAAGCACACAAACGTGCCCAATTTGACTGCACAGGTAAGCACTTGTCTAAACTGGACATCACTATTACCTGGATGCCCAAACCAACGCCTGAACTAAGCATCCAAAAACTGGATGCACAGGCCGAACCGATGTCCTGTAGAGGGCAGCCAAACGCGCAGGCAAATGCACATGAAAACAGCGCCACTGCCTACCATGCAGCACGCAGTGAAAAGGTCTCAGAGCGGGCACTAGCCAATAGAGGCAGATCAACCCGCTAGGCTGCCCACTTCCCTCAACTTCCCTCAGGCGGGACGAAGGTCAGAACAGCGCACCGAGCACAGACACCGTGGAGTAGGGATGTGAATCATTTTTTAACGATTAAAATTATCGTCCGATAATTTTAATATCGTCTTAAATCGTTATAGAACACGATACAATAGAAATTCTAACGATTTATCGTTAAAAATCGTTAAATCGTGTTAGTGCGCACTAACGGGAGTTAGTGCGCACTAACTGAAAATGATACAAATTGACACTTTCCAGGTCAGTAAAGGTCAGTTAGGAATGAATATGTGTTCCTATTGGCTGGCTGCCCTCTTATCTATTGATGTTAACCAGGTTCCCACTGAGGTGATGGTTGGGGGGATGGGAAATGCAAATGGAAACTCAGGAACACTAACAGAAAATGATACAAATTATTGACACTATCCAGGTCAGTAAAGGTCAGTTAGGAATGAATATGTATTCCTATTGGCTGGCTGCCCTCTTATCTATTGATGTTACCAAGGTTCCACTGAGGTGATGGTTGGGGGGGATGGGAAATGAAAACTGTTGGTAGTTGACAAAAAAAGTAATGTGATCAGTCAATATGACTAGAACCTGTGCCCTATTCCTGATACCAGGGGTGTTGTGATCTTCCTGCACTCAGTGCCCTATCCCTGATACCAGTCTGAGACAGCTCCCTCCCTGCATTACTAGTGAGAGGCTGGCTTCACAGACAGGGGGGAGCTGCCTGACCCTCACTCCTGACTTCCCCCATGTCCCAGCTAGTGAATGGTGTGTGGGTGAGGGGGGGGAGGATGGTGAAGTCTGAGACAGCTCCCTCCCTGCATTACTAGTGAGAGGCTGGCTTCACAGACAGGGGGGAGCTGCCTGACCCTCACTCCTGACTTCCCCCATGTCCCAGCTAGTGAATGGTGTGTGGGTGAGGGGGGGGAGGATGGTGAAGTCTGAGACAGCTCCCTCCCTGCATTACTATTGAGAGGCTGGCTTCACAGACAGGGGGGAGCTGCCTGACCCTCACTCCTGACTTCCCCCATGTCCCAGCTAGTGAATGGTGTGTGGGTGAGGGAGGGGAGGATGGTGAAGTCTGAGACAGCTCCCTCCCTGCATTACTATTGAGAGGCTGGCTTCACAGACAGGGGGGAGCTGCCTGACCCTCACTCCTGACTTCCCCCATGTCCCAGCTAGTGAATGGTGTGTGGGTGAGGGGGGGGGGGAGGATGGTGAAGTCTGAGACAGCTCCCTCCCTGCATTACTAGTGAGAGGCTGGCTTCACAGACAGGGGGGGGCTGCCTGACCCTCACTCCTGACTTCCCCCATGTCCCAGCTAGTGAATGGGTGTGGGTGAGGGGGGGGGGGAGGATGGTGAAGTCTGAGACAGCTCCCTCCCTGCATTACTAGTGAGAGGCTGGCTTCACAGACAGGGGGGAGCTGCCTGACCCTCACCTCCGGGGTATTGTGATCTTCCTGCACACAGTGCCCTATCCCTGATACCAGGGGTGTTGTGATCTTCCTGCATGCAGTGCCCTATACCTATTAATACCAGGAGTGTTGTGATCTTCCTGCATGCAGTGCCCTATCCCTAATACCAGGGGTGTTGTGATCTTCCTGCACACAGTGCCCTATTCCTGATACCAGGAGTGTTGTGATCTTCCTGCAATGTGTGCAAGAAGATCCCAACACCCCTGGTATCAGGAATAGGGCACTGTGAAGATCACAACACCCCTGGTATTAGGGATAGGGCACTGTGTGCAGGAAGATCACAACACTCCTGGTATTAATAGGGATAGGGCACTGTGTACATGAAGATCACAACACCCCTGGTGCCAGGGATAGGGCACTGTGTGCAGGAAGATCACAACACCCCTGGTGCCAGGGATAGGGCACTGTGTGCAGGAAGATCACAACACCCCTGGTGCCAGGGATAGGGCACTGTGTGCAGGAAGATCACAACACCCCTGGTGCCAGGGATAGGGCACTGTGTGCAGGAAGATCACAACACTCCTGGTATTAATAGGGATAGGGCACTGTGTGCAGGAAGATCACAACACTCCTGGTATTAATAGGGATAGGGCACTGTGTGCAGGAAGATCACAACACCCCTGGTGCCAGGGTTAGGGCACTGTGTGCAGGAAGATCACAACACTCCTGGTATTAATAGGGATAGGGCACTGTGTGCAGGAAGATCACAACACTCCTGGTATTAATAGGGATAGGGCACTGTGTGCAGGAAGATCACAACACCCCTGGTGCCAGGGTTAGGGCACTGTGTGCAGGAAGCAACACTCCTGGTATTAATAGGGATAGGGCACTGTGTGCAGGAAGATCACAACACTCCTGGTATTAATAGGGATAGGGCACTGTGTGCAGGAAGATCACAATACCCCTGGTATCAGGGTTAGGGCACAAGTTCTAGTCACATTGACTGATCACATTACTTGTTTTGTCAAGCTACCAACTGTTTCCATTTCCCATCCCCCATATACTGTCAGTGGGAAGCTTGGTAACATGAATAAATAAGAGGGCAGCCAATAGGAATACATATTCATTCCTAAACTGACCTTAACTGACCTGAAAGTGTCAAATTGTATCATTTTCAGTTAGTGCGCACTAATCGGAAAAAACGATTTTTAACGATTTTTTAACTAAAAAATCGTGCCTAACACGATTTTTTGCCCTGCCACACGATTTCTATCGTTAAGACGATATGGAAAACGATTCACATCTCTACCGTGGAGAGGTAAGCCCTACTCAAACCCTCCTTCTCTGTTTCTGTACTATTACTCTTTTAAAAAAAAAAAAAAAAAAAACAAAAAAAAAACAACTTACCTGAGCTCAGCCCTTCCCAGCTGAGTAGAGACGGTCTCCGGCTGTGGGGGGAGAGAGCAAATGCGTTCACCGCCACACTCAGATTCCTGTACCCGCTGTATTTCAGCTGTAAAACAGACCAAGGCTCTCATCTGAGGGACCACGGAAATTACCTCAGGAATTCTCAATTGGGGGAGAGCAAGGCAAACAATTTTTTTTATTTCGTCTTCTAAAATCTGAAGCAATCCCCAGTAGGGATTGCCCCCTAAGGATTGCTGGTATTCTCCATTTGCTGGAGATGGAAAATACTGGCAGGCTGATGTCACTGCAGGGGTATATATATACTGTGACATCAGCTTTGTTCCTTCTCCACCTGCTGGTAGAGGTGCATAATCCATTAGTCCTGAAATCCTCTGTCTGGGTGCTAGGAAAAATGTTCTTATGTTTCTGAGAGAGAGAGGAGAGAATGCACACCAAATGCAAACGAAAGAAAAAAATAACGCAGACTAAAACCAGTAAAGAAAAAAGTGAACAATAACTATTCCCCTAATATTTCAGCTGGCTTTAAG